>NC_056739.1:848345204-848385204 GCF_019279795.1 Protopterus annectens | reverse complement strand
ACACACAGTACCAGTTTCCACATTACTATTATGCACATACATCTCACTCTGTTACTGTACACTCTCTGACCATAGCTTGACAAGTTGGAGTGTAAATGGGACATACGTGGCTTCTTACTCATATAAGGTGTTGGGGAGTTGCTAGCGTGCCAGCTTTGTTCTCATTGCTGTGTGTTGATTAGTTGTATTTCCTGTTTGCTGCCTATATGTCTGGGATCATCCCACTGATTTCTCAGGGGGACAGGTTGATAGGCAACAGATATGGGGCACTTTCATAGACATTCTGGACATAGCTGCACATTTGTGGGGTATGATTCTGTATGCATACTACTCAAACTGACAGGATTCGTACTGTGGCTGTGTGTGCTAAAAAAAACTACAGTTCACATCTCAGTTGCATATGCTATTCAGTTTTTGTTGTCTGCATTTTCCCTGTTTACTGTCTATGTGTCTCTCAGTTGTACTAAATGGCCTCTGGTGATTACACCTGTCATATACAGGCATTCCTACACATTCAATTTATGGTGCACAGTGTAGGTAACAGTGCTTGACACAACAGTACTATTACATGATTGCATATCTACATTACTGTATGATACCAGGATATAGACATGCAGTCCAGCAGTTAGACCTGTTTTGTCAGGCTATTACACTTTTATTGACATACAAACAATATGAGACTCTTCCTGCCATATTCTCTAGTATATGCAGTACTTGCCTTGAACAATACAGATTTTATACAGGCAATTAATTTACTACTACTTTTATTTTTATTTCCTGTGACAGTAAATGCATGAGTATTACTGACCTGCCTCGCATCACAACCTCACCAGGCGACAGATGTGGGCCTCCTGGTTTGCGGCCCGCTCCAATACAGCTGTGGGGACATAAGAGGAATATTTAGCCATACCTATCCATGATATGCCTGAGCTGGCAATTATTACACACATACTGGGGTGATAGTTACACATGGCTGGAACATGGCTCTAACCTCTTGGAGTCACTCCTCCAAGAGGTCCCCCTTACGCCGCTTCAGGTCGGCATAGTGGTGCCTGACCTGCTCACCAGTTCGGAGTATACCAGTGACAGTAGTAAGGTCATGGGCGAGATGGTCCCAGGCCTCTGCCTTATATTGGGAGCCCTGGTACTGGCCCTGCAGCAGTTTCTGATCATGGTCTTTGACAAGGAGTCCTGCCATGACCTTGGACTCCTGGATGCACCACCGCTGCCCCTGAAAGTGCACACCTTCTCCCCTTACTGCCATAGTGCCTGCAAAGGGAAGCTACAACCAGTTATGAGATGTATTCCCACCTCTTGGGTTTAAGTAGGGCCAATTTCCCACACTTTTCCATGATTGGCCAGTTTTGAAAAGGCTAAGGTATGGGCAAACCTGCTTAACTATGGTTGGCATTGCTTAAAGGGGTATACCACTGGGCACAATTAGTTAGCTGGTCTACACATTCCTTACACCTCCTAAGCTGGCCTGTGCAATGCTTAGCATTGCTTACATTAGACTTTGCATTATATTTCCTTTTTGGCATTGATTTCTTATTCATTACATCTTATATATCTGCCTGGTATCCATGATTAATGTGTACATACACTCTATGGGGTCATTGTGTTTTATTGGGGACGTCAACACTCTATTACAATTACACCTCACTTCTAGGCTTACTGCTGTACTCCAGTTCACATATTTATGTTACGTAGTGGGTTATGGAACATATGACTGTATAATGATTCCTTTCACAGGTTCAGTTTGGTTCTACTATGGTGAGGACTTGTTTGCTGATACCTCATTCTTCTGCGCTTCTGTGATGGCTTGGTGGTTAACTGCTGTGACTATGTTGTATAGGGTCCTGGGTTTGAGACCTGCATGGTTGTTTATTTTGTTGATGTGCAGAACAAGGGCCGTTGGATACAGAGTGATTAAGTGGGTTTGCCCAATGGTAAGCACTGCTAACCTGCTGTTACATCTGCTTACAGAGAGTTAGCTTTAGAATTGTTTAACCAGTGTAGGCATTACTTACCACCACGCAAATGGGCTTAAGCCCACTTACTAGTGCTTAAATATGCTTACTACTGCTTATTTTTGCTTAAACCTGCTTACTAGCACCTTATTCATTATGACACTGCCACCTCACATGTGCATTTACTGCAGTACACCAGTTCATGAAAATATGTTATTTAATGGGTTATGCAACATAAATATTACTCATTTATTTATTTATTTTATTTTACATTTATTAACCGGGGGTGTCTGACTGAGCCAATAAGGCTCTTTTTCAGCAGAGGCCTGTGGAGAAAAGCTCCACATAGAAAAATTACAGATACATTTAGATCTTTAGACATGATCAGCATACACACAAATTACAATAGACATGTTTTTACAGTGGTATGCAGCACATCAACAGTTACAGTGGAGAGAACAAACAAGAAAATCTTAATTTAAAAATAAAGGTAATTAATAGATTTGTGGTGTATATCTGAAATTTGGAACATAGGTAGAATACCTACATAGTACACAGGTACAGTACACACATTGTAGATTAGCCAGTGTTTGTGAGTAAGAGTGAAAACTATTATCAAGTACTCTAGGTTTAGCATGTGTACCCCCTGCAGGACTAGCTTAGCTTAGCTTAGCTCATAACGTGCTTTGCCATGGAAAATGGAATCTGCTGCAGTTTGACTCGAATTGGGAAGGCCTGCTCATAAAGTGAACACTCTGCCCACTACACTATTGCTCTAGATTAGCCAGTGTTTGTGAGTAACAGTGAAAACTATTATCAAGTACTCTAGGTTTAGCATGTGTACCCCCTGCAGGACTAGCTTAGCTTAGCTTAGCTCATAACGTGCTTTGTCATGGAAAATGGAATCTGCTGCAGTTTGACTCGAATTGGGAAGGCCTGCTTATAAAGTGAACACTCTGCCCACTTCACTATTGCTCTGCTGTTTCGATTGCATATATCTTCCCTGTTATCCTTTTCAACCATTTAAGCTGCATTAACTGTAGCTAAGCGATTTGCACACCCGTACATCTACGGTTAGCTTTAATCAGAATTAAAAAAAAAAACAACAGACGTCTTCATTTTATTTATGTATACTGTTGCTGTTGTACATGAGGGGGACTGTTGGTGGGGATATGTGGTCACCTATGACCGGTCTCGCTCATTTCATACCCCTTTCTGCTGTTCTTCATTGTGTGGGCGTGTATATTCTGAGAGCTTTGCTCTCAGACATGCCCCCTTTACTCTTACATGCTTCATGTCAGCCTAGGAGCTCAGGCAGCGTGCCTCATTACTATGCATGGCGCGCTGCCGTCCTGCTCCTAAACAGCCACCTCCGTGCTGGACTAAGCCAGTCCTGCAGGGAGGAATAGTAAATCCGGGGGTATGTTTGTGAAACTGGCAAATAAAATAACTTCTGCAGTGCTTTTACTTGTACAAAGCCTGAAGATTTGTTGGCAATATTCGTGACGTGCTTCTTTTTGGCAGTGCATTCATTATGCTGATTAGGATTATACATTATAAATGCTTAAAAAGGGTGGCATGGAATTAAAAAAAAATTTGGTGAAAAGTCTGAAGATGTTTTGTATTCTCTGCAGTATATTTTTAAGCCTGTGTATGTTGCCTTTGATGTTATACACAGGAAAGGACAGTACAAAACAGGCAGGTTTATGAAAGAAGAATGAACAAGTACAATTATAGGCATATATTAAACTGTTTTGAGTGGTACTGTAAATCCATGTGCTGTATACATACATCTAGCATGCAATATGTGTTATACTTCATACTGAATATTAAAAAGCAATTGCAGCTATCAAAACTCTTTAATATGAATGTCTCAAAGGTATCAGTGCCTTAACAACTCCAAGCGGATTAATTACATTTTGTAAACAATGTTTGCACAAGCTTTTAAATTAAATGATCCAGAGATCTGCATGGAATAAGTGATAAAGCCCGAGTGTTTTAATACCTATCATATGACAATGCTTTCTGCTCCTCGCATCACTTTGTGAAGCATTCTACAACAAAATGCCATCATTTATCTTTTTTATTTATTGCCACAAAGGCTTGAAGAATAGTGTTCCTGACAGATTTCTTTTGCTTAGTGAAAGCCTTGGAACTATTACTGTTAGAAGGGAGGCAAACTGCTCCCTATGGTTTAATTGCAGATATGCTGTGTTTGTCTGAAAGCAAAACATTTGTTGCATTATATATTCAAGGCTGCCAAGCCATAGCTTTATATTTTAGAAAATGAGTTATACCAGTTGTTGTAATGAAAGATAAATCGATATGCTGTACAATTAATGTCTGACATGGGCCTTGCGTAAACATATATTCTAATGTACTAGTACATTATAATGGGTACAGAGGGTTGGGGATTAAATCAAGTTGAATAACTTGTTTTCATCCAGTTCATTTCCTTTATAGCACTTACAAGTAAACAAATAAAGGATTGTTGACCAATCCAGTGTAAAGACGTTCTCATTGTCAGTACACAATGTCATTTATAATTACAAATGAATAAATTAAAAATATTAAATAGCACAGGGAACTCTGGTGAAATATATGGAAAGAAAAAAATCAGTGCTAAATGATAGCAGTGGTACAAATATTGGGGAAATACATAATATATGCAATATAAATATAATGTAGATGATTAATGCAGCTGCATAATATTGTACATACATTGATTATTGCTGAAATACTTTAGAATTTTTACTTTTTGTCGGAAGGTTCATCTTGAGAATTCAAATAAGCAAATAACACAGTTTTTCCACTCTGAAACAAAACAAGGATGTAAGCTCTTATGCAGGAGCACTGTCTTTAGCTGATCATTAGAGAACATTAATGTATTTTGTTGGATGAACTTAACTTCAGGATAATGGAGTGCTGGTGTGGTCTTGATGAATATTTAAAAGGTTTTCTGACAATTAAATAAAACTTGGAAGCAAGCAGTATGGGGAAAAAAAGTATTTCAGTTAGGTGCAAGCACTGTATCAGAAGCCATGTGTTCAGATCTTAGCTAATGAGAGCAGATCTGTAGAAGCGAAGAAGAATGTTAAGAAATTATGGATTGTTGAAAAGCAGGATATTTGCATTGAGAAAGTGAGTTAAAGAGGTTAGAACCGTGAGTCTTTCACATGTGATGTATGTGGGAAGGCATATACATATAAGTCCATATGAAAAGGAGAGAGCAGCAGAGAATCTGTGATAGGTTCACTTGGAAAGGAAGAAGACCCTCTATGGATAGGATGCAGGTAGTGAAAAGGATGGAAGTTGATTTTTATGATTTATGTAGCTGCTATAAATAAAGTAAATGGCAAAAGAGATCCTGAAAATGGCAAATGCAGAAATGTTAAGTTAGAGATAGGGAAGACAAAACACAGAGATTTTCAGACTGATGAACAGAGAAAGACAAATGAAATTGTACATATATGCACACAAACACACACACACACACACACACACACACACACACACACACACACACACACACACACACACACACACACACACACATATATATATATATATATATATATATATATATATATATATATGGGTCCCTATGAGTTGATCGACAACTCAAAACATCGACAGTGACTTCACCGACAAGTGAAATCACCGACATCGCAAAACATGGACGTTTACCAGGTAACCGATGCAAAGTCGCTACTCATGCCTACCATGGTTTAGTAAGTGCGGCAGTGTCATGCAACCATGGTAGGCATGAGTAGCGACTTTGCATCGGTTACCTGGTAAACGTCCGTGTTTTGCGATGTCGGTGATTTCACTTGTTGGTGAAGTCACTGTCGATGTTTTGAGTTGTCGATCAACTCATAGGGACCCATATATATATATATATATATATATATATATATATATATATATATATATATATACACACACCCTCAACTAGACAGAAATTCTTAGAACTACGCAATAGAGTCAAAAAGCTAATAAAACAGGACAACTTCCAATACTACCAGTCTGCCCTAGACTCCTCACAACACAGCCCCAAACAATTCTGGTCCTCCATAAACTCAATCCTCCACCCAGGTAAAGTCAGTACCCCTCCTCCTAACATCCCTCACTCCTCAGAAAATATTGCTACCTCATTCAACACACACTTCACCCAAACCATACTATCACTAGCTAAACAACACAACCCCCTCCTCTCCAACCCATACCTTCAACTAGTAATCTCCCCACTGCCTTCTCTTTTTCTCCTGTACCTACCTCCAACATAAAAAACACTCTTAACTAAACTTAAACTCACCAAATTAGCAGCAGACAACCTCCCAAGTGAATACCTATGAATCGCAGCTGATGCTCTGGCCTACCCAGTATCCATCTTGATTAACCGATCTCTGTCAGAAAGTTACTTTCCCACACTGTGGAAAGTATCACATATAATTCCCCTCCACAAAGGCGGACCCTCCACAGAACTAACCATTTACCGCCCCATAGCTATTCTCTCTCCACTCTCCAAAATACTAGAGAGATGCATACACTCTCAGGTCTCAGACTATCTCCTTACTAACAACATCCTTTCCAGTACTCAGCATGGTTTCTGACCAAACCATAACACCACCACTGCCTTACTCTCCTTTACTAATACTATCCTTCAGCATAAAAACAATGGCTATCTCTCCTCTGCTGCTTTCCTAGACATATCTAAAGCATTTGACATGGTCCCACACAAACAACTTATCTCTGTCCTCAATAACCTATCCTTCTCTCAATCAGTCACCAACTGGTTTCAGAGTTACCTGTCTGACTGCCAACAATCCATTGTATGGCAGAATGACATATCTCCCCAACTACCTGTCTCCATAGGGGTTCCCCAAGGATCCATCCTTGGACCCCTACTCTTCTCTGTTTACACCAATAATCTAGCATCTGCCACCAAACATGGCACACTCATACAATACGCAGATGACTCAACCATCATCTGCTCAGCCCAGTCCCTACCCAAACTGCAAAAAGTCACAGAGGAAGCCTTTTCCTCTGTTGAAACGTGGTTATCTGATGCCCAATTAATACTCAACCCAAACAAAACTAAACTATTCATCTTCCAACCCACCAAACATAGTCAAAACAACTCTCACTTTAACATCACAGCAAAAGACAACACCACTATATACCCAACTGAACACACCAAATTGCTAGGAGTGAAAATAGACAATAAACTAAACTTTGACATTCACATATCCATGACCATAAAAAAGTCCACAAAAAACTAGGAGCATTATACAGAAATAAGCAACTTCTCACCAAAGTAGCAAATAATTCAATAGCAAATTCCCACCTTATCTCCACCCTACTTTATGCCTCTCCAATATATACCAACAGAAGGCAATGTGATCTAAACAAGCTAGAGACCTGCTACAACAAAATTGCCAAATTCACCACAGGGGCATCCTACCATAGTCACCACTGTCTCTCACTTGCTGAACTGGGCTGGCTTGAACTCCCTCACCTCCTTCAGTGGTAACAACTCTCACTCGCCCACAAACTAGTAAACCATCCACTGAATGTCCCATCCCTCCAGAATCTACTCCAACCCTATCGCACCACCAGACCACTAAGATCCAGCAACAAAAATCACTTGCAGATCACAAAAGCCAATAACTCTGCTGGTGAAGCACTATTCTCTTGCACCATAGCTAAATTATGGAACTCCCTTCCACCCACAATTACCACCGTACCATCATGCACCCACTTCAAAACTTTACTAAAAGCGCACCTAAAAACATGCTGGCTATGCCCTTGCAACTCCCACTCTAATATCACCCACTCCATCCAACCACTAACTTTCTTTTCACCCCATTAACTACCTTGATTATAGCAAGCTCAGATGCTCATAAGCCTAGTACTTATTATACAGCAGGAACTTCTTATTGTAACATTTGTTAATGTCTGTTATGTACTTCACAGATAAAGATTCTAGTTGTCTACTGATGTACTATGTTCTTCATCTGTAAATATGTTGTAAGTAATTGCTATGTTAAATTGTTAATCGCTATGTAATCCAATGTAACTACTGTCTGTTTATTTTAACTGTGGAGCTTTTCTCCGCGGGCCTCCGCTGAAAATGGACCTATGTCCATTCGGACACTCCCGGTCAACAAATGTAAATAAATAAATAAATATATATATATATATATATATATATATATATATATATATATATATATATATATATTGCACGTAATCTCTTAGTGAATAAATTTGGATAAAGCCAAGAATGGGGAAACAAAGGACTGACATCAAAGACAGATTTTAAATATTGCTGTTATAAACTTATAATGATGCTAGAATAACAGGTTTTGCATTAGCATGCATTTTCTGAAGGATATAAAGCCTGAAACTCAAATGGCTGTTGCTGTTCCATTGAGTTCAATACTCAGTTATTTGGCAGAAAGCCACAGATTTTTATGAGGAACAGACTAAAAATATGAGACAAAAAAAATGTGTATATCCTGTGGAATTCTGGACAGTTGAGAGTTTTGATACAGAGGAAAAGAATAAATGGCATAGAAATTCAAGATTTGTATTTAGGACATTTAGGACTAAAAGAACATAATTGTGAATGGAGAAGGAAAGCTTGGCCAAGGTACCAGATTACAATGGAAAGGGTGAAATGCGTATTGGGGTGGCACCAGATTACAATGGAAAGGGCAAAATATGTGTTGGGGTGGCAGCAGATTACAATGGAAGGGGAGAAATATGCATTGGGGTGGGGTGGAGGGCTAATAAGCAGGTACAGTTCAAAGAATTTGAAGAGCCGAGGGATACATTTCAAGCACGCAGGAGTGATTGGCATTTTATGGAAGTCTGGTTAAAAACTAAGGGGAAAAAATAGATGTGGACAAAAAATGAAGGAAGAAATAATGGTGAGAGAAAATTTGGCTAGGAAAACCCAGGGATACGTGGGGAGGCAAGGCAATGGTAAAACAGGGAGAGTGCTAAACTGCAGAGGGTAAGACAGGGGAAAATAATTGTAGAGTATTAAAAAGCACTGGATGAGATGGGGAAAGATTGAGAAAGTATTAAAAAACAGGGTATAAGCAATATTTATAGATCTTTGGGGAAGGTTAAGATTTAATCTCATGAGAGGCTCAGAGACTGTTGAATAAAGGGTTATTAAAATGGGGAAAGGATGATTTCTGTGAGTAGGTATGGAAGATGGCAAAACTTTGTGATCCAGCATGTGATAACACACAATGTTTTTACATATTCAATTCCTGGTCATGCCATGGAAAATGTCCATTATCTAAGCAGGTACATTTACAGTCAGAGTTTTTCACTGAATGCTGAGTAGGACAACACTTATATAGCTACTCAGTAACCCTAGCTTGGGAAAGACTCCCACTGAACATTAGAAATCTACCCCACACTCAAAGCTTCACAAAACAATGAAAGAAACCCTACTAAATTCTTGGATCTGCACATGCCAAAGCCCAAACTAACTATATTATTCTCTTTCCCTCCACTTCCTTCACACTCTCTTTTCTGAGTATCAAATACTCCATTCTACTCTATTTGGTCTTAACTATTCAAATTACTAATCTACTCCACAGCCTAATGACCTGCATTTCTCTACACTGTATTCTCTACCTGCAATTTCTTTCTTTTTGCAAACACCTTTGATTGTTACTTGTATCTCCCTCACTGTCTACTTATGCACCACCACTGATTGTTACTATGTATGTCGTGTGTTTTAAGCCATTTACTAATCATACTATGTCTGCCTTGTATTTAAAACCTGTTGTAAGACTGTTATCGCCTACTTGTAATTGTATTCTGTATGGGGCTTTTCCCTCTAGGCCTCTGATCAAAATGGGCTATCACTCAGTTGGACATACCCGGTTACCAAATGTCAAAAAAAAAAAAAAAAAAAATATATATATATATATATATATATATATATATATATATATATATATATATAATTTTCACTGAATGCTGAGTAGTCTTTGAGCCTTCTGAGTTCCTAAGGACATGAATATCAGAAGGACAAGCTATTTTGGAGTATGATTTTGACCAATAAACTTATTAAAGGTTGGTCTCACAAGTATAGAGCTATCACTGGATAAGTGGTGAGGATAACTTGTTGCTGTGGTATGCAGTTTTGAGGCCATAGGAGGTCAATGTTGGCTATATAATAGCTTGGAGGTGAAGGAATGTAGTTGCATGCAGGCATGTACTATTTTGATTGGACCATAGCACATTGCTATTATATATGTGGTGATAAGATAATGACAGATTTTACCGACAGACGTTTCTAGGGTAGGTGTGTGTATGTTTTATGAGATTACTGCTGGCGTGGGTAAATAGTATTCTTAGTTGGGTATCAACATCTGTATGGTAATCAAACTTCTTGCTTCTAATGGTAGGAGGGCAATGCATTTGTAAGCCAGCTTGAATTTATTTAGGTTCATAGGTGTATACTAGACTAAAGAACCCTGTGCCCCTTATAAGACTAGCCAAGCATACCAATAGTATCCTACAAGTTTGCACCTTAGAGGTTATTTTAAGGGGTGTACATAATTTATTGTAAGATTTACAGATTGCTTTTGTGCAATAGAGATATAGGTGCTGCCCAGGCTGTATATCTGATTTCCTATCTACTGGTACAGGCTTCCCTTGAATAAGCTTAGGGAAGAACTCTGCTTCATATGGATGGAAAGCATTTTTCAGATAAGGGGAGTTCTGAGAAAACATACCTGTCCCTCTGATGTGTCCTATTTATGCTGTGTTCTTTTTGTGGAGAGTAAAGATTAGTTGTTGATCAAACAGGAGATGTAGGTATTTCTAATGGGTTGCCATGTTCTTTTTAGTAGGTGCCACGTTTCAGTAGTGGGATGGTTGGCTAGCCCTTGGTGGATACCGAACATTGTTTCTAATCTTCACACACACTGCTCTTCTGCTGTCTTCATCAATTCTTACCTTCTGTATGCAGTTCCTCAAGTCTTATTCTCACTATGGACACATGAACTATAGAAATATAATCCATTCACAGTGACAGCATTACTTAGAGCAGCTGTGATTTATTGTAAATAAAATTGTTATTCACAATCCTCTACAAACGGTGCTAAAAAGTTTTCTCCTTGATCACTACATATTCTCCTTTCATTAATAACTCATATTCTTCAAATTCTATTCTGTCCTTAAAAATCCCTAGGCTGGCTTACACACTGGATAGCTTCAGCCTTGATATCCTCTCTACTGAATCCCGCAAAGCAGAAGAAAGACAACAGAAGTCTTTTGATGTCTCTGTTAAGTATATACACACAAACTGAAAACACTGGACATCATTCAGACCATATATATTTTTGCAAGATTTAAAATGTATCCATAGCTCATCTAAAGTAAAATACTTGGCCATATTGCTTAAATTAAACCTATGAAGCATTTTAGCAACTTATATTTAATTGCTTCCTAGCATGGTTAGTGGGCTGTTCAATGGACCCTTTTAGCCCTGACCTGAATAAGCAGTTACAGATTATATACAAAGACTATTTCTCAAGTTACAGAAATTATGTAATTATATAAGTGGATCACACAGAAGTCTCACAGGTTATAACATATCAAAGAGAAATTACCAGTATAGAAATGATATGTCTGCTGTGGCCTAAATATTAAGTAGAGTTGTCATTTTACAGAAGCTAATATGCAATATATTGTACTGTATATACACTGGACTGTATATATCACTTACCACTATCGACACAGGCATAGTAATACTCATTTTTCTGCTTATTCAGGACTTTTTTAAATCTTTGATCTAGCTAAGCCTTCTAATTTATTGCAGATGGGTGTGCCACAAGGTTTGCACCAATTATAGAGTGTCTGATAAATGAACCACAGACCCGTGAGCAGTTAAATACCAGTGCTACCCATGCAAACAATACAGTTGCACTATAAATCTTCTCACATTTCACTTCCTGCTTGGAATACTCCTTATGCTCCCTGGTTAAGATGTTTTGTGTTTTTGTTCATTCCTTTTTGATACTTCATTTCACCTCTTCAAGGACATGGTAAGCAACAATCCGTCCCTCCAAAGAACAGTGTAATGATGAGAACCAGCCCTGGACTGGACTTTAGTCCTTTGTAGGAGGTACACATTTACACATGCTTCTTCATGCACATGCACTTGTGATCACATGTGCACACTCACTCACTCACTCACTCACTCACTCACTCACTCACTCACTCACTCACTCACTCACTCACTCACTCACTCACTCACTCACTCACTCACATCTGTTACAATGCCTAAGGGGTGTAGGAGGAAATGAGATGCCCTTGTGAAAACCCTTACAGGCCCAAGGAGAACATTCAGACCTCACAAAGATGTTTGCTCTTCTGGGACTGCAAACTGAAAAACTTTTATATTTTCATTCTCTGTGTACCTTATTTCCTTTGATAAGCTACTGTGACCTCAGTCTCTCTAAAACTAATTTGACATAAATGTTGGTTTTCATTCTCTTTGCCATTGTTTAACATATGAACAACCCTGTTAATGAGCAACAGAGCAAGCCATAACTGAACAGATTTACAAGACTGTGAAGCAAATGGTAGTTTTCTAATGCTACGATCTGGAGGCATGCAGATGCTGTTTGCTAACATGAAGTCTTTCTCTGTGCAAAAATCAAAGGGGAGAAGTTGGCATAATGGTTAAAGTCTCTTCCTTAGAGCTACAAGATAGAGAGTTTAATTCTTACTCTGGTTGTTAGCTAAGCTTGTAATAGTCTACGGACTGATAGCCTAATATTTTGTCTGTAAACTAGATCTCTTAGCCCCCAGTGAAACACTGCAACCCCTAACATACCAGTTGTATCATACTATATCGTAGTAAATGAATCAACACACTACCTAAATGATCTAATATACCAACCTGCATGGAGACACATTATGTCTCGCCTGGCAGTTGAATCTATCTGAGCATATTGCTAAATGAATAAGTTCACTTTAAGACCCTGCCTCTGTTTAGGTTCATAGGTTCATAGGTAGTGTATAACTAATGATCCCTTTTGCTCCATAACCCTGATTTTTAAATATACTTCCTGTGAGGCTATGCAAACTTAGGCAAAAGAGAACATTTATAATAACTCACCTTCTCCCTCTTTTCTGAGTTGCATGACCTCAGAGATGGCAAAACAAAGAAAGTAAAACAAAACAATATGTGACAAATTCAGACTTTGACAAGATAAGAGTACTGTTTTAATATGAGCACCACTTCTGTGCTAATATAATGCACTCAAACAAACTTTAGTGTTCTCATGTTCAGTGTTGTTGCATTTTATGTTCCCATGTTTCAAGTCTCACTTAGAATTTCTAAAATCATGAACAATATTTTTACCTTACTGCTACCCATTCACTGTACTGACAACAAGAACAGTATAGCAAGTTTGCTATCTTTTATACGTTGAGTCTCCAGACTGCTATTAGTCTTAGAAGCTTTAAGAATGTTCTGCTTATACTAGGGTTGTACACATTATTTATGTACTATTATTATGGCAGCACAGGTGATGCAATAGGTTGCACACTTGACTTTGGCAGGAAAGGTTGTAGGTTCTATTCTCATATCAGACACATGGTTTTCTAACACTGCAGTACAGCTTAAGGAAGGTGAAGTGCTGTACTTCCAAGTGTGTTATTCTTCAGATAAAATATTAAGGTTTTATCTGCTTGAGTTTGTGGCAGCTCATGTGGATGCAAAAGATCCCATGGCACCTATCAAAAAGAGTAGGGGAAGTTTCCCAGTGCACTGGCAAATGTTTCCTAATATCATAAAATATCATCTCAGATCTCCCCTGAAAAGAAGCCACTAGCCTAGAGTGACTAACCTGGTCAACAAAGGATGGATAAATAAATAAATCAATAAATGTAACATTAATAAGTAAACCACTCCATTGCCTTAAGTTTCTATAATTACTGGCCCCTTTCTGCAAGTTCTTATAAATAAACTGCTCGCTAAAATACTACCTCCCCTACTATCCAGTGGGACAAATATCCCTTATCTAGTTCCCCATGCAGCCTTTATTGTATAAGTTTTATCTTATGATCATGTGTATCCCTTCTTGCTGATATAAATCAGCCTTTAACATTTCTTTCAGGCCTGCATTGTTTTCATTATTCATTGCACTCCATGTTCAACATTATAAATCTCTTCCTTACAATACCGCATTCTCTTTGTAATTATGATTATTTTACCTCCTTATTATCATGTACACTTATTCTTGCATCCCTTTTAGTACTATAAGACTTCCATGGATCATTATGTTTTAATTTCACAGACTATAAAAACCACAGTTTCAAGCTGGAGTTCTATCTCCTTTATGCCAGAACTGCATAGCATCTTTTATTCATTAAATTTTCTATTTTCACATGCACTCATTTTGCCTTGTTTCTTTATTTTTAAGTTATCATTCTTTTAGCTCTGCAGTACTTATATTACTCATTAATTTTAGAGCCTATTTTTTATTTCAAACTGCAGACTTGGAACCTGTGTGTTGCAACCACACAGTCTGTAATGCTAAGTCTGCAAACTGTCAAGCTATTTTTCACTATTACATATTACAAAGTAATATCTTTGAACTTCTGGTGCGTGAACCTTTAACTTAATATAATGTGCCGAATACTAATTTATTTATTTAAAGAGCACAAGTTAATGACAACTATTGCAGCCCAACAACTTCTCTTTCAAGCATTGCCACAATTTACCATTGCTAACCTGTACTCAGAGAATAACATACAAAATAAAACACAACATTGTAGGTCATTGCAACTTGGATACAAAGTCGTAATTCCTTGTTAGATTGCCAGTTGTGCAACTACACTTTTACACCCTGCTATTTTGTAAAATCTTGTACATAGCTCCCTTTAGCACCACCTTTGCATGTACCTTTGTCCATCAGTCTTGCATATCAGAATTATTCCTTCAATGTCATTCAATGTTCCTTTCTTTTTTTTTTTACATTTTAACAATTCTGAACCATTCTAAGCTTTGGTGGTACAGCGGTAGTGTTGTTGCCTCACAGCAAGAGGTTCTTCTGTTCGATTCTTGGCTGGAGTGCTTTCTGTGTGGAGTCTGCATGTCTTCCCTGCGGTCGAGTGGCCTCCGAAAGACATGTGTGAATGGGCGTGCTTTTGCTGAAGGTTGGGCATCGGGCTGGCAACTTGGCACCATAAAAATCTACTGCCAATCATTAGCAGACTGGAGTTCTGTTGTGGTGACCCCTAACTGGGAAAAGACCAACAACAATTCATAACCATGCCTAAGAGTTTGCCTCTGTAAAGGCAATTTTTCTAGTGGTCTGTACTTATCTTCAGCAAGCTTTATTTTGATCCCAGGTGAATAAAACTATTTCCTTTCTCTTCACTACAACAGTCAGTTCATTCCCTCGATAGTTCCATTTCATTTAAGCTTCAGGGTTCATTTCCTCACTTTGTTGATGCATATTTTGGTTGTCTCATTGTACGAAAAAGTTCCCTGCCATCTTTATAGATTTCTGCATAATGTTTTTCCAACAAATACTTCATGATCTTACCATTCTTGGCCTAAGACATGCTGTAGGTGGATTTGACACTCTAAATTGGCCCTAGGCATGAGTATGTGCATGTGTGTGTGCCTTCTGTGGAAGGTTGGACACCGGGCTGGCAACTTGACACCGTAAAACTCCACTGCCGTAAAACTCCACTGCCAATCATGAGTGGACAGGTGCTCCGCTGTGGTGACCCCTAACCAGGAAAAGCCGAAAGAAGAAGAAGAAGAGGTGAACAGTAAATATTACAAAATTAATATGGCATAACGTGTGATATTAAAATATAATATGACTGATACCAGTCTTCTCTGCTTTATGTAATATACAAAAAACAAAGACTTTAAACTCAAATAGAAAGAACAGAAATAGAAGTATACCACATTCATATTTTGCAGTATTTTACTTAGCGTTGGTCAGAAGGTAAAATTTATTACATCTTGCTTTGTTCTTGATGCGAAAATATTGATTTTTTTTGTGTAAATTGTTTATATTCATTCATCAAAAGAAGATGGACTTTTCCAGTTCCTCAAAACCTTTCTCTCTTTCTCTTGACTGTATTGAAGACTTTGCTGTTTGATTGATTTAAGTTCATTGGCAAATGCTTAGGCTTCTCTTGTAAATCTGCATACATTTTGCCAATCCAATAACTCATATTCAGAAGTTCTCTCCATCAACAAGGAGGACAATACAAAATAAATCAGGGGAAAATTTGTGACTGTAAATCCAATTATCTAGGTTTGTCTTGATGTTTATAAAAGTGCTACCCTGCTTGAAATGTAGTGGAAGCTTGTTCCAGAAGTGGGAGATACTTTGGTATAGAATCTATGACAATGTGATGGTTTAGTTTGCTAACCTTGTATTTTAGGAGCCATGTGCTTTGTGAAAGAATAGGTCAAAGAAGATCAGATCTTCCATGTCTCAAAAGGCTAGAGACTTCTGCAGTATCTAAAACTGAGTAATATGACATTATAAATACATGCCAAAAGAGGAACTGTACTCAGTAAAAGATATGATAAAATAAACCAAAGGGAAATGAACACTTCTATGGATCAAGAGGAGATACTTTTGGAAATTAGGTGATCCAGATAAAAGGCTTTCCAAACTACTTTGGAGACATAATGTCTAAATATAAGGAATTATAAATGAGTCCTGAGATCTCTTACAACATTGTTTGATTGGAGAAGTGGGTCATCCATATAGTATAAAAATAATATTTTGTTTACTAAATTTAACTATACAACATTTTGCTCGTTTAATTTGAGACAGTTGCCCTAACACCATGGTCTAACACATGTGTGGGAGTTATTTGATCTTCCATGGACTCACAATTGCTCAGTTTATATTCATCTGCAAGCACAGATAATCATAAGCCAGGAGTGCTAGTCTGATGCACTAAGAAATAGATGCTACATAGGTAAGTTTTTTTTTGCTTTCAGAAATGGTAGTTATGATCTTAACCATACAGTTTCTGTCAGACAACCAATTAACTATCCACTGCACAGCATAAAGATTTATATTCAGATTTACAAGTTTGCCGATAATGCCTGCATGGGGAATAGTGTTAAAGGCCTTGCCAAGGTCCAGATAAGCCATATGTACTGTGTAACCATTCTGTTCTTTCTACTTCACTGCCAGTTGTCTGATTCACCACTGGCATTCTGTCCCATGATTCTATTTTCCCTTTTAAGCTAATAGAGAAAAAGCAGAAACTCACAACAGGTTGGCATGCCACCATCTCCTGACATTTCGTCTTGTTTTGACAGATGGCAAGCCTCACTTTTTGTCATTCTGTCTGCCTTTCAAGCTTACCCAGTCCTGCCAGAATATGAGCAACAACCATTGAGTTACATAAAAAAACACTTTGTACCACAGACAAGCTTGCACTGGGCAAAATTCAGGAGTGGGTCTTACATTTTTTTCAACTTTGTTCAAACACTGCTGCATGATATTTGTCTCTGTTGCAGCTATAAAGAAAATACAAGTACAGCCTTTATCTGCTAGTTTTTTACTCATACACATTTTTTTTCTTCTGGTTTCCTGCAGGAACTATTCTCCCTCTTTTCATACTTATGGAGCTTTGAACTTGTTCTGTTCAGCTTTACAACTTTCTGCAGTTCATCCAGTTGCAATTTTTTCTTCTTGCATCCCTCAATTTGGAGTTCAATTTTTTTTCTGTAAGCCACTTCTGTAAATGTTGTCTGTCTACTGCTTTTGAAACTGCACTAAATTGAATATACTCTCTCCTTGATCTAGTTTTGTATTTTATTGATTTCCATTATATTAATTCATTTTGTCTCACGATACTTTTGGCACATTCAGCTGTTCACTTTTGTATCTGTCTCATCTCTTCACTTTTCTTGTATTTTACCTTATACTTCTTGAATTTGAAAAAGCTGCTTCTCCATTCTATCCATGATGCTTTTAAAATGCTACTAATATCCTGCTATATGTTTGTCAACATTTGAATATTTAATTCCACTTTTCCTTCCACAATACATTCTTGCACAATTTCTGGAACCCCTTTGGGGTACCCTTTCCATCACTTGCCATTTTTCTCCCTCCTTTGAAGTAAGGAAAACATAGAATACTGAAATGCACTGCAGCACCATTTAAAGCACTTTTGTGGGTGGGGGTGCCCCTCCAACATGAGGTTTGTGCCTGCAACACTGCTGATACAGTGATTTTAAGTCACAGTTTGAGGATTTCTCTTATGTATGACAATTTCAACCTTAGTAATTTTTAAATTCATCCTTTGTTGACTCCCACTAGGCTATTACCCTCTTTTCAGTAGCGACCCAAGGTAGTATTTATGCTACTAGGAGAAATTTGGCCTAGGCATGAGGGAATTTCCCTACCACCAGTTCACATTGATGGGACTTCAGTTTGACATCTCAGGAGTGCAGCACCTTCCCCCTTATGCTGCACTGCAGGGTCAGCAATCCATTGCCTGGAGTGGGAATAGAACCCACTGCCTTTTGCACCAAAGGCAAGTATGCTGCCTGTTGGGCCACTGACACTGGTGTCACACAAGAACACTCACTCTTCTGTGGTCAACATTCTTGGAGTTAGAACTGTGAGTGCTAGACATTCCAAAGGCATACAATGAGTACTCAGTACTTGACCAAATTTATATCATATCATATTTATGTCCTCAGGTTTCTTCCATTCTCTTAACTCATTCTTGACTCTCTTTCTGGCATAGCATAGTCCATCTCAAATACTACACCTTTGTCCATGTATTCTCTGCACACTGTAATCCATGTAGCAACATAATAGCTACAGTACCTTTGCCTGGATGACCATGACTACTTCTTTGCTGGCTAAGACTACAGCTCGCATTCTGCACTTTCAGGTAGAGTTCTACACCAGTTAGCTGAATGTCTTATGGTACGAGATCTCAGTCAACTTATGCTATTCCACTCTACTCTAAAGATTGGCATTCCCAGGCTGCTTGTAGCAGATTCAGATCACCATGTGCATTACCTTCTTCCTCTTACCT
Organism: Protopterus annectens; assembly: GCF_019279795.1. Lineage (NCBI taxonomy): Eukaryota > Metazoa > Chordata > Ceratodontiformes > Protopteridae > Protopterus > Protopterus annectens. The sequence continues at coordinate 848,366,143 of NC_056739.1, read as the reverse complement.
TTATTATATATTATATTTGTGTCTGAAGGGCAGTACACAGTATCAGTTCACTAATTCTCTCCCCTTCCTCTGTCTTAACTATCAATGTACATAAGTAAGGACCTGGTCCCATTCTTGCTTTGGTGTTCTTCCTCCTGTCTAACACCACCTCTAATAATCACCATTATGGTGACAGTTACTCCAATTCTATATTTCCCTTCTGTTATTTCATTATAATCAGATACCACCTTACCCTCCACTTTTTGTCATTGTCTCATTTTTCTGTGATATCAACAGTATTTGGCTTCCCCCACCTTAATCATTGCATGCAGTTCTCCATTTTCCTGTTAGTCATAGGTGTATATTAGGCTAACAACCACTAGAGCTCTTATAAGCCTAGCCATGCTACTCAAATGTAAAAACTCTCAAATTTGATTTATATATGGGGTGATTTAATGACTGCCTCTGTCCATCAGAGGCATAGGAGCTAGTCCAAGGGTGAATTTACAATTACCCATCCATTGGTCCAAGTTGTTCTTAAATTGGGATAGGGAGGAACTGTGCTCCACATGGATAGGGAGCCTGTCCCAGAGAATGGGAATTTTTCTTAGAAACCTATGTGTCGCTCCAATGTGTCCTACTTATTTTGCAAACAAAATTTATGCTTTTTAACGTAGTAGTTCTGATGCTCTTTTTCTCTGTCTGGAATTGCAGAATAATATTTCTTGGCTGTACTCTGAGTCACCCTTGTTTTGTTCCTCTGCTATTTTAATTTTCTTTTTATCATCTGGCTGCTTCAGAATACCTACATCTTTTCTGCCTCTGTTACACTTCCTCTTCTCTCTAACCTTAACTGAAAAGTTTGATAATCATGGTGTTAGATTTTATGAATATTAGTCTGAAATTAATTATGTTGTAAATATGCTGAAAGAAAAGGCTTGCTTAAATGCATAAACAGAGTTTAGTAATATGTGATCAGCAGTCATACTACAACAGACTGTGAATGCAAATATAACCAGACTTTGAATTTTAGCAGAATCCAGCCAGCAAGACTGAGTGTCTTAAGAACACCTTATATCCATCCCACAGCAAGAAGCAGCAAGCAGTAAGCAGAGAGAGCTCAAAATATTTTTTCACATGGTGTACTTTTCCAACCCTGCACTAAACATCACTGCCCTGTATTAGTTAAGAAGAAGCCCGCAGATCATGTGGCTCTGGTTTCCCTGCAAAGGCTCACCCATTCTGCTACTGATCACAAACTTTCTTTCCTTTCACACTGCCACTACCTGTCTTTATACTTCATAATACCTCTTTCCTTCAGTGTTTGGGCTGCTGGTGCAGGTGATTTTCAGAATAATACCTCCAGCTTCCTTTTCTGTTGTTATTGTGCCATGTCCCTGGCCCTGCTTGCTTCCAGATTTAGCTGTTTCCTATAGGGGGTCATTGGTGACTAAATGCATTACAATATATATCAACTCCTACTCACTGGCAGTTGCTATGGTCACCACCTCTCATGTCCTTACTGAGTCTAAGTATCTAAACTGGTTTCACTTAAATCTATTTTCACTTTTCTTGTTTGACTAGTCAATCAATCTTTGTGTGATTGAGTCTCTAATCTTCAAAGCCATCTTGTCTGTCTCCACACTGGATCTCAGCTCTTTGGCTTTTTGCTCTATGACATTGTTACTGTCTGTAACCTTCCACTTAATTTCCACAAGGTCCTGGCCCTTTTCAGTATCTGAACTGATGGCCTCCTCATGAGATGAGCTGCATCTAATCCCTTCCCTAACTGCCCTGTGCCCTTCTTATAAGGCCTAACCATGTCCTGAAACTTCTGGCTTAGCCTCTTCTCCAGCTTGCTGATTATCTCTGCTGTCTCCCTTTTGTATTGGATCCTGTGTGACCACTTCTGGAGCTGCCCTCCCTTTATCACTCATTGCTGGTCTTTTTATCTGTACGTCCACACTGGCTTATATTTCTTTGTCCTCCCTTTTATTTCTGTGTCCTCCCTTCTGCATTCCACTTCACTCTGTGCCACCCCACATCCTCTTCTGACAACCTCAGCCCACATCCCTCTATCCTCTGCCTTTCTACCCATCTTCCACCTCACCATCTCACATCATCCTGCCTGCTGGACTTCTGTTGCCTCCTCTACTGCAGTTCCTCCTGATATTTTCTTGCCTGATTTGCCAATCCACAACAATATTTGGATCTGATATTCTGACGTGAAGATTCCCGTTCTGTTACAGAGCTCTTGGCCTGTACCATTCAGAAAGCTCTGGGAGTAACACAGCTGATTCACATCCTGAGAACTACACAAATCTCTCTAACATGCTTCTTTCCCACCTTGTACTGCTCCTTTCATGCCCCATTACTGGATCCCTCCTTTTTTTTAGTTATTATTTTTCTCTAGATATATCTCCTTTAAACTGGTCAGCTTTCTGCTTTGAGTTTTTTCAACAACTTGCTTAGCAAATGACAAGTTGCAAGGTAATTGAGATTAGAGGATGAACAGTTGATACTTAATTTACTTAAAACACAAAATAATCAATTGTGTCCATGGCCTCTGTAAACTCCCAGGTCTTTCCGAAGCAATCAAATCACATATAGTATTAATGCAGATGCCATAGAGAGAGAAACACATGTTTCAGAAGCAGTCAGTCAATTCTCATCCAGTTCTGCTGACATGCTGGAATAGCAAACCAAGTGTAAAGGATTTTCTTGTTTAGCTATTAATGTAATTTAAATACACAAGAAATTGAGAGGTTTGGATAGCACACCTTAGCCCAGTGTCTTACACTTATTAAAAATCAGATAGAATGAATCAGATATGAACTATAAATCAGATAAAATCAGTGAAATAATTTTGGAAAGTCTTCCAAGCTACATGATTTAAAATGAACTATCCTGTAATATATCGCAATATAAAGTGTAAACCAACAGTTATAAATCAGTACACTAAAGTAAACCGAAAACTACGCATTATTACTTTCATGAGTCAGTAGTTCAATAAAAAACAAAAATAGCATTATGATAATATCTCAAAAATGTATGCTCCGTTGTTGTGCTCCCAAATATATAGCATAGATAGCATCTATAGTTGACAATCTAATTTACTTTTGAAAGTATCTTTCATGCCTGATACTAGACTGCGAATTCTATACCAACAGTTGTAAGCATCTGTATGTGAAACCACCCATCTAAACTATAAACTTTCCAAGTTTATAACAAGTCATTAACCTAGAGGCAATAAATTGAGTAATAAAACACAAATATAACAAAGTAAACTTCCATTGAAGCTGAAGTTATAGGTTAGCTGAAAAGTTTGTCCTTCTCTGCACAGCTATGATTCTTCCCTTATGTCTGTTGTTTGAATAACTAACAAAAGAAGGAGTAGCTTGAGAGTCATACATCACTTGAGGGATGATTATTTTGCTGAAAATGTCCTTATCATGCTGAGGGACCATCATTGATTTCAGGGAGGAATGTGTCAAAGTAGATGGAAAATGTAATTCCTTAGTCATGGGTAGATCAGTAAAATAATTTTAAGTAGTGAATTTCTTTGGTTCCAAGAGTTTTCATTGCAAAAATGTTTGAGGACACTATGAAAGAAAGGTAGGAGATAAAGAAAACATTCTGTTTTTCTTGAATTTTTCAGATTGCTGAAAGAAGTTAAGACAGGAGATGTATTTGGTCACAAGGAAGCTCCTTCATAGTAAGTCCTTTATAATCATCATAATATTCCACTCCTGATTTTTGATTCATGCTAGAAAGCAAAATCCTACTGTGACGACAGTGCTCTAGCCCAGCCATCAAGGAGCCTCAGTCCTCACCACTAACACCATATAAGAGGAAAGGATAACAAATACACACAGTAAAGTACAATTTCCCTTAAGTGCACACAGAGATCACAGTCAGTCTGGGGCTGGTTACTCCCTTGCTCTCCAGGTCCCCAATAAGAATCCCCACTGGCACAGCTATAGGGTCCAGATCTTAGCCTAGCTGGCAAGCTAACCTCCAGTACCCTCTATGTCCCACCAGTGCTTCGTCTCCTTGCCCAGGTAGCTGACACACCACACACACACACTTTGAGATTAATATTTATACTACTTCACAGACACTCCTGGGAAAGGCTGACACAGATTCTCCAGCTGTACCCCTTTACTGAGACTATAAGGTAATAATTTCTGCCACCACCCAGCTAATACTTATCAGCTACCCAAAGTCCCTTAAAAGAGTGTTCAATTATTACTGTGCAATATTATTATCCAATTGGCAATGTGACTATTCAGTCTAAGGCTTATTGGAGTAGCTTATTACAATAAACTATAAATTTGCAATGCACTCTAGAGCTTACTTATCTCTACACAAACCAGCCACAGGTAAAGGTTTTTAAAAATGTAATAATAAATAATTAAAACACAAGACAATACTACTACACCACAGTGATATCTAAAACAATACAGGAGCAAAGTTCAGATATAACAGAAAAACACTGACTTTCTTCTAAGTTCCTAGCTATTACTACAAGAAAACATATTTCTAAGACACTGCTTACATAAGATTACAGGCAGAGTGCTGATAAGTTAGATATCAAGATCAAAATGCTCTCAGTCTCTCTCTGAACAATAGTTTTTAAAGTAACTAACAAACATCTTTTTAGGCCCACCCAAATTACATCATTTTGACACTTAGGTTTTCCCAGTATACACATTATATCATTTTGGCACTTAGTCTGGAGTTCTCAGGCCAACAAACTGCATTATTTAGCAATCTAACACCTGCTAAGGAAACTACAACAATAAAAGACATTTCACATGTACATTCTAGCAATTATTCCTTAAGTTAAGACAATAGAAAGAATGTGTTCAGCTAGCCACTTCAGCACCACTATTTAGATAACTTTACTTCAAAGAACATTTGAAATGCTTGGTTTAGTTTTCCTTACAGCAGATGCCAATGTTGCAACAATCTTGAAGTTCACATTTTACAGTGTTTTCTTTCATATAAGAACACAAGCCTGTATTTTACATTTATATATACAAATTATAGAATTATGTATCAAATTCTATTTGACTAGCTTGGCAGCCTTTGCCCATCTTCCCCCAATCTTCACATCTCTTCCCCCCTGGAGAACTCAAGCTAGTTTTTCAAGTGACCCCTGAGAAATGCTGCTTGAGAGGGTTAGCTCTATCTGGGTGTACCTCACCCCATTCACTGTCTTGAGAGCCCATCTGCATTGGCATTGCTACTCCCACTGAAGTGCAACACTGACATATCATATGCTTGCAACTCCAGGCTCCATCTTAGCAACTTGGCATTTTGCTGACTGGCTCTGTTTAACCATATTAGGGGGTTGTGATCTGTTATTACAGTGAATTTTCTTCCATACAGAAAAGACTGAAGTTTTGACAGTGCCCACACTATGGCTAGACATTATTTTTCTATGGCTACATAGCATTCCTCCCTGGGTTGGAGCCTACGACTGAGATAAACCACTGGGTGCTATTCCCCCTCTGAAGAAATCTGACTAAGTACAGCCCCCACCCCATGGTTCAAAGCATCCACCTATACAACAAATTCTTTGCTGTAATCTGGACTGGCTAACACAGGGGGTCCTCCCAAAGCTTTTTAAACTTCTGAAATGCCTGCTCACATGCTGGTGTCCACACTACCTTATCTGGCCTGTTCTTCCTTGTCAGGTCTGTGAGGGGAGTAGCTATGGTACTATAACTGGGGACGAACTTTCTATAGTACCCTGCTGTCCCTAGGAATGCCCTCACCTGCTTTTTAGTAACCGGTGCAGGCCATGCCTGAATAGCTTCCACTTTGGCAGGCTCTGGCCTTATCTTACCACTCCCCACCCTATGTACTAGGTAGGAGACCTCTGCCATACACACCTGACATTTGCTCGACTTAATGGTCAACCCTGCCCTCTGTATTCTGCCCAGCATCTCCCTGACATGCTGAAGGTGCTCTGGCCAGGAATGGCTGTAGATGGCAATATCATCTAGGTAAGCAAGGGCAAACCCTCCTGTACCTGCTAGGATATTATCCACCAGCCTCAGGAAAGTTGCTGTGGCATTCTTCATCCCAAAGGGCATCTTTGTGAACTCATACAAGCCAAAAGGAGTCACAAAGGCTGACTTCTATCTAGCACTGGGAGTCAAGGGCACCTGCCAGTAGCCCTTGGTAAGATCAATGGTTGTTAGATACTTAGCCCCACCCAGCTGCTCTAGGGCCTCATCTGTCCTAGGCATGGGGTAAGCATCCAACTCTGTGTGACTATTTAATTTCCTGTAATCCACATAGAAACTGGTGCTGCCATCCTTCTTTGGGACAAACACCACTGGCGAGGCCCTAGGACTGTTGGACTCTTGAATCACCACTAGTTCCAACATCTCCTGTACCTCCTTCCTCAGAGTCTGTTTGACTCTTATAGCACCCTATAAGGGGCCTGCTTAATAGGCCTTTGTAGTCCTGTATCCAACTGGTGCTGCACACTGGTTTCCCAGTGAACATGTCCCCAAATTCCTGCAACACTGTCTGGATTTCTCGAACCTGGGTAGGAGATAGCTGCTGGGACATTGCTACCCCTTCCACCAAGGTGTCAGCCCGAGCCTCACTGAGGAGATCAGTCCCCAGATCTCCTTTAGACTCCTCCTGCAATCCACTGCAAATATTCAGCACAAGGGTCTCCCTATCATGGTAAGGTTTCATCATGTTAACATGGTACAATTTGTGTCCCTACTCTGTTGAACCTGTCAAGTGTGTTAAAAAGTAGAGTTAAAGTATAATCCAACAACTTCAGAAAAAGTCAGACAGACTTTGGGGAACAAATCAAAAAGAAAGGTGAACACGCCATGGCAATCAAAACAAACCAGATGAAAATCAATGTACAAAATGAAAAATCCCAAAGTAAAGATAAAAAACAATCCTTTATTCGAACAAGTGAGCGCTTTCACGTCTCCTGGACGCTTCTTCAGACTTAAAACAAACTGCTGTATTCAAAACCTGCTTAAATATAACTGTATCACCAATAAAACTCTTGATATCTGACACCTGACAGAGTGAACTTACTCCATTGGTACTAAGCAGATAAAAGGTAAAAATGCACAAATAAATATACCCCATATACCTAAAAAACAGACACAGTAGGTAAAAAACATAGCATTAAAAGCTGATACGTATGAATATATGAAAAAAAGTCATCTCTCTTAAATTAAACAAAGAACAAGTTACCTTATTATAATTACATATTGACATCTGAATAAACCTAACCTACAAACACTATACATATAAATAACCGCATGCAAATGATTAATGTTTGAGTGGTCTATCTGCTAGAAATGGCTTCAGTGAAAATTTATCATTGAGGCCATGTCCCTTATCTGCCGCTAACCTAATAATTAATTTGGCTTCCTCCTTTTCTGTACTGTTATTAATATTTTCTAGCCATCCTGTGACATGCATAAAGCCCAAAACCATAAACTTAAATGTATGTGTCGTGTCATGTTGCAGAATATGATTTGCTAGAGCGTTGCACTCATTCTCTCTATGTATGGCATAAATATGTTCCCTAATCCGCTCTCTTAGCGTTCGATTAGTCTTGCCAACATAGAAACAATGGCATTTATTACAAAGAGCAAGATAAACCACATTTCTAGATTTGCAGTCTGCATAATGGCTAATTTCATACTTAGTACCAGTATCTGGATGTTCAAAAATGTTTGTGTTCATAATAAAGCCACATTGATTGCAGTTGCAACATGCATATGTTCCCTTTCTATTTGAAATAACCCTATTTCTCCCTTTCTTCTCATAACAGAGCATCCTTTTTAATGACTTGGTATTTCTATAACTAAAACCAGGATTGGTACTTACCAAGCTCTTAATATTGTCATCTAACTGTAAAATTCCCCAATGTCTTCTAATAATATCAACTACAGAACCATTATTATTAGTGTAAGGAATAACTATCCTTCTCTTCCCTTGTCCATTGCTAGTACACTTTGTCCATGTTGGATTCCTTCTCTTAATATAGGGTAAACCTGCCTGATCATGTTCAACTTCATGTAATGCTCCAAGATCCTTTCTATGGTATCCTCTCTCCATAAATTCTTGTTCCATACCTAAAATTGCATCAGAGAACACAGACTCATTGCTTATTAGACGTGAATGGTGTGTAGCTTGATTCTTAATTATATTTTTATGTATATGTGGGGGGTGCATACTATCTCTGTGTAGGATGGCATTCCTCCTACAAGGTTTCCTGTAGACCTCTGTTGTTGGGCCTCATCTGTCCTAGGCATGGGGTAAGCATCCGACTCTGTGTGACTATTACAGCCGAGTGACGTCTTCAGGCATTTCTGCAGTTACTTCCTACTGCTCCTCTAGGCGTCAAATATTGCCTGTCCATATTTGCATTAACAATTCCAAATCCATGTTACATACAAGGTATCGGAAAATTTTATCTTGAAGCATACATGATAGCAAACACAATTGTATTGATATATGACCTCTGTCAATGGGTATTTGTTAAAAATGTAAGGTGATAACTTAAATTTTTAAATGTTGAAGCCATGCCCACTAGGAGTTAAAGGTACACACTCAAAAGAGCTCTACTGGAGGGAATGAGTTAATTTCCTATAATCCACACAGAACCTGGTGCTGCCATCCTTCTTTGGGACAAACACCATTGGCGAGGCCCAGGGACTGTTGGACTCTTGAATCACCACTAGTTCCAACATCTCCTGTACCTCCTCCCTCAGAGTCTGTTTGACTCTTATAGCACCCTATAAGGGGCCTACTTAACAGGCCTTTGGGGTCCTGTATCCACCTGGTGCTGCACCCTGGTTTCCCAGTGAACATGTCCCCAAATTCCTGCAACCTGGGTAGAAGATAACTGCTGGGACATTGCTACCCCTTCCACTGAGGTGTCAGCCCGAGCCCCACTGAGGAGATCAGTCCCCAGATCTCCTTTAGACTCCTCCTGCAATCCACTGCAAATACTCAGCACAAGGGTCTCCCTATCATGGCAAGGTTTCATCATGTTAACATGGTACAAGTGTGTTAAAAACGTAGAGTTAAAGTATCCAACAACTTCAGAAAAAGTCAGACAGACTTTGGGGAACAACAACTTTCTTGGAGGATATCATTAAACAAGACCAGATATAACTGTACAGTATATGGGCATATGAAGTGAATGAGCTGCTAAGAAGCATTAGGACCCTGAGAAAAGACAAGTAAAGGAGTGAGTATTGTTGAATTTGAAATAGTACTATATCAGCTTCAAGACATGTCGGGCGAGGAGGAGAATGAAAAGGAATGGAGCTTTAAAAAGATGCTTATATTTGTGATGTATCTAAGTGGATAATGAGTGATGTCTTGGATCATGAAATTTCCTCTAACTAGTATGCAACTGCACTAGAAAAGACAACAATTCTGTATACATTTTAAGTTGTCATGCCTTGAACATGATTGAATATTGTAACATTTTTATGGGGGTGGGGGGTGGGTCCATGACTGAATGTTGTAACATCTTTATGGGGGGGGGTGTATTGGTCGGAATGTGATTGAATGCCGTAACCTCTTTATAGGGTGTGTGGGGGGAACTCCATTCCACAAATGGTTTTACTTTGATATCTAACTTTAACCACATTTATATAAAAGTGTGTATGTGTGTGTGTGTGTTTGTGTGTGTGTGTGTGTGTGTGTGTGTGTGTGTGTGTGTGTGTGTGTGTGTGTGTGTGTGTGTGTGTATGTGTGTGGTGTGTGTGTGTGTGTGTGTGTGTGTGTGCGCTCGCGCGTGTGTGTAAATAATTTATTTTTTCAGATGTGTAACTTTGGATTTGTCCAACTTTGTGTCATTTTAGCTGATTTTCATAAGTACAAGTCCCATAACTGCAAGTCCTTTAGATTTGTAAAATAGACCATGGTTTCCAAATGGGTAAATGCCAGAACATGGTGTAACACCCTTATAACATTTTTTGCAGGAGAGTTTTGTTCCCTGTAATCCTGATGTGGGACCTATCCCTTCATTTTACATTCTAGCTTTTGATAGGAAGTACTTCACTTTATACCATGATTGCACTAGCAGTTGTATGTCATTGTGAAATCATGATGTTGGCATTTATTGAGTAGTGGGTATAAGAAATAACTTTGCAAATACAATGAATATCCTAGCTAAAGCTAATACTCCATGCATCATAAATTGAAAAAATGGCAGAGTAAAGGGCCTGTCTTTTTTTCAGTGTTACTATACAATTTATCAGGTCTATATTAGATCACTGAATGCTTAAAAAAGCGAACAGTGATTAATCAACCCTATGTAAGCGAAGCTTACAATGTCATAGTGTCAGAACAGCGATTTTTTAATAAAGGAAAAAAATCACTGTTCCAACAAAAAATAAATAAATAGGTAAAAAACAATTTCAAACATTACATTAAGTGGGTGCTTCGCTCTCCACACCCCCCTACTTAAATATACCAACTCCAAGATCAAGATTACAGTGCGAAAACGGTAGTACTGAAGCTAAGCAAATTCTTTCCCAGGGAAAGAATTCACTTAACAGCCGCTTCAATATTTTGCATTTTCAGCCTTTTATGTTCGACCAAGATGCATTCGAAAGAAAGCATATTCGGTCTTGTAATATAGACCGAATTTATCATGACTTTATTAAAGGAAGATCAACCCTTATGGGTCTTATAAGCTTCTGTGATGAAATTACAAAGACCTTAGATGTCGGGTTGAGTTATGATGTAATCTGTTTGGATTTGACTAAGACTTTTGATTTATTATCTCATGTAGTAATTTCTAAAGTTTTAAGAGTCACTAATATAAATCCTTTAGAAGGATAATGAAGTGGTTAACAGGTAGGACCCAGTTACTTTTAATTCAAGGTACTTGTTCTGAACCTGTGTATTACATCAGGGGTACCTAAGGGTTCAGTTCTGGGTCCAATACTGCTTAATATAGTGCTTGGAACTATTTCTTTAGATAATCATGGCTGGATTTATAACTAAAGAGGAAGACTATTCAAATAATGATTCTTATTTTGGGCAAATTAGAATCTGGGCAGAAAATATGGGCCTACAATTTAGTAAGAAGTGCAAAATATATTATGAGAAACCTCATATAAAGAAACCAATAATATTTTCATCTTTTTCACTCTCTGAAGTTACTAGTTTTAAAAATCTAGGCATATTTATGTCTTCAAATTTCTCATTTGAGCAACACTGAGAAATTATTAGGATAAAGTCTTTAAAACAAAAAAATATACTCAAGAACATTACAAATAGGAATGACAATTGTTTGCTTTCATTATATAAAATTGATGCAAGGCCATTGCTAGAGTATAATGATGTTTTTTATGAATAATATTATTCAATGAAATACTATTAAACAAATTCAAAGAAGGTTCACTAAGAAAATAGGTTCTGTGAAAGGCCAAGATTATTTTAGTAGATGCTCATCGCTGAAGTTGTTTTCACTATATTAAAGATATACAAGAGGAAACTAACATTTGCATTTAATTTTTTTTAAAATGATAGTCTTCAAGTTTTGAAGGAAAAGGAGATTAGTAGAAGTCTCAAGAATCTAAACACAACAAGAAGTTTCAGATTCCAATTATAAGTTCTATGGTTGGAAATAGCTGTATCAGTTCAAGAGTTACATTCCTTGAGGTTATGTATTTTAGTGATTTGCTATTTGAGTTTGCAACTTCCTTCTACATTTCTACACACAGAAAAATATGTGTATCTGCAGACTTGATTCATTGATGAAGTGATTGTGTATTCAGAAAACAAAATAAAGTAACAGATAAATTATGAACACATGATCAATGCACAAGAAGTTCAAGTGCTCTATTTTTACCTATGTTTTCTTGACTGGGTTACTCCCACTAAGTTAGTGGCATTTGATAGTCATGCTGACTAGAGAAAAATTGAGTCTGGGCATTGGGGAAATTCCCCCAACTCTTCTATTTCCAGAGACACTGAGGCAGGCCATAGTGTGGTTGCCTTGTGGAGTAGGAGAGGATGGAACAGACTGACAGTCTCCAGGATTTAATAAAATCTGTGTAGGCATCGTGTAAAGCCTACATGGAATGTATCCATGTACACAGCCATGGCTCCCCCTCGGCAGTGCGCCATACATATTAATGACGGCGCACTGCCAAGGGAGAGCTGAGGAATATGGACATTGAATCAGTGTAGGGAGAGGTGTTGCGGCTACCTGTGGCAGCAGATGAGTGTGAGTCTCCCTGTAATGCTCCCCGCCACTGTTGTAATGTTGTGAAGCATGTCAAATGTATGATATGTCATTTTTATGATGTTTTATTTATTTTTTTAACTGCATGTTTGTACAGAGCAGTGTGGAGTGCAGCAATGCTAAGCTGTGCTCACATATAGACAGGTGACACCTGCCAGACATCTAAAAATAGAAAGTGGATGTAATTAATTATTTATTTATAGGTTTGTTTAAGCATGTTTGTGTGCCGTGGTGCAGTGCTCAGCAATGCTAACAGGTAGCCTAGCAGTATCTTTATTTTATTTTTATTTTATTTTACATTTGTTGAAGGTATACTAGTTTTTATAAATTTCATCTAGCTACATGGGCACAGTTACAGTGTTATGTGTAGAAGGTCCTGGGTTCAAGTCCATAACAGGTAGAATATGTCTGTAAATGAATGTTCTATTTTTTTTTTAATTTCATTAAACTATTGTGAATTTTGCACTGCTGTACTTTGCTAACCACTGCTCATTCATGCTAAGCAGTAGATAAACATACTAACAGCTACCAGTGTTTGTGCTGTGCTAAGCCTTGCTAAACCCATGGTTCTGTGAGTTTTCACACTGCTTGGCTTCACTTAGCTGGTTTGTGTGCTGTTAAGTGACACGGCACTTTTTTGAATGTTGCTCAATGAAGTGTAAGGGTGGGAAAACAACTGATATTAAGCCAAATGGATGGGAATTCTGAATCATTCATTGGAGTTCAATCAACTGCTGGTATGGCTGGTGGTGTTGGAAAAGGTGTGCACTTTCAGGCACAGAAGTTGAGTATTCCAGAGTCCAGGGTCATGGTTGGGTTTCTGGTTAAAAACCACGACCCCGGCTGATGCAGGGTGGATTCCAGGGCTCAGGGTATAAGGCAGAGGCCTGGGGCTGTCTGGGCAGGTAACTCACCAGTGTTACTGGTATCCCTTGCACAGGTGAGCAGTGTCATCACCATTATGATGACCTAAAAAGGAGAAAGAGGGGAATCTTGGACACCTGATTCCAAGAAGCTCAAGCAGGGAGTGCCCCACAAATATGTAAGTAAGTTTTCCTCTATTTTACCAATATGCAAGCTGAATATCTGAAAAACTGGTATGCATAATGGTGTGTTTCTCTCCCAACAGCTGCAGCTGACAGGGCTCACAATGTCAAGTCTCATGCTGGGCACCTGACCAGGTTGCACCATGAGTGCGGTAAGTATGCTAACTGTAGTGCAATGTATTTACTGCAATAAAGTATACACGAGAAAAACTGTAGTGCAATAAATGGGCAAGTAGAACTGTATTACAATAAATGAGCAATTAGTGCTGTAGTGCAATACATGAGCAATAACAACTGAAGTTCAATAAACCATAAACAATACCAGTAACAGTAAGCAAAATGATGTTCAGCAGGATTGTGCTGTCATAACAATGGCAGTAGAGTTGTATGCAGTGATTGTCTATGGTAAGGTTGCTGCTGTCAAGTGTAACAGTGTAATAGCTGTAGAATGCAAAAGTAATGACCTGCAAACTGTATTGCTTTACCCATAGTACTGTCCAAGGCTGTCTCCAGGGCAATATCGGTCACATAATGATCTCTGTTCCACCTATATTAGGTAATAAAAGTATATGGGTGAGGTAGCCTATCCATGGGCAGATATTGTGTGTGCACTTCACAGATATTTCAAAGCAGTAACAATACCAAATGTTCACCAGCATTGTTGATACTAAAATAAAGCTGTTTTAATATATGCAGTTTGATTGTATTCCATGCATGTGTGTTCTACTGTCAGTGCAGTCATTTATAACACTGTAATAGTTCTAGAATGCAAAAAGAATGTCCTGTAACTTGTATTGCTCAACTCATAATACTATGGTTGAAGGTTATCAACAGCACCCTATCAGTCACTTAATGCTCACATTTGTTCTCTCTCCAGGAACAAAATGAGTGAGATAGCCCATGTTATGAGCAGATATTCTCTTTAGATTTCAGACAGTTTTAAAATCAATAAGAATAACATGTTCACCAGCATTGTTGATTCATAAATAAATCTGTCTACTTCCAGTATGGCTGTATTCCTTGCATGTTTGTACTAAGTTGCTGCAGTCAGTTATTACATTATTTTCAGATGTCCCCTGCAGTCACAGCTATTGGGTTCTATTCACATGCCTGGAAACTAAAGCATGGCGGCTGTCTAGTTTATTAACTATACACAAACATGCCTCTTCAGTGTCATGATTTCTTGTACTGTAAGTAATATTGCATATTCTGTCTATCACACGATTACCACAGAAATGATTACTTAGAATGCAAACTATTACCAAATCTGCTTACAGAACACCTTGGTGGTTATATAAGTCCACATGACGTGCAAGTGTTTTGTCTAGTTGTGTACCTGCATTTGTTATTGCTTGGTCCATACTGTCCCAAGAAACAGCTTTTGAGGTATGTATGTGCTACATCACCTATACAAGACTTGTACTCACTGTGTAGTCACTGTACACAAAACTGACAATACACACCTGTAGAGTTAATATTACCAATGTTTTCAGGGATATAATCTGCAATGTTACTAATGGACTGTTTTTCTCTCTCTCCTCACCTCTTATCTGTACATATTTAATATTGTTATGTATTACTATGGTTTACTATTAACATATATTGTTAAAATAACTATATTTTGGGATACGTGGTTTATTATTGTTATGTGTTATTATGCTTTCATATTAACATATCTTGTTAAATTAATCATGTGGTTGCCCTTATGCTTTAATTGTTACTGGCATGCTGTTGACATACTGACTGTTCTGTTATTTCATGTTGTGTCATACATAATATATATTGCTATGTATTTGGTTAATTAATATGATGGTCCATGCTGTTAGTTCTAACAATGACTTTTTCATAACTAATCTGAACTTATTGCTATACCTCAATTACCACAGAATTTCAAGGTAGGCCAGCTCTGGCTGATCCCCCTACCTTACCTCAGCCAGCCATGGCACCAGGTTCACATCACATATGGGACCCAACCGGTAGTGCCCCTCTGCTGCCCCTGCAATATCTGCAGTGTTGGGTATTGCCACCCGATGGGACAGGGCCAGGCCCCCCTCTGGGAGCCTCAGAGGAGGGGAAGTTGTCACCCGGGCTGAGCTTTCGGTCTTGGTGGATAGGATAGTCCACTGTGGCTATGACTGCCACCTGTACCGGATTAAGGACATGCTGGTAAACCTGGTGGAGCAGCCTTACCCTGGTGCCCAGCCTCCAGCACTGTCACCCGGGGCAGTGAAGGTGCAGTGCCAACAGTCCCATGGGTGGGGATGTGAGTCATGCTATTGCCATCTGGAGGCATATGGGACTTGAATTCCACAACACCCTTCCTATCCAAAGTGCTCATCCTCTCATGTGTCACACACCAGCCTAGTCTGTTGTCTTGTCTGTCTTGTCTGTTTGCAAATGCATCCTCACTTACCCAACCTACCTCCCCACATGTACCTATGTCCCTCCCCCAACATTCCACTCTTACCTTAAAAAAAACAATGGGCACCTGTCCCCCAAAAAATATCGTCCAGTACAAAGCTCTCCATTTCACACATGTGTCCATTGGACACATGTAATTTGGTCCAATTGGGTTGACAATATGTTGTCCTCGCCCATCTCTCTGGGGTTTCAGAGTCCAAATTCATCTACAAATTTTGTCAAAGTGCAGAGTTGTTGCTGTACAAGAAATGGATAGCATTGGTTCTTTCTTATGCCCTTCCTGCACATTCTTCCCTGCCTTTCACTATGTTTTTTCCTCCTGCTTGCCACCATTTCACCAGTTTCCTATCACCCCTTTTTTCTTTTCTTAATATTTTTTTAGTGAGGCGCAGCTTTACTAAGCTCAGGTAAATATAGCTATAATGACTATATGTGTTTATAACATTATAAGGCACATGTACAAAATAAACACCTCGTCCATGTTTTGAACCCAAGCCCATCACACCTGCAGCACTGTGCATTATCCCATCACACCACACAACTCTTACTTAAAAAAAGTGGTTTAAATAAAACATAGTAATTACCAATTACAGTCATTATGCATGTTTCAGCAGAGCTGCACGCTGTGCCACACTGCACAAACTGGTATAAAAAGTAATGGAAAAAGTGGGAGTGTACCTTGGACTCTGATGCAATAGTACACCACTAGACAGCCAAAGACATGATAATGGATGTAATTGAGGCCTGTGAAAGCAAGCAAATGTGTCCTTTTATCAGCAACATGTAGAAAGTCACCTACTAAACCATTAACAGCAAAATATAAGTTCAACTGGGACTCTGATGCAGAAATACATCCATATAAAGCCATGCACATACTGATGGATGTAGAAAATGTTTGTCACAGCCTGTATGTGTGCACACATTCATACAAGAAATATAGTGTGTGGGGCCTCTTAACCCCATTAACGGTGCATGTGGACATATGTGTATTTGTTAATCTGCCATTGCTATCTACAGATGTACGGCCATATATACCTATATAGATTTATATATTTGCTAATATATATATATAACTATGTCTGTATACACCTAGATAGATATATATCTGCGTACACATATGTAACGTGCTTGTGGATATGTAGACATATAGGTGTAGCAACATATATGTGTCGATTTAGGCATATGCATGTATATATGTGCATAGATACTGATATATATGCATATAGCTTTAGAAATTAATATATATATATATATATATATATATATATATATATATATATATATATACATATCTAGATATGTTGTATCTGTTTAGATATTAATATAGGTACACACACACATACATTTAGATGTTGGTATACATTCTCTGTACTGTTGCATGACTGAACTGTATGATATGCTTCTGAAAACATCAAGTCTCTTTGTATTTGTCATGACTTAGTGGTAAATCACTTTGTTTATGGTGTGCAGGGTCCTGGATTTGAGCCATGCAAGAGATGTTTATTTTGTTGCTGGGCAGAATATGGCCCGTTGGATACACAGCCATTAAGGCACTTTAAAGCAGTTGTAAGCAGGTTTGTGCAGAGCTAAGCAATGCCTGCATAGGTTAAGCAATTCAGCAGCTAACTATGTATAAGAAACTGTAACCAGACTTTAGCACTGCTTTCCTCCATGCAAACCCATCTACAGCTGCTTTAAAGTGCCTTAATCACTCTATATCCATCGACCCTTGTTCTGCCTATCAACAAAGTAAACATCCTCAGCTAGGCTCGAACCCAGGACGATGCACACCATAGCCAAAGAGATTTACCACTAAACCATCTCAGATATACATAACCCTGCTGTATTCACAAACATACCATCCAGCCCAGTCATTCAACAATACAGAGAATGTATTCCAACATGTAGATGTAAGTGTGTGTGAAACTATATTAATGTCTAAACAGATGCAATATATTGATATATGTCGATATATATATATATATATATATATATATATATATATATATATATATATGTGTGTGTGTGTGTGTATATAGCTCTCTCTCTCTCTCTATATATATATATATATATATATATATATATATACGCACATATATGTAAGCAGATATTGAAATCTATATAGGTATATACAAACTATACATCTGTAGATAAAGTGGGAACATAGCAGAAACATATATGTCCACATGCACCATTAATAGGGTTGACAGGCACATACAACATATGTAATGTATGAATAGGTATTCTCCCTCCCACAGCCAAACACGTCTGCCCTGCATTACACTACCAGCTGTTGTGGATCCCATAAACAGACCATTACACGGCAAGGGCACAAGATGTTAACAGTACTCCATCCCATCTGTATGATGTTAGGCTGGTATCAGTAATATATCATGCAGTACAGTCAGGCTCATAATGACTCCCATTTTGCAGTCATCTGTTACCTTTGTTAGCCAGAGTCCTGTACTGTTGGACTGTACTTCAGAGATGTAGATGCCAAACAACAGTGGTCCCAGGACTGAACCCTGAGGTACTCTACCTGTCACATGTCTGGGGATGGATTTGTAGTCAGTTATACCTACAGTTTGGGTTCTGTCAGTATGCCATGTGGAAAACCATCAAGTGGAATAGGGATGTATGGCCGGATTAGTATGTTAATCTATGTTTCCTGACTGAGGGCTGGTGTTGTCCACAAAGGCTTTGTGGACTTCCTAACCCTCTTCAACAGCTATGCAGATGGAGACAAAGCAGTCAATCAGTTTCAGGAGACAAGACTGGCCCTCCATGACCCCAATCTGTGTGGGGTCCAGTGTTTGAGGGTCGCCAATGTCTGCATTCAAAACATCCCTGTTAATGCATTCTATGGCCATGCAGATCAGGCTCATCAGACTGATGTGATGGTAGTTCCAGGGATTACAAGTGGATCCCCCCTTGTGGAGTGGGATAACTGCAGCTGTACACCACTCAGTGGGCACCAGGCCTGATGTGAGGCTATGATTACACATGACAGTTAGGTGAGTTGCCATTCCATTTTGTAGTTCATGCAGTACACAGCCCAGGATGTCATCTGGTCCCATGGATGCTGCATTCTTAGCTATGCGTAGTGCATTTTCTGCCTGTTTGGCCATGATCACTGGGCAATGGAACCCTTTTCATGTTGATATGGGCACTTTTGGGGGTGAGAGTGGGTGAATGTTGCATTAAATCAATTTGCCAGGATATTGGCACATTCCATGGGAGCGGTCTATGTAATGCCATTCTGTTGCAGCTCAGAGCACGTCTGAGCATTGCCAGTTAGACTTCAGACATAACTATAGAATGCAGTGTGGTTGTCTGTGGAATCTGTGTCAATTTTAGTTACACAACCTGTTTTGGAGAATTCCATGAGGGATCTCAATGTCTTACTGGGGTTGGTAAGAGAGTCGTTTGCATCCTTGGGTTACCCATTTTTCTTCAACAGTGTCTACCGTCTGTTGTATACTCTGTTAATGGCAGGAGACCACCAGACTGACTTGATTATTTGGGAGATGAGCGTCGTGGTTCTATGTGGGATGTCAGGAATCATGCACAAGTGGCTGTACTCATACAGTGCCTTAGTCCAGGATTCATCAGTTGAACTGTCGGCTCCTGTCTCCATGGGTGTCACAAACATTGTCACTTCTGCCTTGAGTAGCATAAAGTTGGCCTTGGAGAGGTCTTTTACGGACAACTGTATATACATTCCTTTCACATGTCCAGTTTGATTAGCCTATGGTGGGATTACTTTGGTGGAACCACAGTCTAATGTACTGTTGTGATGGCTTAGAGGTTAGTTACTGTGACTGTAGTGTATAGAGTCCTGGGTTCATGACCTGCAAAGGCAGGTTATTTTTGTTCTGGCCAGAACAGCGGTTAATGCATATAGACTAATTAGGGTAATTTAGGTTAGTCACACTCAATACAATTAAAATGCCCTACTCTGGCAATCCTGCTGATGTCAATCACCGTGAAGTACACCTTTGGGGAAGGAATACTCCGGCAGTCTTTGTGGTGCGTGCTATAACAGTGTAATGATGTAGTGTGATATAGAACCCTGGTAGGGGTTCTATTCTCATACATGGGAGTTGTGGATGCTTTTGTGTCTGTTCCTATGCCTGTGTAGAGAGCAATGCATATCTGGCTAGTCACACTCACTACAATTCATTCACCCTACTTTGGCAGTCCTGCTGATGTCACTCACTGTGAAATAAACATTTGGGGAAAGAATTCTCCACTAATCTTAGTGGTGCGTTCTATAATGGCATAGTGCTGTAGTGTAATCACTAGTTGGGTAGGGGTTCTAATCCCAGATATGACAGGTGTGTGTGTCTTAATGTGCTGATGTATGTCACTCATGTCCTGTGTGGAGGTGGTTGCATGTGTGTAACAATTGGACCCAATGTTGAGTGTGTTTGTAAACTTATTATATGGTGGCCCTAGCATATATCACAATATCCACCATGCAGGGATAACAAATGTGATATCAGTACATAGTCAGTCACAGGTTCGAAACCTGGGACTGGTAGGTGTGTGACACAAACATGCTCACCGTTTACTCTCCCAACCCACCCTGACTTATCTTTGCCTCTGTCTGCCTCCATCACTCCCTCTCTGGTGGATGTGGAGACTTACATCTGCTTTGCTTAGGCAGTGGCATGTGTATTGTCAGTGATGCTCATGATCAGCTGATAGCCACTGCACAGATTACTGCCCTCCTCTAGCTAATTGCATGTGGAACAGCTGTGGTAACATTCCCATAGCCAATTGCATGGAAACACACTCTAATATCCAGGAAGATCTTGTTGGTGTTGGGCCTTTTCATTCACTGTGAGCAGGAACTAGATCTGTTGTTTGGCAAACAGCATCACAGATTGATTGGGGACTTACCTCTGACAACATACACTGTGGAAACAGGCCAACACACAGGAGGGGGGTGTGCCTGTCCTGACTACAGACTGCAAGTGTTGCTATACTGCAGTTGGGGTACTATTAGTTTAACAGGGTGTGTGTGGATATGGCTGTCCTACATGTTTTGATACTTGTCATGTCAATGCTATGTCTATGAGGAATCCCCATCTGTAGGGTCATCTGCAGACTGGACAGTGTGTGGTGCCTTGTGTTCCTTGTGTTACCCACAGAGCACCTATCTTTCAAATGCAGAAGGTAGTGTGAGGATTACAGTCAGTAGATGGTGACAGCCGGGA
>NC_056739.1:848272704-848340204 GCF_019279795.1 Protopterus annectens | reverse complement strand
GTATGTTTTACGTGATACTGAGCAGTTTTTGAGAAGTTTATATGTGGCAACAAATGGTTTGGCCTTAACAGACACCACATTTTTGTAACCATGGACGTGGTCTCACTGTTCACATGTATACCCAATCAACAAGGAATTGAATATCTGCATTCCTTTCTCATGAGTAATAATTGTCCAACACCCGAAGCGGATTTTCTCTGCTTTTTGACAGAACTTGTATTGGAGAATAATGTCTTTTTGTTTAACAACAACTGCTATAGACAAATGAATGGCGTGGCGATGGGCACAAGTTGTGCTAACAGCTACGCCAATCTGGTGATGGCAGAATTTGAAACCAGATATATCATTGGTGATCCACACATTAAGTATTACAAAAGGTTTGTAGATGACCTCTTTTTCATCTGGGAGGGGCCAATTGAATTGTTGCAAGATTTCCACAATACACTCAACAACTCCAAGTTCCTTTATTGAATTCACCATGAGTTATTCACTTCGAAACATCGATTACCTAGACGTGAATGTGTCCAGACAGGATGGATGCATAATGACATCTGTATATAGAAAGGCATGTTACCAGCCCTCGTATCTACATAGAACAAGTATGCATAGTCCCCACATTTTTGGCAACATAATTAAAGGACAGGCTATGAGGTTATCCAGATTGTCAAGTAAGGAACAAAATTTTGTTACAGAATTAGCACAACTGAAATATGGTTTAGCCTCACGGGGCTACCGGGAGAATGAAGTCCACTTGGTCTATGACAATATGAGATCCATTCGTGACAATAGAGCACAACCATATTTTTCAGCTGCTGCACATACAAGCACGAGGAAGAATGACAGATCTAATATTGAACCAGTTGTACTACCCTTTAGCACCAATACCAACATTCTCCAACGAGCAATTAGGAACAATTGGAACATCCTAATGGCTGATGAAAGAACTAAAGAGATGGTTGGTATGCGTCCTAAATTTGTCTTTAGTAACATGCCCAACTTGAAACGGACTCTTTGTCACACATTAGGGACTGAATTTCGTCCAATTCCAGCTAGGACAGGACTAGAGAGAACCATGAAATGTGACAGGTGTCCACAGTGTCAGTATATTGACACCTCACATTTCTTTAAACATCCGGATAGCGGCAGACTCTGGGATATCAGAGTAGACACAGACTGCAACAGTAGGAACATCGTGTATGTGGCACATTGTATCAAATGTTTTTGCTATTACGTGGGCAAATCGAATCGCTCTTTGCGTGAACGAATCAGGGACCACTATTATTGTGTGAAGAGAAAAGATGATAGCAGTGCTTTAGCAAAGCACATTCTTGCCACGGATCCTTCACATGAATTTTGGTTTCAAGTGTTACATCAGGAGCACACATCCTCCAGGATGGGCGATATTGTTAACAGAACTGAAGAAGCAGAACTAGGTTGGATTTTGAGACTGGGAGCACATAAAGGGAGGGGCATGAATGAAATGGTCTCCCTTAAACCTCACCTAAAAGGGAAATGTTTACGTTGATCCATTTTTATTTTTGTTACTTTGAAGTCATTCCTTTTGGCATATACTTCGTTTCACATGTTCCTTTTCATCATTATCTGCTCTATATACACATTATATGTCTCCCATCAGTACACACCAGTTTTTGGCCTCTATTAACTTCGTACCGCTTCATATAGAGCATACATTTTACACATTATATATTTTTCTAGTATTTGTTGCCCCACTGTTTTTTTCCATCATACTACTTTTTTATTATTTAGTATTTAGGTGTTATAAGTTGGTGAATTTCATATATATTTTAATCATGCCTTTATCAGGGCGTTTCATTCATACATTTGTACATACTCCTATTTCCAGTTAGCTGCTATATTCCAGACTCTATGTATGTATTCCTGTGTCTAGTGCCGTAGGTTACGTGGAGCCGCAGAAGGAATGTAATGATTTCTGTCATGTTTGCTGTACAAAGCAATGTCAGGGAGTTTCTGTATGTTAAGACTTGTACATCTTTTATGTGGAGTTTGCAAGGGCAATGTTTACTTTTCTCTTTGGGTCGATGTTTGTCCGTACTCATTGCGCATAGGCATTTGCTTAGCGATATCAGGGTTAAACATTTGCCTTTATCTGCCGTGTTATAGAATCTGGTGCACTTTATATATAATATCTACATTATACTTTATTTATATCATGCTCTTATTAGTGCGCTATATCTATATATTTGCACATATTTTTATCTTTATTCTGTTGTTATATTCCAGATTTTGATTCGACGCATGTACTTACAGTGTTTGGTGACGTGGGTTACGTGGAGCTGCAGATGCAGTGTAGTGTTTCCGTTAAGCTTGTTATTGTACAAAGCAGTGTCAGGGAGTTTTTGATGCTATGACTTGCATATTCTTTATGTGGAGTTGGTCAAGGTAATGTTTAGTTATGTTTTTCTTCGTGATGGTGTTTTTCCGTACTCCTTGTGCACAGGCGTTTGCCTAGCGATGTACGGGGTTAACATTTGTTTTTATCTTTTATCTTTTGGTATACTTTGTGATAGCTTGATTGGGCTTGTATTTTAAGTGCTTGGGATAGAGTATGTGACGTTAGATGTGTTATGAGTCCCTTCGCTATCCTCAATTTTAACTTAAATATTATTTTGCTTCTGCTGGGGTATGGTGGCAGATTTGCAGTTTTCATAATTCCAAGTTATTAAGAATTGATTACTTGAACCAGTTTTTATTGTAAAGTTTTTACGAAAATTTTTTAACTAAAAGTTTATTGATTGGTGTAACTGCTCCATGAATTGAGTCAAATGGGGTGGGGCTAATGGTTCCGGTCTGAGTACCACATGTTTTCTAAGAAACGTTTCATTGGTTGTAATTGAATTTGCACTGTTATATAAAGTTGTTTTAATCATTGTTTTAAAATATCTGAAGAAGCGGTGTGGGTCACCGCGAAAGCGCTCATAATAAACTTGTTTCGATACTAGAATTTCTTGATACATTTGCTGACACGGGTTTATTGAAGGATTCAGTCCACAATCTGTTATTTGGATTAGAGTATTGAACTATTTTTTGGCACCAGCCGTTGGGATAACTTTGTTTACATTTCTTACATCCACGACTGAGTGGCAACAGCTCCTTCCACACTTGGATTTTTTTGTTTTTTGATATTCATTTACTGTCTTTGGGTGTTTTTCGATATAGATAGATATATATATATATATATATATATATATATATATATCTGCTGACATAATTATATAACCTACCATACATATTTAGACATGTAGACGTGGACATATATATATCTATAGATGTTGGCATTTGCATGTTTATATGTTCATTAACATTTATATGTGTCTGTATATATATATATATATATATATATATATATATATATATACATATATATATATATATATATATATATATATATATATATATATATATATATACACACATACATATATCAATATGTTGTAACCGTTTAGACATTAATATATTTACTCACACACAATACATCTACATGCTGGAATACATTCTCTGCACTGTTGAATGACTGGGCTGGATGATATGTTTGTGAATACATCAAGCATATGTATATCTGAGATGGCTTAGTGGTAAATCACTTTAGCTATTGTGTGCAGGGTCCTGGGTTTGACCCTAGCAGAGGCTGCTAGGCAGAACAAGGGCCATTGGATACAGTGTGATTAAGGCACTTTTGCGCAGTTGTAAGCAGGTTTGTGAGAGTTTGCATGACGGTAAGCGCTGCCAACTTCTGCTTATGTTTTCTTACAGTCAGTAAGCTGCAGAATTCTCAACCTGTGTAGGCATAGCTTACCCTCACGCAAACCTGCAAAAACCCGCTTACCGCTGCTTAACATTGCTTACTGCCGCTTACTCCAACGGTAATTCCTTTAAAAGAAAAAAAAAGGGGTTGAATGGAAAGTGGTGCAAAATGGGTTTCAAATAAGGAAAGACGGTAGGGAAAATAGCTAGGCATGTGCTGGAAGGGTATAGGAAAACTCCATAGCTGCCCATTTCAACTACAGCAACAGCTCTGCATATACGCTATATTTGCAGGTACTTTTGGTCCCTCAAACCCCTGGGAGAGGGGTATGGACAACTTATATTCATTATGGTGCCAATTAGACTGGATTACATGTGTCCAGTGGACACAAGTGCAAAATGGACAGCTATGTATGGGGCGAGATTTTTTTTGGGGAACAGATTGCCCTTTTTTCTTTCTTCAGGAGAGTGGGATGTTGGGGAGGGGTAGTAGGTATATTTGGGGAGGGAGGTTGGGTAGGTTAACAGACAAGACACACAAGACGCATACAGGGCTGGTATATGACACATGTGGGGGGTAAACACCTTGGACACGGAGGGGTGTTTGGAAGTCACAAGCCCATGAGCCCCCAACTGGAAACAGTGGGACTGAGGTCCCCACCCATGGGCAGTCACCACTGCACCTTCAGGGCCCCGAAGGTGGCTGTGCTGAGGGCTGTGTAGGAGGGGCAGGCTCACCCTCTAATAGCACTACTCAGCCCTCAAGCTGGCGTAGCCACTCTTGATACTCCAGATCACGCTCCCTATGCACCACGGCTTGGACCTGTTGACAGGTGACAGGCTCCAGTCTGCGCCCGCTCCAAAGGGGGACAAACCCCATCCCCTGCAGTGGTTCCTCCCAAAGGTGATGCTGGGCCCATGGAGGAGTGGGTCCTAGGCTGGGCCCCAGATGTGCTGGTGCCCGGTGCAATGGCCAGCTAACATGGGACAGGTGGATCTGCTGGAACTGGCCTTCCCATACGAGCTGTGTTGCCACAGTTTTATGGCAGATATGGGTTAATAACAGTCAACAGCATTCAGGATTAGTTATAACAGCATGCATAGGTATTCCCATTTACCTGACACACCAGACTTAATACAGTTGCAGAGAAAGCAGAACACATGCATATATGGAACAACAGTGGCCATTACAGGAGTATGTGGGTTTCATTGATGGCAACAGGCCACCAATATGGGTGTGTTTTAACATGGCACATGCATATAAACAAATGTGAATATTTATAAACCATTAGAACATATGTCCCAACAAAAGATTGGAGTGTACACATACCACTTGAGAGGTGTCATTGGGTTATTATGCACATATGGTAGGGGTGAGAGAGAGAGTTCAATTAACAACTAATATATCCTTGCAGTTTTCACAACATTCTTAGTCACTGCATTGGTCTTTCTCTTACATTTATTATTACACTACACAATGGTCTTATATTGTACACTGGTATGTTTATAAATTATTATATACATGACCTGTGTCTTACATACAGGTGTGACAGGCTGCAGGTGTTAATGCTACATATGCTGAGAATTGCTGTCATACACTTTAGGTGAGGTACTAGAATGACAGGTTTGTTTACATATACAATCTCTGACTATGTACACGCTTGAATATCAGTTATATGTGATTGACAGCTGCCTACAATTCTTGGAACATCACACTGGAATTTCAGGGGAACAGTGTACCAAGCTGGTGATAAGGGCCATTTATTTGGACATGCTGGACAGATTGAAACAGTTGTGGGGTATGAATATGCATACAACTTACAATTTGAACTTTCTAGCAAATTCTGTACTGTTGGGTGTAAGTATGCATACAGCTTTCTATCTGAACATTGCATCAAAATCTGTACAGTTGTGGGGGTATTGTTATGCATACAACTTAGTAGCATGCCCAGGATTCAACCCCCTGCTGTGTGTGACAAAATATTATTGCTAACATCACAGTACACTGTGTTATAAGGGAACTGATGTAAAGTATGAAACTGTTTTCTATCTAAGTCTCCCTAACTTGTACAATGTAACTGACCTCTTGGCACTTCCAACATTGTTATGCAGGACTTCATGCCCATTTTATCTGCATACCATGGTGTGGGTGACACTGCTAAAGATACAACAGTACTATTTATAGTATGGAACAGATCACCAACATATGAGAGACGAGTAAACAGAAGCACTTCAGGGGTTATACCTTTATTCACAGACTATTACACATTTATTTCTACTGGTACAACACTTTCTAAGGCTCTTATATTTATTTGTTATGACAGTACATGCAGACTGATTACTATCCTGCCTTGTGACATAGCCTTTGCAGCCTAGCATAATGGGCTTACTGGTTCACAGCCTGCTCATCTGCAGCTGTCAGAGAAATGCAGTGATATTTAGCCCTACCTATCCATAGTATACACAAGCTATGCAATTATTTACTGCTTGGTAGAATGAGTACTTACTCAGTCCTGTGTCATTGTGCATCTTCCGGGACCCCTGGATCCACTTTTCCAGGACATCCACCCTCCACCACTTCAGGTCAGCATGGTGGTGCCTGACCTGCTCACTAGTCCGGGGGATACCTGTGGCACTGGTGAGGTCATGGGCAAGAATGTCCAAGGACTCCATTTTATACTGTGAGCCCTGGTACTGGCCCTGCAGTAGTTTCTGATCATGGTGTTTTACCAGGAGACATACCATGATTTTTGACTCCTGGATGCCCCAGCGCTGTGCACTAAATCGAGTGCCTTCACCTACACTGGCCATTCTGCCTGCAGTAGGAAGCTACAACCAGTTGTGAGAAGTATTCCCACCTGTGGGGTTTAAATACAGCCATTTTCTTGCACTTTCCTGTGATTGGTCTGTTTTGAAAAGGCTAAGCTATGGGCACACCTGCTTACATAAGGTTGGCATAGGCAGATTGAATTGGCTCCATTACACATTGCTTACACTTACTAACTTGAGCTGTGCTGCGGTTAGCATTACTTAATAGTTCATTAGCACTAAATTTGCCATTTGGCAATGATTTATTCTTCATTACAGGTTATATATGTGTCTGGTGTCCGTGATTCATGTGCACATACACTAAGTGGGGACCTGGGGGCTTCTATACCTTATTACAATCACTCCTCAGATCTATGCTTACTGCAGTACTCCAGTTCACATATTTATGTTATGTAGAAGGTTATACCACTTCACACTGTACATAGATTCAATTCACATTTGGTTTGGTTTTTCTGTGGTGAGAATTAGTTTGCTGTTACCTCATTCAAATCTGTTGCTCTGATGGCTTAGTGGTTAATTACTGTGCCTATAGTGTACAGGGTCCTGAGTTTGAGCCTTGCAGAGTCAATTTATTTTGTTTCTGGGCAGAACAGGCTGTTGGATACAGAGCGATTAAGGCACTTTAAAGCAGTTGTGAGAGGGTTTGCACAGGTTTGCGCAATGGTAAGCACTGCTAACCTCTGGTTACAGTTTGTTACACTCTGCTTCTACTTTGCTTAATCTGTGTAGGCAATGCTTACCCCAGTGCAAATGCACTTAAACATGCTTATTACTGCTTATTTTTGCTTAAACCTGCTTACTAGTGCCTTATTCATTATGACACTGACACTTCACATGTGCATTTAATGTAGTACTCCAGTTCACATTTAAATGTTATTATGTAGGTTATATGGCAATAAAATGTAAAAATATGTTCATATACAGATTTCACATGGAAAATGATATGTGCTGCAGTGGGACTTGAACTTGGAATGCATGTTCATTAGGCAGATGCTTTAACCACTACTCTATTGCTGTACTGCTTCATTTGCATATATATTCCTTGTTATCGTCTTCAGCCTTTTCAGCTGCTTTAACCATAGATAAGCAGTGGGCAAACCCCCGCACCTATGGTTAGCTGTACTTGGGGTTTTAAAAAACATAAATAAAGGGTTTCTTCATTTTATTTGAATGTACTGTTGCTGTTGAACGCATGGGGACTGTTGGTGGGGATATGTGGACACTTACTAGTGGTCTCGCCCATTTATTTACACATTCTTCTGTTCTACTTTGTAGGGGTATGTTTATTCTGAGATATCTGTTCTCAGACATGCCCCCTGCACTCATCCATGCTCCGTGTAGCATTAGGAGTTCAGGCAGCGCACCTTCATTAATATGCATGGTGCTCTGCCGTCCTCCTCTTAAACTGCCGCTTCCATGCAGTACTAGATTAGTCCTGCACAGAAGTTTAGTAAATCTGTGGAAATGTGTACAAAAGAAGAATTTTTTGAACATATGTATGATTAAATAACAGATTAAATAAGGAAGAAAAATGATATGTTGGCATAAAGATCACATTAGTTACTTATAGCAAGTTTTCTTAAAGATTCTTCACTAGATCCAGCTGGAATTCATCTTATCTTTTATAAGGTAATGTCTCTGACACAATCTAAGTTTTTCTGAATGTTTTAAATGAATATTTAAAAGAGGAATTTCAGACAAAAAAGTGCAGGTATAATTAGATTTATTTACAGAAAGGGAGCTTAAGAAGACTTAGCAAACTGGAGACCAATAACCTTAAATAATGCAGATTATAAAACGTTTTTGCAGAATTCTTAAATGTAAATTGCATGACATTGCATGCTATATTTAATGAGGTCTATAGTAAAAGACCGAAGAGGTGTTTCAGCAAGCAACTCTTGGTGGACACGTAATGAGCGAATGCACTAAAGCGCGAATGCTCAAAACAGTGGTTTCTTTCCCTGGGAAAGAAACTGCTAGCACAAACACACACACACACACACACACACACACACACACACACACACACACACACACACACACACACACACACACACACACACACACACACACACACACACACACACACACACACACACACACACACACACACACACACACACACACACACACACACACACACACACACAAACTTTAAAACATAACAGCATGGGGGGCTTCACCCCCCCCCCACACTCCCCAATATGGGGGATTGTGCCCCCCACACCCTCCTAACTAAATATACCAACTCTGAGATTGCACTACAGTGAGGAAAGGAGCAAACACATGGGGATGGACAAGCAATTTCTTTCCCAGAGAAAGAAATCACTGTTTTGAGCGTTCACGCTTTAGTGTGTTCGCTCATTACGTGTCGACCAAGACGTGTTCACTGAAACACCTCTTTGGTCTTTTAATATAGACCCATATTTAACAATGAAGTTAAAAGTAAACCTATAAAAGATACGTTAATTGCATTATGTGTATCATTGATGGTATACATTTACATGAAAGGATACATCATTGTTAACTTTTGACGGCCAGAAAGCTTTTGATAGACTTGCACATGATATGATCTGGAATGTTGTTGATAGTTTTGGAATTGTTATTCATATCAAAAGTGTTTTTTTTAAGATTTTATATATATATATATATATAGATATATATATATATATATATATATATATATATATATATATATATATATATATATAAAATAAATTATAGATAGAGCCACTGATTAATAGGTGGTGTGGAAAAAAATTATCCTTTTACATTTGATAAAATGGCTTTATTAGGTATTACATTTGGAAATGATATTGTGATATTGGAACAATAGGAAAACATATTACAAACTATTTTAACATTATTACAAAATTGAACCTCATTATGTTGTCATTTCAAAAATAGATATATATTACATACTTTTGGTCTTAGTAAAAATTGGATAGTTTGGTAATATGTCTCCATTAAAGCAAAATATTCTTTGAATTCATATGGAAAAATTAAATCCTGTTAAAAGAAACATTGTATACTGTTACCATAAAGAGGGATGCTTGAGAATAATTAGTCCCATTGTTACATTTTAAATACATTGTGGCAAAAAGGTAATACGTTTGGAGGTATTATATGACAAAAATATGTGAGAGTTGTTCAACAGAATAAAAGAAAGTAAATAATTTATTTTCTTATCAGAGGTCATGTAGATAAATTTCAAAGGTAGAAAATAAGGCTTATATGCACACATGTATTATTTATTTTTTTAACAAGAAAAATCTTTATTAAATTATCACTTATGACATAGGCAATCCTACGTCTATATAAATGAAAACAAACCTTATTGACATAATTGTTGTTGCACACGTGATTATTATTATTAGCATTATTATGAAATACAATGGGAAAATAGATAATCTAATATTCTATGTAAATGTAGAAAATGGAAAAATGTGTAAGATTAGCAATATTCCTGAAATTCAGTATTTTCTTTGGAAACTTATGATACTGTAGGTAAGCTACTTGTTAAAGAATGAATGAATAATAAAATGGTGACTGGAATGACGTATAGTATTTGTAATGTAAATGAAACTAAGGAACATATTCTTCTGCTGTATTCTAGGGTAAACAAATATTAGAAAAAAATAATTAATCTATATGATTTGCATTCTTTGCTTCCCATTACTCGTGGTAACTTAATGTATGGAAATTATGATGTTTTTATCAACATTTGAGATAAACTCAATACACTGATTTAGTGCCTTTTGGATGATGTGGATTGCTAGATATAAAGATTTGTCATTGAGACTATGCTTATTTGTAAAAAAAACTGAAGCACTGGCTATGGCAGAAAGGGTATAGAAATGCTTATAGGTAAAGAAATGAATGGATATTTTTCTTGGTTTATTATAATTAGTAATATTAATGTATAAACTTTCTTTTCTTAGTGTATAAATATTTCTTTGTTGTTGAAAAGTTCCCCTACTCTTTTTCATAAGTGTTATGGGATACTTTGTATCCATCTGAGGTACCACCAACAAAGGCAGTTGGGACTTTGCTTTATTTTCTCATCCAAAGTACAGCACACTCTCAGATAGAGGTGCAGTATCCCCCATCTTATACTGCGCCATAGTGCAGTTATTGGAAAACACTTGGAGAATAGAACCCACAGTCTTTTGATGTGCCAGCATTAAATGCAAATCTACAACCTCCCGTGCCACTGACATTCCTAGATTAGAAAGAATGAGTTTTTCTCCTCAGTTATTACTTGGTATATTGAGTCTTACTTTAATTCCTTTAAATTTAATTGAAATTTATGTTTTTGGAACTGCAAGGAACTCATGGCTTTTGACTGAAACTCATTGTGTTAGAGCCAGCAAAGTACATGTTGTGCTGTATGGTGAAGTACTGACAGTCATGTATGGATTTTGGATTTTGTGATTTTAGTGCATATGAATGGCCTGCCAGATGTGCAAGAGGAAAACTGGATGATACCATGATGCTTTCTTTGGAACCCAGTGATACTGACTTCTGGACTGACTTGGAGTGTTATTTTAAGGAGGTTAATTGGTGTAAGGACCAAGAACTAGTTTTAAACCGTCTCCTTATTGAAGCATTGGCACTCGTTAATTCTGAGTGCTGACACATCAGAGGTAGAGACTGAAAATGCAGTAGAAGGGCAAATCTTGAATGGAATTCTTCTCCTTTACACTTTTTTTTACAGGGGGCAGCACTGCTGCACTGCACTGCCCAATTTGTGGGTTCCCCTACACCAAACTTAAATATATCAACTCGAAGATCAACATACTTCTGAGAAAATGGAATATTCTGAGAAATGGCGGTCTTGTGATTCATGTACATAAGTCTGGTTTTTTTTTTTTTTTTTTTGCTATTTGTCCTCAACATTTTGGGACCAGCTAAAGTGAGTCAACATTTCAAATGGTTACCATTTTGAACTAGTTAAAACAAACAGTATCAGTTATTTATTTTCAGAAAGGGTCTGTGTTCTACACATCTAAGTTATGATTGTAAATGTGTTGAGCGGCTATGATAAGTTCAGATGCCTTGGGGTTTTAATTCAAAATTTTCTTTTTTTAACTTATGTTCTACCATGCAATTTTCTTCCCATAATAATTTATAATGGTTCAGCACAGCTGTGTGAAGACAATTCATGGGATTCAGTGAGATCCTCACAACCAGAGGTAACTGGCTAATGCAGGGCAGTCAGTTACTGCAATGATGAGAATCTCTGATTCTGGACAAGGTAAAGTTGTTACCATGTCTCTCAATTGAATTCGGCAGTATCATACCTGACTATGCAAATGTTTTCCCTACAAGCCATCATATTTCAGTAGCATAGGCACCCCCCTATGGAAAAGCACATGCAAGGAGCCACAAACAAGTACTTACAGATATGCTGACACTAACAGAACCACTGACCCATATGCAGATTCTCTGACATGCGCATCCATGCACACATATACACATGAGCACACTACAGATAAGAACTCAGTCATGTACACACACACACACACACACACACACACACACACACACACACACACACACACACACACACACTCTCACACACACATACACACACACACACACACACACACACACACACACACACACTCTCTCTCTCACACACACACACACACACACACACACACACACACACACACACACACACACACACAGATAACTTCATGATGCCTAACTGTACTTGTATGAGCTGTGATTATTCCATAGGGATGAATGGGTAAATGCCATTAAAAGACTGGGTTTACTTTTTTCTACCTGGGCAGAGCACATTGCTAACCTTCCTTCAGCATGCCATATTTGCAAGCAGCTTTCCCAGTGAGATTGCTGTCCTAACTATGGCTTGTGCCAGTGTAATTGTCATTGAGTCATGTCAGTTTACCATGATGCTGAAAACTTTCAGATTTATGATTTCCACAGTGTAGACGGCTCTATATTATAAACAGAAAAACTCAAAATACATATACACGCATACATCTACATCGACACATAAAGGTCGATGTACAAAAAGAGCAAAATACGTAATCAGCAAAAATAAAAATGCCAAACGTATTTGCTTGGCCAGCAGGGCAATCGTGGGGATGAGGAAGTATATATTTCTCCCCACTGTAGTGCAGTCTCAGAGTTGGTATATTTAAGTATGGGGTGTGTGGGAGTGCAGCCCCCCACATGGGGGTACAGGGAGCCTTGGCCCCCTGCAAAAGTGTGTTAATTTAATTGTATTTAGTTAGTTTGAGCTTACCTGCATGGTTGACGAAATACATTCATTTTCATTTTTGCCGATTACGTATTTTGCTCTTTTTGTACATTGACCTTTATGTGTCAATGTACATGTATTCGCTGCTTACAGCTTTCATGTTTATAATATAGACCTAGTTAGAAAGCCTCTCTAAATCCTATGGAATGAGTTCTGCATATTTGAGATGAAGACTATTTACCTTTCTAGCACATAAAATGTAATAAATTGTAGTTTTCCACCTTGATCTGATGTCATTAATGCATTAGTTGTACATTGCATTTATTTTTAGCTTGATGATATCCCTGTGATTAATGCTTTTGCATTTTTTCTGTATAGTGCTGCTAATAGTTTACCCTTTAAGACTGCTATTTTTTGTGAACTATGATTATTTATTTATAAACTACTAAACTGTGTTTCTGAAGAGCAATGTTGACTTGTTTGCCTTGAGGCATAATAATTTTTGTAAGGAAGCTGACATATGTGGTTTTGATCCTTTCACTGTTGTATGCTTATTAGTTACTTAAAGTATGCATGCTTCTTTTTTTAATTTTAGTATTTGTATATTATGCTGTTGCTACCAGTTTGCATCATTTATTGCTGATTTGGTTTTATGTAGCTTGATTATTAGTAAAAAGAAATAGTCTTCATGAAAAAAAAATTTAACTTCTGTCAAAACTGTTCGACATGTTAAACAAAATACAAGGTTTTGGTCTGAAATGAGCTATTTATGATTTTTGCAGCATAGTGTGATTATCTAGTGCTTAGGTACATGGTATACTTTATGTACATGGAGATAGAGGGTTTGGAGCACTCAGCAGCCTGTCGAACTTATTTGAAATTATTTACCAGTATTAAGTGGAAAGTGAAACTGTAATATGACTGGAAGCGGGGCACCACATAAAATGTTTGTCGATTGATTTTATGACATATATACACATGTGAAAACAATGCAACATACTTGTAATATACCTTAGGCTTTGCTCTTACACCTTTGCATCTGGCAGAAAACATAAATTACTCCAGCACATCCAATATCAGTGCACATTTGCTGTCAAGTTTATAGTTGCTGTTCCTTTAGCAATTTCTTCATATTTGGTCAGAATTCATGATATTCTGTTGTCATGTGACACTCTGGAATTTCAATCTCTTGTATTTTCAAAAAAGCAATATACAGCATCATGAAAGAAACAGCAGAATCTATGCTGAACTCTCTTAGCTTGAAAACATAATAAATTGAAGAAAAAATGCAATACTGTGTCAAAACTCAGAAAAAGGCAAAAAATAAAATGAAGACAGCAAGAATCTGCACAAAAATAGATTTTCAAATGAGAATTCTATCAACAACATCAGTTTTTGCTATGTACCATCCCGAAAAAGAAATTGTTAATAACAAGCACACCTAACAGTAGCTAGGGACTCATCTACAGTCACCATTTTTGAAAAACAAATCATGACTAAAAAAAAGTTCCTCTGTACAAATTGGGTATTTATTTTAGTATGCAAATGCACAGCTGTAAATATTGTTTTTGAGTGAAAGACAGACTCTTAGCAGACTTTCATTATGTAATGCATTCTTGTATTGTTTGTGTGTGTGTGTGTGCACATATATATGTGTGTCTGTGTGTGTGTGTGTGTGTGTGTGTGTGTGTGTGTGTGTGTGCGCGCACGCATGTTCTATATTACAGAGGAAACACCTAAAATCAACTGGAAAACTATGGACTGCAAAAAGTCAAAAACATGGAACTTGACACAGGTACATTATACTTTGAGAAACAGATTCAGTGCATGCAATATCTAATTCATTAACAACACATACAAGCCTCACTTTTTGCAGGGGGCAAGCCCTCCCACATCTCTTACTGATTATATATACTAACTCCCTAAATCGTACAAGCACTGGTTAAGAGCATATTCCCCAACCCCGGGACTCTCCGCTCACTCACATTTGTCATTCAGCTGCTTAGTCAATTGTATGCAGTCAGCTAAACATCTATTGACCACATGCACACTTGACATAATGCAGCACTTCTATATATATATATATATATATATATATATATATATATATATATATATATATATATATATGGCTCCCTATCAAAAGAACAAATTAACACAATATCTAACTGTAAAATAACGAGACTGGAATGCCAAACATTCAAATTAACGTAGCTTCACATCAACAAAAGTCAGAAAATCTAGCAGGACAGGTGAGGTATTGTGTGAGATAATGGTACAGCTGTCTTTGTGGTCTTACCCACTCCCAGCTGCTGTGTGATCTTGGAGTTGGCATATATAATTAGCAGAGGATATGGGGGGGGGGGGCTTGCTGTCCTGCGAAAGCTTCTGTTGTTGGTGTAGTGCAGTGTTAGTCTGATGTTTGCCTGTTCTGTGTTCTGACTTTAGCTGATGTGAGGCTTAATTAATTTGAATGATCAGCATTCTGGTCTCATTTTTTTGCCATTCAATATTGTGTTAATTTGTTCCTTTAATAGGGACTCATATATACCTATATTTATATCTATATCTATATGTGTGTGTGTGTGTGTGTGTGTGTGTGTGTGTGTGTGTGTGTGTGTGTGTGTATCTATCTAGCCACATATATATATATATATATGTATATATATATATATATATATATATATATATATATATATATATATATATATATATATAGATATATATATATATATATATATATATATATATATATATATACATATATATGTATATAGATAAACCCCGGATTCTCAAAAGCTTGCACGGCATGCGTGATTAGTGTAAGAGGTAATGTTGGTGATATGGCAGCCGAGCGATCCACATACGTGCTTGTTTGACGTGCACAAGCAGTCTTGCACTAGTCCTGCATGTTCCCAGCCCCGTATGCAAATTACCCCATTTGCAAGTGAAAACCTTGCAAATGAGGTAAATCTGCTATCCAGGAAGCTGGAATCAGGCCGTGCAGGACTAGTGTAATTTGCAGAAATGTACTCGGTTAGTAACCGAGTACGGTTCTGCAAAATCCAAAACGGAGACACGACAGCTCCAAATAAAGGCTGCGTATCATTGAAGAAGCATGCCAATGGCCAACTATAAGGCCACTGGCATTGCAAGCAATGCAAAATGTAAAAAATACAACTTTTAATTTATTACCGCAGATCACGGCTGTTTAAGCATAGGGCAGTGGCGTGCAAACAGGATTGGTGGGAAAATAAGAAAATAAACCTAAAACAAGCATTCCAACTAAAATCAGTATTCTGCCATGCAAGCCAATGGCAGGCAAAACACAACCTGGCCAGTGAATAGTGGTTGCTAAGGGGGCAGGCGCAGTGTGACACATGTAACTATGCATTAGCAGGCAATCCTATGCAAATGAGGGGAAGGATAGTGAATTCCAGTTTTCTCCAGCATGTGAGGCAGGACCCAACAGTGTAACAGTATGAATAGCCAAGTGCAAGACTAGGAGGTAGGTGACATCATGGGTGGGTGTGTCAGGCATACTGTAAGTGGACTGGAGCCCTGTGGCTCGGGTTTGCTCCTAGCTTAGCACAGCTAAGCTAGGGGTTATGTTTAAACCTGCCTAGCACTTTTGACAATGTGTATGTGGGTGTGCGTGCCATGCACTGGGATTTTCAGGAAGAAAAAGGAAGTTAAACCAGGAAATAGCAGCAGTGTGCACATTTGAGTACTCCGATTGCATGGGGCACCCCCGAGCTGAAACAAAAGGGCAATGGAAAGGGAAAACAGTGGTAGAAAGGTAATCAAGGGGTACTAGGTTCGCTGCCAGGTGAAACGTATCGGAACCAGCCAATTACACAGGCAGCAGACCAGCCCAGCCCAAAACACTACTATAAACAATGCAAACACCTACCCCTCTGGTTTTTCCCACACTCTACGCCACCAGTGTAAACAAGCAGGGAACTTTTAACACTCACAACAGCAAAATGTTAGGGGCTGCAATAACTATCATACAACTTGTGGAAGAGGCTGAGCGTAGTGAGGATGTGAATGCTGCCGACCAACCCACAGTAAGGAGACGGAGAAGAGTCTACAGACCAAGGGTAACCTGCCAAGGGCTACATGAGCTGGTGATAGTGGAGCACTATAGGGTGTACAGGGACCTCCTACAGCAAATCATGGAGCTGTGCTGGCCACGCCTCACACACAGAACTAACAGAGGGGAACCCATCCCAGTGGACACCAAGGTATGTGTAGGCCTAAAAATACTAGCTACAGCTGCCTCCCAAAGGCTAACTGGGGATATGATGGGGATTTCACAGGCATCAGCATCCAGAGTACTCCAACAGTTTCTGGATGCCATGTCAGCACATGTCGGTGAGCACGTATATTTCCCCATCACCCATGAGGCGTTGGCCAGCAATATGCGTCTCTTCCACCAAATAGCAGAATACTCTGAGGTAGTGGGTGCAATAGATTGCATGCACATACGCATCAAAGTACCACCCGGTGAGCAGGGTAGGGTCTACATCAACCACAGGGGCTTCCCTTCCATCAACTGCCAGATTGTGTGCAATGCCCACAGCATAATACTGAACATGTGTGCTGGCTGGCCTGGAAGCTATTATGATTCCTACATCTGGCATCTGATGCAGCTGTACCAGAAATTTACCAATGGGGACATCCCACACCATCACCTAGTGGAGGATGCTGAATACACGCTGGAGCCATGGCTGATGACACCCATCAGAAATGCACACACACCCAAACAAAAACTCCATAATGAGGCACACACACAAACAAGAATCATAACAGAGCATGTGTTTGGGATGCTCAAGTCACAGTTCCGGTGCTTGGACACATCCGGTGGAGCCTTGCAGTATTCACCAATTACATGTTCCTAGATCGTCCTTGTATGTGCCATGCTACACAATATGATTCTATGGAAACAGCTGCAGCAGGAGCAGCATGGGGCAGGGCCACACAGCCCCCCACCATTGCCAAGGCCTGCACAGGCAGAGAGTGACTCAAGGAGGAACAATCTGAGCCTGCCCCAGTAGGCAGAAGGAGGCATGCCCAGTATGCCCTGGCCCTGGCAAAGAGGCAACGCATAGCACATACTCTGACATGGGAGGGACCCAGGGAATAGCACCTCTCTCTGACTCTCACATACAGTAAAAGGGATGCCAAACATTACTGTGCCTAACCATGCGTATGGAGTTTACTATGTGCATCTGACATAGGCAGCCCTGCAGCACCACCCTCAATACTAGGACACCCACAAGATAAGGGACTCACACATGCCAGTCAGGAGGGGGGTCACATACCCAACAACAGTCACAGCCAGCAGGACAGGTGTAGACAAACACAAAAACAAATGCTGTACTATGGATTCTGAATGAGGGCTATGGGTAATCACCTTCCCCCCCAGGCCTACACAGACAGACTACAGCAGGCCAGGTAGTGAGAAGTCAGTTGTGAAGACTAGGAAGTCAGAAACTAATATGTAGGTAATCAAAAGCTAAGAACTGTAGTACACTGGTATGCCCTAGCCAGCACGATAGGTAAGACTACAGGCTGAAATGGAGTACTTGACATACCAGTACAGTCTTAGCAAATATGTACAAGTGTCAGGTGTGCCCCCCGTCCTACATAGAAATATAGTAACAGTCAGGTGCACTGCCCCCAAGCCTGTGTAGAAACGGAAATAGTCAGGTCCCCCCCCCCGCTATGCAGACATGTAGCAACAGTCAATGCCAAATGATCGATGGCTACCCTGCAGACACAGCATGCTACCTGTCGGTGTACAACACAAAGGTCAGCACTGCAGTACAAACCACCTGAACTTGATCCACACATGCAATACAGATGGCCTTACTGGGCATGCTCACACACACAGAGAAATGAAGGCAATGTCAGTCAACAACATACTGAAAGGTCATACTGGGCATGCTCACACACTTAAACACATGAAGGCCATGTCTGCAAACACCAGTGAACTAGACATATCTGGGAGTTGCAATTGTTAGTGCAGATGCTTGTTAATATGCACCACTCAGACTTGCACACACAGTGGATAGGAATACAGACATATATGTACGGACAACACACTATAATAAGCCAAAGGTTGATGGACATAGATGTGTGGAAGAGGGTGACCATGACAAGGAGCCATCCAGTCCTATCCCACCCAGGACACAGCCAAAGGGCCCCAAACACATGAGGTGCAGATGTCACTCACTGCCGATACTAGTGACTAGTACCTGTCAGCACCACAGGCTATGTGATGCACTTGCCAGCTGTGCAACATGACTTTACAAGGAAGTAGTCATCTAGTAGCTGTATACACGTACCCGTGTGTGGCCACATGTGGCGTGTCACCCCTAGATGAATGGGTTATGGCCCATGCACACCCTGCCCACCCCATAGTGCTACTATGACAAGCCTGCTGAGGTCATTCAATGTGAAATACACCTTTGGAAGAGATGTAGCCCTGTAATCTCCATGGTGTGTCCCATAACTGCATACTGCTATAGTGTGACAAACTAGTTAGGTAAGAGTTCTAACCCAAGACCTGGCAACTAGGTGTGGGAGTGTTTGTGTGCAAGTCTGACTGTGTAGAAAGCAATGCCTTTTAGGCTACTCACATTCCTTACAATTCATATACCCACCTTTGGAAAGGCTGCTGATGTCACCCACCTAGAAATACACCTCTGGGACAGTTGTAGGCTAGTCATTTCTGTAGCATGTCTTGTAAATGTGTATGATTATAGTGTGATATAGAAGTTAGATGGGAGTTCTTACCCCAGACCTGTCAACTGTGTGTGTTTGTGTGCATGTCTGACTGCGTAAAGAGCAATGCTTTTTAGGGTACTCACACCCCTTACAATTCATATAGCCAACTTTGGCAAGGCTGCTGATGTCACTCACCTAGAAGTACACTTCTGGGTAGGCTATAGCCCAGTAATCTCCATTGCACATCCCAAAACTGTGTACTGCTGTAGTGTGATAAACTAGTTAGATAGGAGTTCTAAGCCCAGACCTGGCAACTGTGTGTGAGTGTGTGTTTGTGTGTGTGTCTGACTGTGTAGAGAGCAATGTCTTTTAGGCTACTCACTCTCCTTACAATTCATATACCCACCTTTGGCAAGGCTGCTGATGTCACCCACCTAGAAATACACCTCTGGAAAAGTTGCAGCCCAGTAATGTAGCATGTCCTGTAACAGTGTGTGGCTATTGTGTGATAAAGGAGTTATGTGGGAGTTCTAACCCCAGACCTGCCAACTGTGTGTGTGTTTGTGTGCAATGCTTTTTAGGGTATTCACACCCCTTACATTTCATATGCCCACCTTTGTCAAGGCTGCTGATGTCACCCACCTAGAAATACACCCCTGGGAAAGCTGTAACCCAGTAATCTCCATAGTGCATCCTGCAACCGCGTACTGCTGTAGTGTGAATTAGAACCATGATAGGGTTCCATCTCCCCCCATGGCAGTTCTGAATGTATTGTGTGTGTCACAGTCTGTGTAGGGAGCAATACATTTTAGGCTAGTCACTTGCAATACATGTCAAATGCCCTACTTTGGCAATCCTGCTGATGTCATTCATTGTGAAATACACCTTTGGGGAAGGAGTTCTCTAGTAATCCCTGTGGTGCGTCCTATAACAGCTACATGCTGTAGTGTGATATAGACCTCTGTTAGGGGTACTATATCCACACATGTCAGTTGTGGATGTTTTGAGTGTGTTTCTATGTCTGTGTAGGGAGCAATGCTTTGTAGGCTAGTCACTCGCTGTCAATTTAAAATGCCCTACTTTGGGAATCCTGCTGATGTCAGTCATTGTGAAATACACTTTTGGGGAAGGCGTACTCCAGTAATGTCCATGGCGCATACTGTAACTACATAGTGCTGTAGTGTAATAAACTTGTTTGGTAGGGGTTCTACTCCCAGACATGACGTATGTGTGTGTGTTTGTAACCTATATCCTGTGTGGAGGTGGTTGTGACTGTGTGGCCAATGTGGAGTGGGTTTTGCATATTTCTTATATGGTGGCCCTACTATATATCACAATGTCCACCATACAGGGATAACAACTGTGATAATGGCTGAGAGGCTGGGGTGCAAAGCCATACCCATACATATGACATTAAGGCCAGGCAATCACAGTTAGCAACACCAGTATTACCCAGAGCACACTCTCAACCCATGTCTCATACACATACACATGCCTAGGCTACAGCCAATATGTGGGTAGCACACTGCATATTGGCCACTGAAAGTAACTATGGAGTGACAGCAGTGGGCTACAAAGGGCATGTCACTCTGTCCAATATGCCCCATTGTTCCCAAATGGACACCTGCACCACCTGTGGTGCCATCACATGTGGCCCACAACAGACATACCATGCCTGACAACATGCCCTGTATGGACAGATGCCACTGACACCAGGGAATGCTGTTAGCATGCTCTCAATGTAGGTGCAGGGTAAACCTGCTGGCCATTACCAGTTCCCACCACAGGTGGGCAAGACTGGCACATCTGATGATAATCTGTGTTTACAACATGGGCCAGACACCCCAGGTACAGTTCCACATGTCACTGTACATGCGTGTGGGAGGTGTGCACATTCCAGACATCGTCCATGTCATGGACTAATGAACACATACATGGCAAGCAATGCACAGCACTGGCCACACACAATAGTCACCCAGATGAACAGACGGGGGAAACAATACCCACCTGTGTGGGCAAATGCAAACAGTACATCCCTGAGCCAGAATGCAGACCATCGTCATGTGGCCTGATGCCAAGGTACACCCATTGCCTAGCCTTGTACAGCCATCTCTCACAGTTGAACACAATACACCCATGCAGACATGCACCCATACATGTCAGTACTGGCACCCTGTGTGTTTGTGTGTGTGTTGTATGCTGCGTATGTTCTCATCCACACTCCCTACAACCCCCATGGGCATAATGCAGCATGCTGTCTGATGTCAGACACCTTCCCATACCCTTTGCCCATACAACCCCCATATGACCTGTGTAGTGCATGTGATACCTGCACAGTGATGTGATGTGGCAATCTCACTACTGATGAGTTGTACTCCTGGCCCTGCCAAGTGTGTCAATGTGTGTGTGTCCCTGTGAGAGTGTGGCTATGTTGACACTGGCACCTGCTCACATGGACAGGCACATGTTCATCACCTACTGTATAGCTACTGTATCCCTGGTGCAGATGTGACTCACCACCACATGTATGTTCTGAGTGCCCCACAACAGGTTACCCATGTGGTGCATCCAATAACTGCATTGAACTGTGATAGCACTACATAGTTGTCAGGGGGTTAATACCCCGTGCTGGTAGGTGTGTGACACAAACATGCTTCAGTTTTAATCTCTCACCCCTCCCTGACATGTCTTTGCCTCTGTCTGCCTCTCTCACCCCCTCTCTGGTGGATGTGGAGACCTACACTTGCTTTGCTTAGGCAGCAGCATGTGTATTTTAAGTGATGCTCATGATCAGCTGATGACCTCTGCATGAATTGCAGCCCTCCATTAGCTGATTGCATGTGAAACAGCTGTGGAAACATTCCCATAGCCAATTGCATGGAAACACACTCCAATATCTAGGAACATCATGGTGTTGTTGGCCCTTTTCATCCACTGTGAGCAGGAACTAGATCTGTCTCAGATGGATTGGGGTTTACCTCTAACAACATACACTGTGGAAAGAGACCAACAAACAGGAAGGGGGATGTGCCTGACCTGACTACAGACTGTAAGTGCTGCTATACTGCATTTGGAGTAATGTTGATTTAACAGTGTTTGTGTGGAGATGGCTGCCGTACATGTCTCAATACCTGCCATGTCGTTCCATGTTTATGTTGAATCCCCATCTGCAGGGTCATCTGCAGACTGGGCAGTGTTGTGTCTTTGGTTTCATGTGTCACCCACGGAGCATCTATCTGTGGACTGCAGAAGGTAGTGTGAGGATTGCAGTCTGTAGAAGGTGAAAGCAGTGATAGTCACTGACATCATACCAATCATAGGATATATGTTGCAACAAACCCTGTTGCAACAGTAAATGTATGCAGTTATCACAGCAACATGTCAATATTGGCCCTGTGTATGTGCTTCCAACCACATCTCTGCCAACCTTTGTACATATGTCATGCATGAAGTGGTGCATATGTGCTGTACACCATAAGTAGAGACATCATATCTGATAACAAGCCAGTGATATATCTGACTGCTACACATGTTATGTACAGTAGGGTTACATTTCATGACATTACCTGGACATTCTGTGGATGTTTGTATAGTACTGAGGTTTGTGTACTTGTGGTGAATGTTGACAGTGTGTGTATTGTTAATATGTATCTTAGCCTGTGTAGAGACTGTGGTAGATGTCATTGTTCTAGTTCCCTTCCTATCTGATGTTACATGCTGCTCCACTGTATGGTACTGTGTTGACATACATGTTTTTAGGGCCATACGCACACATGTCCCATACCACAGACAGCCATCAGACGAAACTGTGTAGCAGGCCACTATATGTAGGGTCAGTCTGTGAGTGGCACATATGAGGATAGTGTAGAACAGATAGTCCATATACTGTAATATCATGCTAGCTAACCATATGTGGCTGTGGCTGTGTTCACATTGGTTGTGTTTATGCATTTTCACACAGGTGTATCTTACCCTGTGCTGTGACATGCCTGTTGAGCCTGCTTTATATGCAGGTACATGTGCATTCCCCCATAGGAGATATAGGCCAGTGTTGAGCCAGTCTGCCTGCAGCCTGCACAGTGCATTGTTACATGCCTAGCAGCTTAGTGTACTTACCCAGTGAGATGCCATGTGCGATACTTGTCAGATGTACCGCTGCCGGGCCTCACTTAATAGTCATGTATGTCAGACAGAGCAGTGGGATGCTGTGCAGATGTATGTCAATATCTAGTGGGTAGTAAGTGGCCATGGCACCCCTGTACCAGCGGTCATTATATGTCAGGCCAGACAGGGGTGTGTGAATGCATAACCTATGGTGACAAATATATACCAGTCATTATGTGTTATACCCATCTACATGGTCATCTACATCCATATTGTCAGGCATGGTACACATGTTTATCACTAAGGGCTTATGTGTATACCTCTGGACTGTACAGAGTGTGTCAGACTTTCCACATATATTGGCCAGTATCCCTGCT
Organism: Protopterus annectens; assembly: GCF_019279795.1. Classification (NCBI taxonomy): domain Eukaryota; kingdom Metazoa; phylum Chordata; order Ceratodontiformes; family Protopteridae; genus Protopterus; species Protopterus annectens. Next base: position 848,316,144 of record NC_056739.1, on the reverse strand, counting down.
GCAGTCCACAGTGGCATTATGTGCTAGCAGAGGTACTGTACAGTGATGACCTTAGGATGTCTGTCAGTAACCAATGGCACACATGTTATAAGCAGATGTGACCTTCCACACACACCATGTCTGTGAAGACAATCCTAATGACAGTAGCAATAGTCAACTAGTATACCTGCTATACATACCTGACATCCCCTTCAACTATGACATTGGGACCATAGGGGCTGGGGTTGGGCTACACTTCATGTCCAGGACATATGATGGAAATTTATGTACATATACTTATCCAGATAGCCAGACATATATAATTACACGTGTCCTACTCCCAATTACCACTTTCATGGCAACCACCCACTATAAATCCCCACATCATTTGTGCGTGGTCCCTTTACATTTCCTGTGTGATGGACATCCATCCTGTGTGTGGGCAGCAGTGTTACTGACAGCAGGTAGCAATTCCTCTTACAGCAGAACCGGCACACTCAGGGCAGCCACATATTTGTAGGAGGATCAGGAACTACAGACAGACTGCAAGTAGACTTGTGTTATGCTTTGTATAATACTGATGTTACAGGGGTGTGCGTGTACGTACTAGTTTACCTTAGAATGCAGTCTGTCTGCATAGCTCACAACTGTGGGCCTATCCTCATGCTGGCCAGAGCTATACCTATCATGTCTTGTCTGTCCATCACACAGGTCCTGTGTCAGATATTACACTGGCAGTGTGTGTGTTGAGTGCTATCGGTACATGGCTACATCCATGTCTGTTTCTAACCTCAATTCCCTGACTAAGGGTATGATACAGACTACCCTGTAACACCAGCACCATGCTTAGTGTATGGCAACAGTTGTCCACATATGTGCCTGTATTCCAGGGTCTGTCCATTACCTACATATCAAGCTTTGCACATATGTCATGCTGTCAGTGGTTGTTCTGTAGTGGGCTGTGAGTATATCACACTGCCATTGCTGCCATCAGTCCACTGCTGTTGTATCCCCCACACATATGGTGGGGCTGGGGCCATATATGTGTGGGCATCACCTACAGAATACATGTGTGCCCTTATGCACTCCAGCAGCCAGTGTATGTAACAGTGGTATACGGCCCTGTATTATTGAGTCTGCGGGGGAACCACCATAAATGACCTAAGCTGTTACAAAATGTGGAGGTATCAGGGGTGAGCTGCCTTAAGGTATCTGGATGTACAGTACCATATACTTCACCTATATATACATTACTGACATGGATCTGGTTAGTGAAGGCCTACTGCCCCGTGCCATACAAACTGTTCTGTTTCTTGGTGTACTCGTGATGGTGTCAGTTATGCCTTGTTATGTAGCAGTTACAACTCATGTGGTCACATGACGTCTTTACCACCTACTGCGTTTGTACAGTGTGTAGATAGAGGCTGCTGAACTATACACCTGCAATACACACTGTTGATTGTTTGGTATCCTGTGGCCCAGTTTGTCTTCACTATTGTATAATGTGAAGGGCTTAGCCTGGACAGCAACAGTTGTGAACCTTTCCAGACTACTGTATTACTGTAACTGGTTCACAGTTGCATTACTCTGTTTATATAGTTGTCAGTGTCTGAACAGCTATATGACCTGGCATATAGAACTGTAATAGTACACAATTAAAGGTTTCCATGTCTGCAAACCTGTGGGTGGTGTTTTTCCTATGACCTCTCTGTGGGTATATGTTGCAGGCAACGATTGTCATTTGTATGGGTAGCCCATACAGTGTCCAGTTGTTCAGGGTTTAACTGTAGGCATAGTGGCTGTTCAATATTGTGTGCACCTTCTACTTATGTATCTTACTGTACATATAACTGCGTGTGTATGTGTAGTCACATGTATATCTATATATGTATATATATATATATATATATATATATATATATATATATATATATATATATATATATATATGTATACCTGTATCTGCATATCTGTATCTGTGTATCTGTATTCTGGGGATGTTGATGGCTTCCACATATTGCATATCCTATGGGAGGCAGACTGTACTGCATGATATGTTACCAATACCAGCCTGACATCATACAGGTGGGATGTAGTACTGGTAACATCATGTGCCCATGTTGTGTTAGGTCCTGGTTATGGGATCTGCAACACTTGGTAGTGTATTGCAGGGCGGACGTGTTTGGCTGGGGGGGATGTCTTTTCGTACAAGACGTATAGTGTGTGGGGCCTCTCAACCCCATTAATGGTGCATGAGGACATATGTGTAATTTGTTAATCTGCCGTTGCTATATACAGATGTATGGCCATATATACCTGTATAGATATATATATCTGCTAACATATATATAACTATTAAAACACCGGAGAAGGACCCACCAAGTCCTGCAGTAAGCACACCAATAACTCCAACACAGTTCTGTAGGTCAAGGTTGTATTCCAACTAAACCAAACCTTTAAAAGCAGCTTAGCTGATAGTGTGGATATAAATATTCTTCACAAAATCCGATGTAAAAAAACAATTTATTCCAACGACAAACAAAGACAGATTCAATCACAAGCGCTTTCGCCTGGTCATACCAGGCTTTCTCAAGTGTAACTGAATTAAAAAAGGGACAAGCCTTTATACAAAAAACACATTGCCTTAATTGGATGTTCAATTAATACATCACTTGTAATTATAATGTACTTAATCCATTACAAGCTAAAACATTTAACCCCATGAAATCCATTGTGTGAAAATATGTTCTTAAAAAATCACTTGACTGCTGTTAATGCTCTTCAAAAACCAGCTAATCATAAATTGCTCTAAGAATATTAAATACATAAAACTTAAATTAAGAAATATATAAAAATGTTTCTGACAGTTTGAATATGCTTAAAAAGGTAAAATAATTAACTAATGTTTGCTGAATAACATCTCTTCCAATGAGCTTGACATGTAATTAACCATAAATATAGAAACAATATTTAAAAGTTTACTGAATGGACTTAAACAAATTTGATATTTCAGCTCTTGTGGGACCCTTTATAGGCAACACCATGCGTTGTTTTGTTTTTGTTGTGCATACATTAAAATCCAGTGAAACTATTTGAAAAACCTTTAAAATGCATAATATGAAAATGAAAAATGATAATAGAAATGAAAATGAAAATAAAATAAATATGAACTTTAAAACAATTCTAGGGCGTTATAGTGTGCTCCTTTTCTTTTTCAATACTGGTGCCAAACTGGTACCCTCATTTAGACCAGGATGTCTTGTTGCGTTTAACTGCAACTGCCAAATAAGTTCCCTAATGGCCAATATAGTTTCCCAGTCCCCCCCCCCTTTGATCCTGCTGTATTTTGTCAATGACAAAGAACCTTATGGCCATTTGTGGGCAAGTTAACGAATGCCTAAAAAAGGCGTTTGTATCTTTGCCTTTGTTAATATCGTATTGGTGTTCGTATATTCTACGTTTGAGAGCCCTGTCAGTTTTGCCGACATAAAATGCCGGACAAGCCTGACATAGGCCAATGTAAACCACACCTGTAGTGTTGCATGTAAAATGCCCCTTGGCATATAAAGTTATGTTTCTTGCCCTGATGCGCACTTGAGCCCCTTGTAAAATGTACTGACATTGATTACATTTTCCACATTGAAATGTTCCATTGTGTCCAGTTGTACTACCATTCCTTGAATTTAACTCAATTGTTAAATTCCTTTCAAATAACCCTTTAAGATTGATGTTAGTTTTTTTAACAAACCTTATTTTTGTGGGGATAGATCCTGAAATTTCTTCCTGCATGGTTACCATTGGCCACAGGTTCCTTATAGTTATCTCTATCATTGGCGAATCCTCAGTAAAAGTGTACAAAATTTTTTTTCTACCCTACCCATCCTTCGTTAAAAATATTTGAGGAAATGGTGGAAAAGATCTGGAGGGAAAGTTTTAGGGGCAATAAGGGCCAAGCCTCTACTAACTTCCCGCGTATTTTTGAGGACATCATGCAGGACATCAAGAAAAAGCGCATAAGAGTAATGAAACCAGATAAGGGAGGGGGAATTGTACTAATGTTTCAGCATGACTATGAGAATTACTTGCAAAATTTGGTGCAAAATGATGAAATCTACGAACCAGTATCTCAAAATGAGCTGAACATTTCGGTTGACAAAATAAAATATGGTCTATACGACCACTTGATGCAGGGTTGCATAGATGAAAAATTATACAACTACTTATTAGTACCTAAACCTAGAACCCCCACCTTATTTGGAATACCCAAGGTGCATAAAAGCTTAGACCCACTAAAATTCCGGCCCATAGCTGCAGGAGCGGGCAGTACAACAGAACCATTAAGTATATTTATAGATCAGCATTTAAAGGAATACACATCTTCTTTACCATATGTCTGCAGGGATTCATGGGAATTTTTAAGTAATATACCCACCGACTTGGATAATTCCAATTTTTTGATGGTAACGGTGGATATAGTTGAACTTTTCCCAAGTATTCCCCACAATCAGGGCATGGAATGGTTTTCGCAGATGATTGCTACTGAAACTAAACTAAGCATCAGTATTATCAACTTAATTATTGAATTTATGGATATTGTACTAAACAATCATTTTTTGTTCTGCAACGGGGAATTTTTCAAACAGAAAAGTGGAGTAGCAATGGGTGCACCGTGTGCTACGGCTTATGCGAATATAGTACTACACAAATGGGAGTTGGACTACATACATTCAACAAGTTGGAACAAACACATTAAGCACTACAGGAGGTTTCTGGATGACATTTGTATTTTTTGGGGAGGTTCCGAAAACCAGTTAAAGGAATTTATGCAGCATTTAAATAACTCTACTGATTTTCTTTCATTCACATTTGAAGTAAGCAACACAGAGTTACATTATTTAGACACCAAATTATGCAAGAACCCTGCAGGAACGGGATTAATATCCAGTATTTTCCGCAAACCCACTTATTCTAACAGTTTTTTGCATTTCGAGAGTGGGCACCCTTTAAAACAAAAAATGGGTATCATCAAGGGACAGCTCATCAGGGCATCAAGAATATGTAGTACTAACTTGGTGTTCACACAGGAAATTGATTTTTTAAAAAAGTTATTTTTAGATAGAGGTTACCCTGAGCAGTTATTTCAATCTATCAAAGAAGAAATAATACTAAAAAGGGACCAGGAGTATCCCCCACTACTAGGTACATGGGCTGAAATTTGCAAAAGGGATGTGGCTGGGGGCATAAATTTCACGAAAAATTTTTTGTACACTTTTACTGAGGATTCGCCAATGATAGAGAGAACTATAAGGAACCTGTGGCCAATGGTAACCAAGCAGGAAGAAATTTCAGGATCTATCCCCACAAAAATAAGGTTTGTTAAAAAAACTAACATAAATCTTAAAGGGTTATTTGAAAGGAATTTAACAATTGAGTTAAATTCAAGGAATGGTAGTACAACTGGACACAATGGAACATTTCAATGTGGAAAATGTAATCAATGTCAGTACATTTTACAAGGGGCTCAAGTGCGCATCAGGGCAAGAAACATAACTTTATATGCCAAGGGGCATTTTACATGCAACACTACAGGTGTGGTTTACATTGGCCTATGTCAGGCTTGTCCGGCATTTTATGTCGGCAAAACTGACAGGGCTCTCAAACATAGAATATACGAACACCAATACGATATTAACAAAGGCAAAGATACAAACGCCTTTTTTAGGCATTCGTTAACTTGCCCACAAATGGCCATAAGGTTCTTTGTCATTGACAAAATACAGCAGGATCAAAGGGGGGGGGGGACTGGGAAACTCTATTGGCCATTAGGGAACTTATTTGGCAGTTGCAGTTAAACGCAACAAGACATCCTGGTCTAAATGAGGGTACCAGTTTGGCACCAGTATTGAAAAAGAAAAGGAGCACGCTATAACGCCCTAGAATTGTTTTAAAGTTCATATTTATTTTATTTTCATTTTCATTTCTATTTTCATTTTTCATTTTCATATTATGCATTTTAAAGGTTTTTCAAATAGTTTCACTGGATTTTAATGTATGCACAACAAAAACAAAACAACGCATGGTGTTGCCTATAAAGGGTCCCACAAGAGCTGAAATATCAAATTTGTTTAAGTCCATTCAGTAAACTTTTAAATATTGTTTCTATATTTATGGTTAATTACATGTCAAGCTCATTGGAAGAGATGTTATTCAGCAAACATTAGTTAATTATTTTACCTTTTTAAGCATATTCAAACTGTCAGAAACATTTTTATATATTTCTTAATTTAAGTTTTATGTATTTAATATTCTTAGAGCAATTTATGATTAGCTGGTTTTTGAAGAGCATTAACAGCAGTCAAGTGATTTTTTAAGAACATATTTTCACACAATGGATTTCATGGGGTTAAATGTTTTAGCTTGTAATGGATTAAGTACATTATAATTACAAGTGATGTATTAATTGAACATCCAATTAAGGCAATGTGTTTTTTGTATAAAGGCTTGTCCCTTTTTTAATTCAGTTACACTTGAGAAAGCCTGGTATGACCAGGCGAAAGCGCTTGTGATTGAATCTGTCTTTGTTTGCGTTGAAATAAATTGTTTTTTTACATCGGATTTTGTGAAGAATATTTATATCCACACTATCAGCTAAGCCGCTTTTAAAGGTTTGGTTTAGTTGGAATACAACCTTGACCTACAGAACTGTGTTGGAGTTATTGGTGTGCTTACTGCAGGACTTGGTGGGTCCTTCTCCGGTGTTTTATTTGTGACTTTGTTTTTTCCATTCACATATATATAACTATGTCCGTATATACCTACATAGATATATATATCTGCGTACACATATGTAACTTGCTGTGAATATGTAGACATATAGGTGTAGACACATATATGTGTCGATGTAGGCATTTGCATGTATATATGTCCATATATATTCATATATATGTATATAGTTTCAGAAATATATATATCTATAGATATAGATATGTTTTATCTGTTTATATATTAATATATGTACACAGACATACATCTAGATGCTGGTATACATTCTCTGTATTGTTGCATGACTGGATTGGATTATATGTTTCTGAAAACATAGGATTTATTTATATCTGGCATGGTTTAGCGGTACATCACCTTTTCTATGGTGTGCAGTGTCCTGGGTTTGAGGCTTGCAGGAGCTGTTTATTTCGTTGCTGGGCAGAACAGGGCCCGTTGGATGCAGTGTGATTAAGGCACTTTTGAGCAGTTGTAAGCAGGTTTGCATGGGGGTAAGCACTGCCTATACAGGTTAAGCAATATAGAAGCCAACTGAGTGTATGACACTGTAACAGAAAGTTAGCAGTTCTTAGCTCCGTGCAAATCTGTGCACCCCCTATTAGAACTGCTTTAAATTGCCTTAATCACTCTGTACCCAATGGCCCATGTTCGGGCCAGCAACAAATTAAACAGTGTCTGCAAGGCTCGAAACCCAGGACCCTACACACCATAGACATATACTTTTGCAATTTGTATAAGTTTATTTTCTTCTCACATGTTCGGAGAGTTTTTTGATGTGACATATGTATATATATATATATATATATATATATATATATATATAAATATATACATATATATGTATATATATATATATATATATATATATATATATATATATATGCATATATATAAATATATACATATATATGTGTATAGATATATATATATATATATATATGTATATATATATATATATATATATATATATATACAAAAAAAATATATATATATTTTAATATATATATATATATATATATATATATATATATATATATATATAGATTACTATCAGATCGCTGAATGCACCGAAAATCATTTCACCGAAACCAAATGACTGAAAACTCATTTTGCCAAAAATTCATTTGACCAAAACTCATTTCACTGAAAATAGTACAGGCAGTGTATATGCCCTTTCCCCCACTGTAGTGCGACCCTGGAGTTAGAGTCTATAAGTAGGGGGGGTGAGGGGGTGCAGCTTAGTTTTATACTCTCCAGTTCCTATTAACTAGGCAAGTTGCTACTCCTCCCACACACCCCACCCTGTATAGATATATATGTAATGACACAGACACACACAGCCGTATGTCTAGAAAGATACATAATCAGAGGGTGCACACCATACTGAACAGCCAGTATCCCTACAGTTGCAACCTCATCCGATGGACATTGTATGAGTCACCCATAGGTCAGACAAGTGTTGCCTCACACATATACCCACAGAGAAGTCAATGGATGTAACACAACACACAGGTTGGTATACATAGGGAAGGTTCAGTTGTGTACTATTACAGTTGTATATGCCATGTCATATAGCTGATTATGCTTTGACATGCATACAGAGTAATGCAATACTCAAACATATCCTTTATTACAGTAGTCCGAAATCATCACATCTGTTAGAGGTCCATGCCAAGGCCTTCAGGTAATTCAGCAGAAAAGACTGATGTGGCCACAGCATAACAAACTATCCACAGTATGTCATGCAGTTGTATAGCCCAGAGGCCTCTAAATACACTCTGCATGCAATCCCTAGGGTGAAAAGACCTGGGCTGACACTATGGTTGGTGGTCACATAACAATGCATAACTGTAATCATCACAATCACACTAATGGCAGTAAGCAGTAGGCCAGCAATGTTCACAAGGTGAAATGTATGGTAATGTACATCTGCATACCAAAAGGCAGCTTACTAATGGTGGTCCTCACGTGCTGTAACACCCTGGGATACTTATGGTGCATATCCCCATACACTGACTTACAGGGGCACAGCACACTGTTACATATACTGATCTCGAGACTGCAGAGGTGCACACATGTGTTGTTCAAATGAAGCCCACATATATATGGTGTATATGGTCTGTACATCATTAGTTATTGACGGCATACCTGATAACCAGCAAGTCAGATAACAGACTGCTGGACATGTGTGTAGTAGGGGCTGTTTCCGAGGGCATTACCTGGACATTCTATGTTTGTGTGTACAGTACTGTGGTCTGTGTACAGATGGCAGGGGTCTGCGGCCTTCACTATCCAAAGAGCCATTCCTGACCCCACACCCACTGAACTAATGTCATCGGAATGCACAACAGCTATCTGACCCCTACAATGAAGATAGCAGAGCATATGTGGTTCCCCATATAGTTATACTACATATAGTATAATTAAGTGTATAAGAACAATACCTTACATATATCCGTACTTGTGTTCCTGTGTTGGGATTGCTGGGTCTGTGTGTGTGTGTGTGTGTGTGTGTGTGTGTGTGTGTGTGTGTGTGTGTGTGTGTGTGTGTGTGTGTGTGTGTGTGTGTGTGTGTGTGTGTGTGTGTGTGTTGTGCAGTAGCGTGTCCATTAATCCTCAAAGGTACAAGGACCCACTACTGCAAGGTTGAAGAGACACATGTGGCTCCAGATCTACAGGTTGTAGACCCCTGGGTTAGGATTATTGACGACTGTATGTGTATTGCACTTACGACACATGGCCTCTGTACAGAGTGTGGTAGATGCCATTGTTCTCCATCCTGTTCTATCTGATGTTACATGCTGCTCCAGTGTTAAGCTTGCATATCATATGTGGCTGTGGCTACATTGCCATTGGATGTGGATATGCATTTTCTCACAGGTGTCTGCTATGCTGTGCTGTGACCTGCGTGTTGAGCCCGCTATAATCGCAGGTACATGTGTATTTCCCCATACAATATGTATTCCATAGTTGTGGCAGTCTGCCTGTAGTTTGCCTAGTACTTCATGACATGCCTAGCTAGTGTGCTGTTATGTCCAGTTATTGCCAGGCCAGCATAACTGTTGTGTATTTCTGACAAAGCAGTGGTATGCCATACAGATGTATGTCATTCTCTACTGGGTGTATGTGGCTATGTGAACTCAGCAGCACCAGGTATTATGTGTCTGGACAGACTGGCATGTGTGCGTTCATACACTGTGTGGGCATATATACCCCAGTATTGTCGTGATATATCCATGTACATGGCTAGTGACATCTACATCGGGAGGTGTGGTCCATGTCTCACATGAATTTTTATTTTTATTTATTTTATTTTACATTTGTTAACCGGGCTAGTCTAACTGGATATATTTCCATTTTCAGCAGAGGCCCGGGGAGAAAAGCTCCACATATAGACAAAAGTGATACATCATGAGCACAAATAACAGATTAAAGACTGGTAGGACGTAGACAATGAACATTGTTACCAAAAAAGAAAAGGACTTTAACTTCCTAGACAATCTAAATAACATCATATTAAACATTATAACATATTTTAAAAACCAAGAAAAGAAAGGGTAAGACCAAGGAAAGAGAAATGAACGTTGTTACCAAAAAAAAAAAAGAAAGAATAGGACTTTAACTTCCTAGACAATCTAAATAACATTATATAAACATTATTACATATATTAACACAAAGAAGAGAAAGTGTAAGACCAAGGAAAGAGAAACAACAATAGAAAGAGAGAGCAGATTTAAAAGATATATACTTTCTGGAAAAGAGTCATAGCCATAAAGGAGGAAAGATATAGGGGAGAAGTCCGTATAGGTGGAGAAAGAAAGCTAAGGGAGAAAGCAGGAGGCACAAAAGAATAGGGAGAGAGAAAAGAGGGTTAACTAAAGGAAATTAACTTTTAATCAGGATTAGAGCAGGGGCACATCCAGTGGCTTTTAAGGTGGATTCTGAGTTTTTGTTTAAACAGAACAGTAGATGCAATGGAAGTAAGTTCGGTAGGAAGTTGATTCCAGTGTTTACCAATGGTATTCGAGAAAAGGGAATCACCAGCTAGGTTATTAGATTTGGTTAAGGTAACTAGCAGTTTGCTTGATGAATGGAGTGAGTTAAGATTAGAATAAGGGGTTAAGAGGTGAGAAAGTACAGGTGTGTTATGAGGTTGGTAGAAAGCTCTTTGGACAAACGTAAGTTGGGAAAGAAGCAACATGTTTGTCAGTTCAAGCCAGTTAAGTTGCTGCAGATTCAGACAGTGGTGAGTTCTGAATTGCTTACCAGTAACAAATCTAGCTATATTATTGTAAGTGGTAGACAGCTTAGAGAGATTGTTTTTCTTAAGGTTAGTATAGATTGGTGAGGCATAGAGAAGAATGGAAATAAGATGAGAGTGGGCAAGAGTAGCTTTGGCTGGGGAGGTTAAGAAAGTTTTAATTCTATAGAGAGAGCCAAGTTTCCTGTTTACAGATTTAATGGTATTGTTGATATGACAGTCAAAGGTAAGATTGTTGTCAATCGTGACACCTAGCAGTTTGGTAGTAGGGTCAGGTGATATAACGGTTCCATTATTAGATAAGATAGTGAAGTCTAATGTAGGGGATCTGGTAGTAGGCTTAAAAAGTAAGAGTTTGGTTTTTTTGCGTTTAGGAGTAGGCAACATTTTAAGAACCAAGTTTCAACTTTGGAAAATACAGCTTGAGTATTAGTTTGCAGTTCAGGAATGGATTTAGCAGAGCAAATTAGTGTGGAGTCATCGGCGTATTGTATACATGTAGCCTGGGGAATAGCTACTTGTAAGTCATTTATAAAGAGGGAGAAAAGAAGAGGTCCAAGAATAGAGCCTTGGGGGACCCCAAGTGAAATTGGGAGAAGAGATGAGAGTTTGTTATCCCAGAGGACGGCCTGTTTCCTGTTGGTGAGATAGGAATTAAACCAGTGGACAGCCTTAGATTCTAAGGAAAGAGATTCGAGAATTTTTAAGAGGAGAGAGTGGTTAACCATGTCAAAGGCTTTGGACAGGTCAATAAAGAGAGCTGAAGACAGGATGTTATTATTACGATTCTTGTTAATAAAGTCTGTAAAGGAGAGGAGAGCGGTGGTTGTGCTATGAAAAGGCCTAAAGCCATGTTGACAGTTAGTAAGAATGTTATTTTTTATTAAGTGGTTCATTAACTGTTGGTGAACACATTTTTCCATGATTTTTGCGAGTGGGGACAAGAGAGCTATGGGCCTATAATTAGAATATTCATAGGAGTTACCTCCTTTATGTAAGGGTATGATGTGAGAGATTTTCCAGATGTCAGGTATGGTTTCTTCATTTACAGTTCTATTAATGAGAATGGATACGGGATAGGCTATTACAGAGGCTGCTTTTTGAAGGAATTCAGATGGAAGCTGGTCTGCCGAGGGGGTGCATGGTTTGAGTTTGTGGATACATTTCTGTATAAAGGCAGTGGAGATGGGTTGTAGCCTGAAGGTTGGTAGTTTGAAGGATGCAAGGTCATGCTAGTGTTGTCACTAGAGAGATGGGAGGCCAAGGAATTAATAGTATCAATGAAGAATGAGTTGAAAGTATTGGCAGTATCAAGGGAGGAATTCTTTTCAGACCCGGAAGGGGACGGAGTGGTAGTCTGTCCAGGGTGAAGAGGTCTGTTTAGGGTTGACCAGAATGTTTGAGGGTTATTGTGATTTGCTTGCTGGATATTACTATAATAACTCCTTTTATCAGAGAAGATAGCTTTTTATGGTACTGTTTCTTAGGTGCCTAAAGGTCTGTTGGTCTATGGGAGATTTACTAGTTCGCCATTTTATAAGATTTGTTTCTAAGTAACATTTTTTGTCTCGTATCTTTAGATAGCCAGGGGGCTGGTTTAGATTTAATACGGATGGAACGTTTTGGCGCGTGATTATCTAGAATTGTTAGGAATGTGGTGTTAAAGTATAGAACAGCTTCTTCAAGAGGAAGTGTCTTTAGTAGGTTCCAGTTGCAGGTATTTAGTTCAGTTTTAAATTGGATAGGGTTGAAACATTTGAGATCACGTAGGGTCCTATAGATAGGAGAATTGTTAGAGGCATTAGGTTAGATTGTGATCACTAAAGTCATCAGGTAGCGTTCCGGACTGATATTTTAGTAGAGGTTTGTTAACGAAAATCCAATCTAGAATACTTTCTTTGTTGTTAGGTTTGTTAATCCTAGTAGAGGTGTTTATTGCCTGAGTAAAGCCATGGAGGTTAATATGAGAAGCTGGGTTATTAGTGTTTAAAGAGGACCAGTCAAGGTTGAGGTCCCCAAGTATTATGGTTTCTTGTGGGTAGGTGGAAGTGACCCAACTGAGGATATTTTCTATGGTAGTAGAGTTATTTCCAGGGGGTAGGTATATACAGATAATATAGATTGATTTTTTTAGGGTTTAGTTGCAGCTTTGAGATGAGAAGTTCAGTCTTGGTAATGTCCAGGTTATCATAGGGTACTAAAGCTAAATTTAGTTCAGTTTTGAATAGTAGTGCCACTCCTCCGCCTTTTTTAGTTTTGCGGTCCAGTCTCAAGATGTTGTAACCTGGAGGAATGATTTCATTATCTTTAGTAAAGGGTTTTAACCAGGTTTCAGTTAAACAGAGAATATCAAAGGAGTGGTGTTCAAGAAGGGAGTGAAGATGGGTGATTTTGTTATTGACACTTCGAATATTAAGATGCCCTATGAGAAGAGTATTTGAATTGGAGGTTGGTAGTAGTAGGGAAGAGTTTAGTGTAGCAGGCATGACGTCAGATGAAGTAGGTAAGGGCCCTGGGTTGGGGTGAATGTCCCCATCTGCCAAGGTAGAGCGTTTATATTCGAGGTAAGCTTTGTTAGGGAAGTTCAGTAAGTATTTTAATTTCCTAAGCAAGAGATTTTGAATTTTGATGTGAAACAGCCTATGATATCTGGCTAGAAGGTAGCTATGGGGGGATGTAATGTTTGAATGAGTAAAGTTTAGACATATGAAATCAGAGGCTGTATGTTTGGGAGAGTAGTTAAAGTGGTAGTTGGGGTTTGATTCGTAACAGGCCAGGAAGTAGGGTAGTCTGAGAGCAAGAGAAATAATAAGCAGAAGAGTTAGCTTTTTCAGAGCAGTTTCTGTTACAGAGGACTTGGATGGAGGTTTGTAAGCTTTAGTGGACATGTTGAGGTGAGAAAGAAAGAAATAGACAAATGGAATTAGGCTAAGACTATAGAATAAGTAAGAGAAACTAGATGGATGAGTCAAAGTATGTATCTAGCTTAGGGTGGGGAAGGGAGTTAGGAGAGTTAATTGAGGAAGGTATAGTTGGGAGGGAGGTGCAAACGAGGTAGGAGTCTAGGATAGGTGCAAATATAGAGGGGGTGTGGTATGTGAGGTATATGGCTAAGGGCACGTGGGATGGGTGGGGTAAGGGGGTAGTGAGGGGAGCGAAGCGGGGCAGAAACAGTAAGAGAAGAGAGCGTAATCAATCAGCTTAGCAGGGAAGCTGAAACACTACGAGTTTCATATGCTACGTAGTTTAAGCAGTAAGAATAGGAGAGTTAGGTAAAGAAAGATGGAAAGGTGAAGGCAGTTAACAAGAATATAACAGGTACAAGGTATAAGTAAGAAAAATATACAGTTTGCAGAGGGACACAGAGAGGGGTATTAGAAAGTAAGTAAGTAGAAATATTCAAGATGCAGTCATTTGGTGAATCATAAGGAAGGAAGAAGAGAGAAAGGAGTGCAACAGCCAGAAAAGTAATGTAGAGACAGTGAGGAAACAGAAAAGACAAGGCAAGCGGGACGTCGTAGCAATAGTAAGGCTAGCAGACGAGGGGGACTTCAGGTCAACCAGGGGCAGGAGGGAGTAGCAATATTAGATGAAAGGGGAAGAGGTAACTATTAGAATGCAGGTAAGCAAGGGACAAAGGCAACCTTAGCTGGTGCCACGTGTGTGCTGCCCACAAGAGGACCAAAACATAAAATAAAATAATTAGGCAAAATGGACGTACAGCCAGTAAAGGTGAGTTTACAAAATCAATAAACCGTCACTCAAGGTGAGCTAGGGGTGCTTCCTGGGTGCCAACACAAATGGCCTGCTTTGTAGCTTCTGGGAAACCAAGAGAGATAGGTCAGCAGGGAGGGGCAACCCGATGAGGAGCACTAGGCTTTAATGCTGGAATACAAAAAAAAGAAAAGGAGGGTTAGGAAAACCAAAGGTAACAGAAAGAACATAGGTGGTTAGCATTTGAGTGGATAGAGAGGTACCAAAGTAAGAAGTATACAGGTAAAAGAGAAAGGAAAAAAAATATTTGCAAGTCACAGTAACAGGTATTCCAAGGTAATATGCATTACTAGCAGCAGCAGTTATAATGTATTAGTACAAATAACCAGTGGTATTTAAGGAAGTACAAGAAATAATTGTTCAAAACAGGGTTCAAAGCAGATGCTACTTGAATGTGCATTCACTTTACAAGTAAAGATAGTTATATGTACATACAAGGTATACAGTGCAGTGTATTTCTAATCAGTAAAGAAATGTATTAGGAGTTAACGCTGTCCACCCTGTACTGGGCATAAACTACAATAGAGCAGTGTTTGTAGTATTTCTGCTTTTAAAATGAGAAACAACCTCTTAGCGACTGTGAACAGTAGGTAAATCAGAAGCAAGCAACAATAGAACAACGTTTTACTTAATTAATTCTTGTAGACCTCTTAGCGACTAAAAGCAGAAATGAAATCAAATGCAACGTGCAACTGAATATTGTTAACAGTACACAAGGTGTAAGACCTCTTAGCGACTGACTACAGTAGCTAAAAACAAAGGCAAAAGTGAAACGGAACAGCTCTTACATACTTCTTGCTTTGGAATTATCTGGCGACTAAGTGCAGTAGCTAAAAACAAAGGCAAATTACCATAGAACCATAGCATACAGAACACGTGGTGTAAGACCTCTTAGCGACTGAATACAGCAGCTAAAATCAAAGGTAGCTTATAACAGAACAACACACACAAAATACTGGCTTTAGGAATCTCTAGTAACTAAATACAGTAGCTATTGCTTTAGAAATCACTAGCGACCAAATGCACTGGTTAAATCATCGACAAACTGCCACAAAACAGCGCTTACAGTACTCAGGTTGTCAGGACCACAGCGACTGCAAGATAACACACTATTTACAGGTTTTGCCAACAAATAGAGCAAAATAAAGCAATATCTAAGTTGAAATAATCACTTACAGGCAGCACACCACGCGGGCAACCAGTGGGAACCTGCAGTAAGCCAGATGGAGTTTAAAGATGGCGCCTCAGAGAGGAAGCCACTACATGTAGAGTTCGAGGAGGTAGGGGGGAGGGGAGTCAGAAGGGAAAACCAATAGCATGAAGGGTTTAGGATAGGGGCGGGAGGCAAGTGCACAGGGAAACGGTAAGAGAAGAGAGCGTAATCAATCAGCTTAGCAGGGAAGCTGAAACACTACGAGTTTCATATGCTACGTAGTTTAAGCAGTAAGAATAGGAGAGTTAGGTAAAGAAAGATGGAAAGGTGAAGGCAGTTTACAAGAATATAACAGGTACAAGGTATAAGTAAGAAAAATATACAGTTTGCAGAGGGACACAGAGAGGGGTATTAGAAAGTAAGTAAGTAGAAATATTCAAGATGCAGTCATTTGGTGAATCATAAGGAAGGAAGAAGAGAGAAAGGAGTGCAACAGCCAGAAAAGTAATGTAGAGACAGTGAGGAAACAGAAAAGACAAGGCAAGCGGGACGTCGTAGCAATAGTAAGGCTAGCAGACGAGGGGGACTTCAGGTCAACCAGGGGCAGGAGGGAGTAGCAATATTAGATGAAAGGGGAAGAGGTAATTATTAGAATGCAGGTAAGCAAGGGACAAAGGCAACCTTAGCTGGTGCCACGTGTGTGCTGCCCACAAGAGGACCAAAACATAAAATAAAATAATTAGGCAAAATGGACGTACAGCCAGTAAAGGTGAGTTTACAAAATCAATAAACCGTCACTCAAGGTGAGCTAGGGGTGCTTCCTGGGTGCCAACACAAATGGCCTGCTTTGTAGCTTCTGGGAAACCAAGAGAGATAGGTCAGCAGGGAGGGGCAACCCGATGAGGAGCACTAGGCTTTAATGCTGGAATACAAAAAAAAGAAAAGGAGGGTTAGGAAAACCAAAGGTAACAGAAAGAACATAGGTGGTTAGCATTTGAGTGGATAGAGAGGTACCAAAGTAAGAAGTATACAGGTAAAAGAGAAAGGAAAAAAAATATTTGCAAGTCACAGAAACAGGTATTCCAAGGTAATATGCATTACTAGCAGCAGCAGTTATAATGTATTAGTACAAATAACCAGTGGTATTTAAGGAAGTACAAGAAATAATTGTTCAAAACAGGGTTCAAAGCAGATGCTACTTGAATGTGCATTCACTTTACAAGTAAAGATAATTATATGTACATACAAGGTATACAGTGCAGTGTATTTCTAATCAGTAAAGAAATGTATTAGGAGTTAACGCTGTCCACCCTGTACTGGGCATAAACTACAATAGAGCAGTGTTTGTAGTATTTCTGCTTTTAAAATGAGAAACAACCTCTTAGCGACTGTGAACAGTAGGTAAATCAGAAGCAAGCAACAATAGAACAACGTTTTACTTAATTAATGCTTGTAGACCTCTTAGCGACTAAAAGCAGAAATAAAATCAAATGCAAGGTGCAACTGAATATTGTTAACAGTACACAAGGTGTAAGACCTCTTAGCGACTGACTACAGTAGCTAAAAACAAAGGCAAAAGTGAAACAGAACAGCTCTTACATACTTCTTGCTTTGGAATTATCTGGCGACTAAGTGCAGTAGCTAAAAACAAAGGCAAATTACCATAGAACCATAGCATACAGAACACGTGGTGTAAGACCTCTTAGCGACTGAATACAGCAGCTAAAATCAAAGGTAGCTTATAACAGAACAACACACACAAAATACTGGCTTTAGGAATCTCTAGTAACTAAATACAGTAGCTATTGCTTTAGAAATCACTAGCGACCAAATGCAGTGGTTAAATCATCGACAAACTGCCACAAAACAGCGCTTACAGTACTCAGGTTGTCAGGACCTCAGCGACTGCAAGATAACACACTATTTACAGGTTTTGCCAATAAATAGAGCAAAATAAAGCAATATCTAAGTTGAAATAATCACTTACAGGCAGCACACCACACGGGCAACCAGGGGAACCTACAGTAAGCCAGGTTTAGTTTAAAGATGGCACCTCAGAGAGGAAGCCACTACATGTAGAGTTCGAGGGGGTAGGGGGGAGGGGAGTCAGAAGGGAAAACCAATAGCATGAAGGGTTTAGGATAGGGGCGGGAGGCAAGTGCACAGGGAAACAGTAAGAGAAGAGAGCGTAATCAATCAGCTTAGCAGGGAAGCTGAAACACTACGAGTTTCATATGCTACGTAGTTTAAGCAGTAAGTATAGGAGAGTTAGGTAAAGAAAGATGGAAAGGTGAAGGCAGTTTACAAGAATATAACAGGTACAAGGTATAAGTAAGAAAAATATACAGTTTGCAGAGGGACACAGAGAGGGGTATTAGAAAGTAAGTAAGTAGAAATATTCAAGATGCAGTCATTTGGTGAATCATAAGGAAGGAAGAAGAGAGAAAGGAGTGCAACAGCCAGAAAAGTAATGTAGAGACAGTGAGGAAACAGAAAAGGCAAGGCAAGCGGGACGTCGTAGCAATAGTAAGGCTAGCAGATGAGGGGGACTTCAGGTCAACCAGGGGCAGGAGGGAGTAGCAATATTAGATGAAAGGGGAAGAGGTAATTATTAGAATGCAGGTAAGCAAGGGACAAAGGCAACCTTAGCTGGTGCCATGTGTGTGCTGCCCACAAGAGGACCAAAACATAAAATAAAATAATTAGGCAAAATGGACGTACAGCCAGTAAAGGTGAGTTTAAAAAATCAATAAACCGTCACTCAAGAGGAGCTAGAGGTTCTTCCTGGGTACCAACACAAATGGCCTGCTTTGTAGCTTCTGGGAAACCAAGAGAGATAGGTCAGCAGGGAGGGGACAACCCGATGAGGAGCACTAGGCTTTAATGAGCCAGTAAAGGTGAGTTTAAAAAATCAATAAACCGTCACTCAAGAGAAGCTAGGGGTGCTTCCTGGGTGCCAACACAAATGGCCTGCTTTGTAGCTTCTGGGAAACCAAGAGAGATAGGTCAGCAGGGAGGGGACAACCCGATGAGGAGCACTAGGCTTTAATGAGCCAGTAAAGGTGAGTTTAAAAAATCAATAAACCGTCACTCAAGAGGAGCTAGGGGTGCTTCCTGGGTGCCAACACAAATGGCCTGCTTTGTAGCTTCTGGGAAACCAAGAGAGATAGGTCAGCAGGGAGGGGACAACCCGATGAGGAGCACTAGGCTTTAATGAGCCAGTAAAGGTGAGTTTAAAAAATCAATAAACCGTCACTCAAGAGGAGCTAGGGGTGCTTCCTGGGTGCCATCACAAATGGCCTGCTTTGTAGCTTCTGGAAAACCAAGAGAGAGGGGACATGTGTACACTTCTGGACCGACCACAGAGTGCCACACTAGCCACATATAGTGGTCATAACCCTGCTGTAGTCCACAGGATCATTACTGTGCTAGCAGTGGGTCTGTACTATGCTGCCCCTAGGATGTCTGTCCATAGGCAATGGTGCACATATCTACAGCAGATGCGACCTCCCACACCCAACATGTATGTTAAGACACCCCTATAACAGTGGCAATAGTCTACATATATACCGGCAATACATCCGTGATATCCCCTTGCACTACGGTGTTAGGACTATTGGTACTGAGGTAGGACTGCACTCCATGTTCTGGACATATGGTAGCCAGATATGTGTGTGCATATATCTATGCACATATACATATCCACATACATATGTGGGGATATATATGTACATATATACATATAAATACCACACATATACATATACACAGCACTGACTTCAACAAGTGGCTAAGCATCTGATGTCATTCAAAGGGGATCCGTTATCTGTCTGCCTGGGGCGACATGATGTACAAACCACGATGCTCTGGCAGAGACGGACTGCACGTGTTGCCCCCTGGGATTCAGGTTACTGGCTACAGTTCTTGACACCCCCGTAGCACCTTATCTAGGCAAGGGTCAAAGGACAAAACCACCACTGTAACAGATACAAACATGCAAAACGGACGGTAATGCAACTCGATGTTAGAAGTCTAAATCTAAACAGGCACTCTCTTGAGCCACACATACAAATGGGGAACATTGATACCTGTGTAGTAACTGGGACCTGATGCCATGCTCCAGAGAGCACACCTGTAATACCTGCCTACAACCCTTATCACACATGTCAGGCAACAAACTAAGACCACAACACTACAGGTGGAGGAGTGTTCATATTCACCAAGGTCATTCACACCTCCAGCCTAGTGCCAAACCCAATTCATCTGAGAATCACCAGATGCAACTAACACTATGTAAGACTGCAATCCAAATTGTAGCTACCTACTGATCCCCCTCCATGGTCCAAGGTTCTCAATACACCGTTATAAACATACTGGACAATATTAAGATACAATCAAACATCATAATAGTGGGTGATTCCAAATACTCTGTCATTAACTGGGAAAACAACTTGTATACCACCACCCTTTACCAACAGTTCTGGGAACTCATACATTCCAACTCCCTGGATCAACTAATCCATTGTCCAACCAGGGTCTCCAATATCCTAGACCTGGTCTTTACCAACATGGGTGTCAGGTGCCCCACAACAGTGGCCACCCCTCATAGGTCAGGTCTGACCATTAGGTAATCACTGTTGACATCCACATCCCACCCCCACCAACCAGTAAGGATCTTCCATGAATATCCTCTGCAAAGCCAATGTCATGCTACTCAAGTCAGAAGTGACAAATCTCATGAAACCCATGGAGATGGGAGCTGAAAGTGCAACTGCTGAATCCTACACTAAGGCACTGTAAGGGCACATCCACTTGTGCATGAATTGTGCCATCCCACATAGAATCGAAACACTGTCCTCCAAACAAGGAAGCCAATCTTGTGCTCCACTGCCATGAACAGTCTATACAACAGAAGGAAGACATTGTTGCAGTTAAAAGGATAATCCCAAAATGGAAACTGCACCCTTACCAGCCTCAGTAAGAAGCTACTATCCTTCGAAATTTGCTACAGCTTGTTACATAAATATAATTGCCATAGATTCCAAAGACAACCACAAGGCATTCTATAGTTATGTCCAGGATCTATTCCGCAATGCTCAGAATTGCTCTGTGTTACAACAGATTGGCATTAAATATACTGAATCAAAGGAGTGTTCCTATATCAGGGCAGAACGATTTAGTGCCACATTCAGCCTCCCTCACCCCCTAAAGGGCACATATCAGTAAAAAAAGGTTGCCAAATTCTAGTAATCATGGCCACACATGTGGAAACCACCAACTCCACTGCTAGGAATACAGCATCCATGGGACCAGATGACATCCCGGGCTGTGTAGTACATGAACTACTACATAACCCTGCATCTCACCTAAGTGCCATGTGTAATCATATCCTCACCTCAGGCTACTATCCCACTGAGTGGTGCACAGCTACAGTCATCACACTCCACAAGGGGGAATCCACCTTGGATCCCGGGAACTACCGTTCCATCAGTCTGATGAGCCTGATCTGCAAGGGCATGGAATGCATTAACAAAGGCATTGGCAACCAGTAAACACTGGACCCTCCCTGATTGGGCTTGTGCAGGGCCGATCTTGTCTCCTGAACCTGTTTGACTACTTTGATTCAGTCTCCGGAGCTGTGGAGGCAGGTAAGGCGGTACACGCAGCCTATCTGAACTTTGCCAAGGCCTTTGACAACATCACCCACTCTAGAGACATAGTTAAACATGCAAAGCTGGCCATAAACACCTGTGCCACTCGATAGGTTGCCAACTGAGCTACCAACGGAACCCAGACTGTAAACGTAGCCATGTCCGATCCCTGCCCCAGACAATTGACAATTGGAGTACGTCAGGGTTGGTCCTGGCAAAGCTCTTGTTTGGCATCTACTTCCCTGAAGAACAGGCCAGCACTATGGAACTCTGGCTAACAAAGTTCACAGATGACTGCAAACTGGGAACCATTATTGAATCCCCAAATGATGTGGATATTCTACAACATGGCTTTACAGAAACAGATACTTGGTGCCAGAGCCTTGGGCTCAAGCTTAATGCCAAGTAATGTATAGTTATCCCCTTTGGACATACCATGTACCCATGAATTACCACATAGGTGGCAGTACACTAAACACCAAAAGTGTGCTGACAAACATAGGGACACAGGTGGACAGTGGTCTCACCTTCATTAATCACATAGCCACAACAGTAAGGAAATCCTTCTATGTGGCACACCTCATCACTGAGGGCTTTACATCCAGAAAAAGGGGTAATTGTCCCACTGTACTCATCCCTCATTGAACCCTGTATAGAGTACAATGCCCCATTTGGTATGTACCACGCAAGTCAGCTGTGACAGCTGAGAAGACAGTGGAAATACTTCACTATAAGTATCACAGGCATCAAACAGATGGCCTATGCTGACCATCTAGACATCCTCCAGCTATACTCTGTGGCATATTGGCTGCACAGAGGCTATGTCAAACCCTGGGAATTAACATCTGTAATATGTGCATGTACTGCCATATACAGTACATGTGTCTATGTGCTCTCATTACAGTAGCAAAGGGTATTGAGTGTCATGTCTGGGACACACAAGTATATGAGGCCTGCACAGCACTGTTATCCATATGAATGTGTGACATGCAGGGGTAGCAACCTAGGGTACATGCTGTCACACAGGCATGCAGTGTAACATGGCATTACTGCTGTCGACAGTGCTGTTCCAAGGAAGGGTGCAGTGCTAACATTACTGCTGACAACAAGCACACCTGTGAGCATAGCTGCACTCTGGGGGCTCACTGTCATGTTCCTGGTGTGTGGGCTGTGTCACCATGTATATATCCCCTACTGGATAATACTCAGACATGTGGAATGTAACTGTAGAGTACCGTTGGTACAGCACATCTTAGTGAGGGCTTACAACATGTAGTAATGGCATACTTATTATTGTCAAACATCCTTCTGTTGACACATTCATCCTAATGCATAGCTACTCGCCAAATTGGTGTCTGTCAGTCCCTCTACAGATGTGCAGATAGCAGGTCAACAACTGGGATACGTACGGACAACCTATGCTTGATTGACACAGACATGTGTGACCAGCTGTGTACTATCTGTCACATATAGGAGACATCACCCTTTATGGGCCACATGCCACAGGTACCTACACTACACTACCACAGTCAACTGAACATGCTTGGGTATAGGTCTCCATCACAGACACTAGCCATGTGTTGTAAGACATGTTGCATACATGTCAACTGGATCACCTTGGTGGCCATGTGTAGAAGGAACTCAGAGGATTGGCTGATGCATGTCACTCTCACCCTGCCAGTCACTAACGTGGTGTCTGTTGATAGATTGCCTGCTGGCACATGGCAGGTGTCATGATACGAATGTACACACACACCCCCTTCACATCCAGTCCCTCCATGGACAACAGCCAGGTACACAGCTATGACCACCTGAAGCAATGCACCACAGTATTGACACGTATACATGTGCATTACTGAGGATAGCATTGTTTGTGTGTTAGTACACTTGTAGTTGGAAATTCCATGACAGCCTTCACAACCACCACCATTCCCATTGCCATAATCAGATGTGGCCGCTGCTGTATTGGACATGACATGTAGCCTGTTCCACTCCTCTCCCTAACAGCTACATGTGCCTTGCAGTACCAGCACAACAGTGTTGTACAAATGGGTTGTTAGGCATGGGAATCCCATGGAGGTCTGCCACGTGTGTATATGTGTGTATGTCTGCATGGAAGCCAATCTGGTGGTCCCCTGCCATAAACAAACTGTACAACAGAAGGATGAAACTGTTGCAAAAGAGAGTAAAATCCCATGAGTGCAGGAGCTCCCTGGTCAGGCTCAGTAAGAAGCTGAGATCCCTTATAAGATCTTCCAAAACTAACTATGAAAATAAAATCACCACTAATTCTAAGGACAACCACAAAGCATTCTATAGCTATGTCAAGAATCTCAATGGCTACACCAGATCTGCTCTGAGTTACAGCACAAAAATTACAGAACCAACTGATATTGCCAACATCCAGGCATATAGGTTCAGCACTAAGTTTACCCCCCCACCCCCTAAAAGGCCCATATCTATACAGGAAGAATGCAGAGTCCCTGTAATCACAACTACGCAGGTAAAAGCTGCACTCTCTAAAGCCAAAAACACAGCATCCAGGGAACTGGACAATAAACCAGGCTGCGTTTTACACGAACTTCAAAATGAAATGGCTCCCCACCTAAGCAACATGTTCAGTAATAGCCTCACATCAGGCTTTGTGCCCACTGAATAGTGCTCAGCAGCAGTTATCCCACTCCACCAAGGGGGAGCCACCACTGATCCTGGGAACTATTGCCCTATTAGCCTGACAAGCCTGGTCTGCAAGGCCATGGAACGTATCATCATGGAACTCATAAGCAAAGACATAGGCAACCTCCAAACTCTGGATCACACCCAGTTTAGATTTGTGAAAGGCAGATCATGCCTCCTGAACCTGATTGGTTTCTTTGAGGCAGTCACCAAAGCCGTAGATGAGGGTAAGGTGGTTCACACAGCCTATCTTGACCTTGCCAAGGCTTTCGACACCATCCCCCATTCTGGAATTATAGCTAAACTCACTAAACTAGGTATAAATCCCTGTGTCACAAGATGGGTTGCCAACTGGTTCACTGACAGAACCCACACTGAAAAGGTTGCAGACTCCAAATCTGACCTCAAACCAGTAACAAGTGGAGTACCACAGGGTACAGTCCTGGGACCTCTCCTGTTTGGTATCTACTTCTCTAAAGTACAGGCTAACACAGAAGGCCTCTGGCTAATGAAGTTTGCAGATGACTGCAAATTAGGAGCCATAGTCAAATCCCCAAATGATGTGGACATCCTACAGAAGGGCCTTGCTGAGACCAGATGCCTGGTGTCAGAGCCATGGCCTCAAGTTCAATGCCAAAAAAAGTGCAGTGTCATCTCCTTTGGTGAAAACTCTGTACCCATGAACTACCACATAGGCAGCAATCTACTTAACACCGAATGTGTGATAAAAGACCTTGGGACCCAGGTAGACAGTAGTCTCTCCTTTGATAGCCACATCGCCACAGTAGTCAGGAAGTCCTTTTACATGGCATACCTCATCATAAAAGGATTCGCATCCAGGAAAATAGAGGTCATTGTTCCCCTCTACTTGACACTCATTAGACCTATTATAGAGTACAACACCCCTTTTGGAATGTACCTCACAAGACATCTGCAGAAGCTGGAAAGGCCACAGAAGTACCTCACAAAGAGGATTACTGGCCTCAAACAAATGCCCTACAATGATCGTCTCAAAAAACTCCAGCTTTACTCCGTAGCATATCACCTACTCTGAGGTGATCTCTGCCTAACATATAAAGCTATGTCAAACCCAGAGCTGTTGGACATGCTACACCTAAAGAAGTCCCAATCCCTCCGAGCTACACACTCTAAGGACCTAAACCTTGTCACCACAATAAACGGGACATGCTGGAGGGATAGATTCCTGTCCCAGAGACTTCCCATACTCTGTAACAGGGTACCCATCTATGTAAAGCAAAGTTCTTCATTAGCACTCTTCAAGAAAAATCTTGATGAGTGGATGGGAAATAGGAAATACAGCCCGGGGAATCACTTCTGTGTCTCTGCTCGACAGTGGCACAGGAAAATAACTTTCTTGGGTGGAGTAAGCCAGGGAACCTTGTTCGCTAGGCTTATGTAGGCCCTTGGGCCAATAGCCTAGTACCTACCTACGAATCTATGAATCTGTATGGTAAACCATTCCAAGCTGAGACCACATACTCCTATTACAATACACATTGCCACACAGTAATACAGATATTGTTGTTGTCACCCATAGGTGTGACATTGCACTGCAACACCCTACTATGCCTGTGGCATGTGCATTACATGGATATCCCTGTGGTACCATTGTTGTGATATGCAATGGGTTGTATTGGCGTCATGGGCAATGTGTGATAGTGGGTATGTCAGAGTATCAAGATGGGTTCCAGTGTGTACAATATCCATTGGGGAATTTGGATGCTGTGTACACTGTCATTACACCATGGTACACCCGGTATATGGTCCACGTACCACTTTCTGGTGACCACTGTCACCATCACCCATACAGGTATCTGATAACAGGATACAGCCCAGTTACACATGTGCTGTGTGCAGCCTACCTGTAACACATTGGACACACAGACTAGTTAGTTAGCAACAATACACCCAGGTCTCTAAGATGTGTGTCTGCCTGTTATGTGTCAGTCAATAAATATGATGATATGACACACAATGTGTTCTCCATATACAAACATGACATCCCACATTACCATAATGTACATGTATGTGGATGTTCTGCATGTAACATGTGACCTGGTACACACCTCACCCTAAACATGGTGTCATGTGTGCAATAAAAGCCACACAGTTCAGTAGCACTACATACCTAGGTAGGGGTCTAGACACAGTGTTGCCAAGTAAGGATGTGTGTGTGTGTATGTGGGTGGGTTGACATAAGGGTGCAGATTATACATGTACCAGCAGGCCACCGGTCAATGTTGCACTGTCAATAATTGTTATACAAACCTGTGACATGTGTGCAACTGTACACCAGATATGTCACGGCCATGGTGTCACTACAGTAGCATACCCTTGTGGAATATGACTGCAGACCATCATCCTGCTGACACATCTACACCTACAACACAAATGGATAACATTATGGAGATAACAATCAGTGTTACTAACAGCTGAAATGCATCATAGCTGCATGGCTACACTACCTGACATGTATGCATTACACATAACTCCTGACAACATCTTACACTGCAGTACATTGCAGCACGTTATTGCAGTCACTGTGTGCATCAGAACCATTTTAGCCTGTCCCTGCATCGATGTTATGGATGACAGTGATGTGGCACAGGTATCATCATATGCACAGGGTGTGTTGCTGGTGTGCCAGAGGCCGAAGGTGGTCCATACATGTGTCACCATATGTGTGGGTGAGGGGTTTGGTTCATTGATTGGGGCATGGTGATGTGGTGTGTGTTGGCATGGGGTTGCCCTAGGTGTGGTTGGTTGCATAGTGTGTGGGTATGCACACACACAGTTCTGCCATGTGGCTGCCCTATACAGGTGTTGTTGGACAGCTGCAGACCATACCTGGCAGGGTGTACAGTTCACTGCCTCTGGCCATGGCCACACTGACTGTGCCTGCCAGGGGTTTCATGTGCATGTGCAGGTACAGACCTTGAGGTGCTACGCTCCCCTGATGATGACAAATGTCCACTGGAACCATGTCCCACCTGGGACTGGCCAGGGCCATGTGCATGAGGCCTGCTGTGGTGTGGTGTGGACAACACCCCCAGTGGTGTGTTGGAGTTGGTACTGCCACTACGGGAGCGGCTTGGTGTCCTGGCACATCCATATTGACCACCAGCTGCTGGTGTTTCTGGCTTATGTCCATGCGGCCGTTGAACCACTCCCACCACACATTCAAGCACAGACATAACACGGTTGAGGAGGACCACCATCTCACCCCACCATCTATCCATGACCTCAGTCTGTTCACGGAGGGCAACAGGAAGTTCACTGAGGTTGCCACTTACAGATGAGAAAGCAGACCTCTGCAGCCTCAGGCCCTGTCTGGTGTACATTTACATATGTGTCTGTGCCTTCATTATGGCCTGAAACATGCTCCTGGTAGTACCAGTTGTGGCGCCTCTGCCAGGGGCATGATGACCTGCGGCCCTCCCACGAGCACCACAGTACATCAGCCAATGTGGTGCCCTGCCGGACATCTGGCTATGCTGACTGTGACCTGACACAGTTGGCATGGACACCACACTTTCTTGGTCACTGCCACAAACCGCCAACTGTCCGTCTGCTATGGCCACATGTGATGGGGTTTGTAGGAGCACTGTAACTGTGTGCAGGCTTGGAGTGTCTAGGAGGGTGATGACACATGTTGGCACAGTGTCAGCCTCTGACAACCCAGCCTGTGCCTCAACAGTACCATCATCATCATCATCGGTGTCTGTATGGACACCTACCTCAGTTTGAATACAGGCGAGACCCTGACCCACCTCGCCACCTGTGGGGGAAACAAACACACACTTTAAGACCTGTACAGCATTGCATAACAGCACACACACTCACACACACACACTCACACACACATACACACACACACACACACACACACACACACACACACACACACACACACACACACACACACACACACACACACACACACACACACACACACTCACACACTCACACACGTACACCCAAACACACTGACAGTCCACCTTACTACCTCACTTTCCCTGGGTTTACAGACAGTCCCACATTTAGTTACATATGTTCCCCAGCCTGCATGGCACTTGCTAACATACACTCATTGCTACTACCCATTAATGTATCATTCCTCTCCATGCCTACATGTGTGATCACAACACATGACCTGTTACTCCATCACCTCCCTGACTTGGGTGGAGTAGGTTGTACATGGCCTCACTGCTGTCATCCAGTATTACCCTGTGTATGTCCAGTCATGGTGTATATGGCCCCTATATGGTTGGGGCTGCTACATTCACTACATATGTCACACACCAGAGACTCATACTACAGTCTTGGTAAGTTCATGCTGCATCTGCTGAACGATCAATCCATCATGCGGACAACAGTAATACCTGGTTACACTCACTGATGTGCTCTGGTAATTCCCCATTGCATTAGTAGCGCTGCATATGTGGATAGTCGGTTATCTATCTGCTGCTGGCAATATGATGTGTATACCTGGTATGTACTTTCCCTCCCAGTGCATGTTCCATGCTACAGACCTTGTTATGCTATCAGATGTCCTGTGTGCACATATCAGACTGGTTGTCCTGGTGCCTCATGTGTCACTCCATGTACAGCAAAATCCCAAGGAGAAGTACTGCCATGTTAGCAATCTCACTATCACCTGTGCATACATGGACACCCACACAAACAGACACACATGTACACACACATCTGACATGCATCGACCACACTCCACTCCGCCAGAGTGCACTTACAGACACAATCAACCTACACACACACACACACACACACACACACACACACACACACACACACACACACACACACACACACACACACACGCATACACACACACACACACACTTACATGTGGGCTTGCACAACTTTTGTACACACAGTCCACCCTTTACGAATGCATGCAGTACATATGGTGCTCAACAGCATGCAGTGCAACTATGTTGACTTCATGCTAGTGGCAGTATACATGTGTGTGATGCATGGGCTGTGTTGGTAGGTGATGGCCCTTCCCCTTGTTAACACTGCACCCATGTACAAAGTGTTACTGTGGACCTGTTCCGCACCCTGTCTTGTACTGTGCACCATACTTCACAGGTGTAGAAACCATTGCTGCAAATGTACTACTGTGTCAGTTATGTCAGCTCCAATGCTCACAGCCCCTATATGTTAGAGCAACTCATACCTGAGATGATATGTGTACAAATATCATTTGTGAATGCCTGGTGTCTGCTTTGCAGATCACAACGTCAGCAGTGCATGTATGACCAGTACAAGACTATTACACTGATTACCAGCAGACCTTACCATGGCTGTGGGGGGTGCCCTACCCATGTCCCAGACCTCTGCATGGTTGCCAGGTCTACTCATGTGCACATCCCATGGAGTGCACACACTGCTGTCAATATTGCTGTGGGGTCAGGGTTACATCTACCATGGTTACTTAACCCGATTGTGTGCAGCTACAGCCATGAGGGTGTTGTTTCACACATGTCCCTACTGTAGGCCATGTGTCCTGCCATACTTCTCATCTCTGTGGATAAATTGTACATTGACAGGATGTTAGTTATCTTGCATGTGTCTGTTGTACCCTTCCGATACCCCAGCATGGTCTCTACTGTGATGCAGTGTATTTCACAGCAACAAAACGTGAATGTGTACAGCATGCAGTATGGGTAGGTGTGTTAGATGTGTGCATGGAATATCCCATAGCTATTACATGCCCAGTGTATTGTCATGCATGAACATGAACCATACTCATCGGCTACAGGCTGCTGCCGTGGTGGTATCCTGGAGGGACCTACATAAGAGTGTGAGAAAGTTGATGTCAGTGGCCACAGCTATGGCATTTGTAAAGGGTGAGTGCAATATTATGTTGATGAGCTTTTTTATATATTTTCTATTTTTTTATATCTAAAAACATGTATTTATTTAACATTTTGTCAATGACATCACAGTTCGTATTGCCCTTTTAAATTTTTGTTACTTAGGGGGAGTGGCTACTATCATGTGAAGCACAAAGGGAGTCTTTAAAATGTGTTCTGTGTTTGATTTTAATTTGTTTGATGAAGTTCTTTTGTTGAGGACGAAAGCGCTTACCAGCTTTCTATTGTCTTACAATAAACTTTTTTGCTTTACTTTGTGGACTACCAGCATTTTCTACAGCATCAATATACCAGTGGTTTTATTGTGGAGTATTTGGTTTGCACACCTGCAGTTTGGTCAGTAGTTTCTTTCTGTCTTTTGGTGCTTACTGTTTGTTATGGCAGATGTGGGAGATACCATCAACTCCAACGAACCTCCTGTTAAAAGTACTGATTTCAGTATTTTACAATGTCCTGTAGTGGATTTAACTAACATTGTTTTGTCTCTTTCTCACAAAATGGATTCCCTCACTGTCAAGCCCCCAAATGAGGTAAAATGCTCTGCAACTACCTTGGAAGGAGGAGAAATGGCATCTTCCAACTCACAGAGCTTCTTGAACCATCTTTCTAGCTTAAAAACTTGTACTGCTGGAGCATCTGGTCTTAGCAACATTAATTTGTCTTCTACTTTTATGCCTAATTTAGCTCCCACAAGGTCTATTCCTTGTGGGCAACGAACTGCTGACATTTTTTCTGGTACACAAGGCTTGAATACAGTACCACAGTTAAAAGACTGGATTTCTGCCACTATTTCCCTGCAAAATGGACAAGTAAACCAAAATGAGACTGGTAATAAAAGCTTACATTTACTTTTAGAAGACTTTGAATATTATTTATCTAAGATAAACGTTTACAAATGGACAATGTTTATTTTATAGAATGCCTCAAAGAAAAAATTGTACCTAAAGAGTTACGAATGTGGAGGTATCCTAGTGGCTTAAAATCTGATTCTGAATGTTTTTCTTGAATTAACTGCATTATTTGATAAACATGGCTTTGACTATATGAAATTGATTGTATCTAACAATGAAAAAATTATGGACAGAGCTACTTAACTGGATACAGCAATTTCTACACACAGACAGTATGCAGATTTTAGATATGAGCATTTTAGAATTTTTAAAAGTATAGATGATTTGAGTAACAGCATAAAATACCGTAAGATGAAAAAGTTAAACAGGGACAAAATGGAGTATAGTAAGGGCATTGCATACCCTAAACCCCCACCATCCCAGGAATGGGGTAACAAATATAATGTATCTGAAAATGGGATGGTAAATACTAAGGATGTTCCCCAGGCCCATTTTACACATGACTAAGATGATGATGAATATTTTTTAGATGAGGAAGAATACCCCCCTTTAAGATGTTCGGAACGTCTGTAAAACAAGACCCCCCAAGTGAAGAACTTGTAGGGGGTGAATTATGTAGCCCATCCCCACAAGAACAACCAATGGAACAGAGGGAGGGGGGATTTGAACAACCGCAATGATGGAGGTAACTTCCGCAACAGGAAATGGTCGAACAGGAAATACGTTTTATGCTGAACAATACAGTCATTGATGATGTACAAGTAGTTGATAGTGAAGACCATTTTTTACCCACTTGCTGTATTTTAACTAACAGCATGGGTGATTTTAAGGCTTATAATTTTTCAAACCTTGAATTTAATAAAGAACAATGTGTTGTTTTTTCTAAAGGGTTTACTTATGTCCCATGGCAACGTAGTAACATATCACAAACCTTGATGGACCTGAAATTGTA
Organism: Protopterus annectens; assembly: GCF_019279795.1. Taxonomy (NCBI): domain Eukaryota; kingdom Metazoa; phylum Chordata; order Ceratodontiformes; family Protopteridae; genus Protopterus; species Protopterus annectens. The sequence goes on along the minus strand of NC_056739.1, from coordinate 848,284,148 downwards.
TACCCGTAAAATAAATTTTAAGGTTTAATTTCAGAATTCCTTCCCTATTCACCCCACCAGCTCATTATCTATATCTAGCACATATAACCCCCCCCCCCTTGCACCCTATGATCACCCTATTTGAGAAAATATGTGAATTAGATATTAGGAGTGCACTTTCCACCTATTGTAACAGGGAGGGTTACAATATCCAAGAAGGTATTCTTTTAAAAGAAATTAATGGATTGCTTGACGCAATCAGAATTATGAAACCCGATAAGGATGGGGGGTTGCTATTATGAACCTGGATGACTATAATAGAAAAATGTTGTTCATATTGGAAGGAAAAGCATACAGAAGATCATACATCAGTGAGGTAAATGGTGCCTATTCAAAAATTAAAAATGAATTACAGGACCTATTTATTGATGGTTTTATTGATATGGATATTTTGAATTATTTGACTGTTATGTATCCTAAACTAGCAGTAATATTTGATCTCCCGAAACTACATAAGAACATATCACAACCACCCATGCGACCCATAGTTGACACTAAGGGGTCAATTATGCAACCCCTGGCAAAATACTTAGATTTTAAGTTAAAGAAATTTGTGCAGCAAGAGTCACATATATGTAAAGACTCATGGAGCTTCTTAAAAGATATTAATCACATACCCTTTGAAGGCTCCTATATGTTAGTAATGGTTGACATAAAGGGTCTTTATTCAGTAATTCCCCACCGGGAGAGGTTAGAATGGTTTAATGAATTTTTATATGAAAAGAAAATAAACCATTTTGATGTAATAATGTATACCCAGTTGATGGAGATGGTCCTTAAGAACAATTTTATTTAATAAGGAGATTTTTTTACAACAGGAAGGGGTAGCTATGGGTTCTGCATGTGGTGGTCCTTATGCTAACATAGTGGTGTTACAGTGGCAGAAAAAAATATTTGTTTCCTTCTGACTTTTGCAAGCATGTTAAATATTATGCACGATTCCTGGACAACCTTTTTATTTTATGGGATGGTCCCTATGCCCTTATTAGTGATTTTATTAGATATTTAGATTCCACCACTTAATTTTTAAGATTTACATATTCATTTAACTTACATGAGATAGCCTTCCTTGATATTAAATTAATTAAGGATTACCAGAATAGTAGGTTTATATCTAAAATATATTGAAAGGACACATATTCATATTCATTACTTCATTATAGTAGCATCCACCCTAAGAAACAGAAAAAAGCTATTATTAAGGGACAGTTTGTACGAGCTGCCCTTATGGTATCACTTTCAGAAGATTTTTTAGATGAATGTGATACCTTAAAAGACATGTTTTTAAAGAGGGGCTACCCTTTGAGACTTGTTAATGATGTCCTTTTAGAGGTAGTAAATAAGAGAGAAAGAAAATTTTATATACCTCTTTTATCTGAGGTTTCATTGGATTTAACACACACAGTGAATGTTGCACCCCTAAACTCTGTTTCTACAGGAAAAGATTATAATACTTCATTCATTTCTACATACACAATTGATAGTATTGATATTAAACATATTTTGAGTAAAAACTGGTCAATTCTAACACATGACCGAAGTATCAGAACACATATATTGATGAACAACCTACTGTTATTTTTAGAAAAGGTAGAAATTTGAAATTTTTTTTCGAGAAAGGACATGCTTTGAATCATTTTTCGAATGGCTGTATGTTGAAGTGTGGTATGTGTCGATACTGTCCCTTTATAAAGGAAGGAACAGTATTTATGATCAACAACACTAAGATTCATATCAAAAATAAGTATAACTGTAACTCTGAAAGTATTATTTATTGTGTCCTCTGTAACCTATGTGCTTGTTTTTACATTGGAAAAACTGATAGAAAATTAAAAAACAGAATATATGAACATTTGTATGAAATAAGAAGAGGCAAAGAGACAAATGCTTTGTATAAACATACCTCAGAGAACAGTGACCACACTTTTAATGTTTTTGTTATTGATGGTGTCAGGATGGATATCAGGGGAGGTGCATGGTCTGCCTTACTAGAAAAGAGAGAATTATACTGGCAGTTGTTATTAAAATGCGAACAACTGGTCAGGTTTAAATGAATCCCTCTCTATTAATTCTCTTTTAAAATTGAGAGCTTTAAAAAGATGATTATTTATTGATATATGTATATATTTATTTATATATTTATTCATTGCTCTTTTAAAAAAATTGTGAAGTGGATGATCTTTTTTTTATATATTTTCTATTTTTTTATATCTAGAAACATGTATTTATTTAACATTTTGTCATTAACATCACAGTTTGTATTGCCCTTTTAAATTTTTGTTACTTAGGGGGAGTAGCTACTATCATGTGAAGCACAAAGGGAATCTTTAAAATGTGTTCTGTGTTTGATTTTAATTTGTCTGATGAAGTTCTTTTGTTGAGGACAAAAGCGCTTACCAGCTTTCTATTGTCTAACAATAAACTTTGTTGCTTTACTTTCTGGACTACCAGCATTTTCTACAGCATCAATATACCAGTGGTTTTATTGTGGAGTATTTGGTTCGCACAGTTCTGCAGTTTGGTCAGCAGCATTATGTTACATCAACAGTAGAATTCCACAATAATACAGTTTATGCATGACTGTTTTACTACTACACAGCAACAGACTATGTATATGACATCTCGGATTTGCATGATGTACCTGTACAGATGTGGATGCATACACAAGAGTGGTGTACTGATGTGCCCTGGGGCCTTACCTGTATGCTTCTCAGCCGGTGTGTCGGTGACACCCACCTCCACAATGCACCCTGCCAGGTGTTGGTGCTGCAGGAAGGCAGGTGCCACAAGGCTGCTGACAAGTTCCTCCACATGGATGAGGAGTGGATGGGTGGGTTGCCCCCCCTGTTGTGAGGTGGTCCCCCATACAGCAGCTGCATGCATGATGAAGCAGGTTGGTGCAATGATGCTGGACCTGCTCATAGCTGCAGTTATGCAGTCCGACATCATAGACCCTGAGGACTAGATCGTTCCACAGGGTAGTCCTCTCCTGCTAATTGTGGGCTGTCCAGCCAAACAGCTGTGCATAGTGCTGTACCAAATGTTCAATTATCACCTCTGTTTCAGCAGCACTGTATGCTGGCAAACGTGTGTGGGCCATGTTCCCTGGAAGACATAAAGATGGAAACAGGTCTGAGCAACTCATACAGCAGGGTTACCATAGTTCTTAATACACATCTTTGTCTCCCCCTTACCATATCAGCTACAGCAAACTGTTCACAGAATGCAATTGGTATGTCGGCTGCTTACCTACCATTGGGACATATGTTGTATTGTACCAAGCTTTGTGCAATGTGTTTGTGCCATGCTTTGTGCTATGTGTTTGTAGCCATGTTCCCTGTGTGGAAACTATCTTTGCTAGCCTGTTACAGACTATTTCACCTGCATGCCATTGTCAGTGCCTCTATATATATATATATATATATATATATATATATATATATATATATATATATATATATATATATATATATATATATGTGTGTGTGTGTGTGTGTGTGTGTGTGTGTGTGTGTGTATATATATATATATATATATATATATATATATATATATATATATGTGTGTGTGTGTGCGTGTGTGTAGATATATCCTTGTAGGTTGTTGATAAACCTATACCTATATGAGTGTCTGTGTATCTGTAGACATACACGTCTCATTCTATATCACACAGATATTAATCTATATGTGGGGTGCATACAGACATCTGGTCCACATTCTGTGACTGTCTTTCATTCACAGCTGCACTGTTCTGCCTTGCTACAACACAGACAGGTGTCACATGTGAACACAGACTAACATTAGGGTGCTATATATGGTGAGAGATTGCTGGTAAGCCTATTATACACCTATGGCATTTGTGTATACTACATTACACATTAACATGACTGTCCTGCAAGTGGTGTGCTCTGACACCCATGTGTCTATCATGACAGCAGTACTTCCACCACTAGCTATTGCCCATACTAACTTAACACACACTGATATTATGGCTTAAATCTTTGTCATTCTTTGCTGATCTGCACAGTTGGCAGGTATGTCCCACTGCCTACAGGAACAGAGTGTATTGTCCAGAGCAGTTGTCAGCAGAACATCATTACAGGGACAACTACAGATGGCACATATCAAACATTACACATCATATATCCTATTAATCTATACCACATACTACATTCAATTACATACATTTATGATTTACATACCTTTTTTTTCTGACGGCTGTGACACCTTTCTGTTTTTGGCGTTTTTTTTTCTGTGTATGTCTCTATCTGTCCGTCTGTCTGTCTCTCTCTCCACTAGAGTGATTGAGCTGGTTTGAGTGGATTGCAGCATGGCTTTTGTAGGTGATGCACATGATCAGGTGATGGGCTCTGCACCAATCAGTGTGCAGCAGTTGCTAACCATGCAGCCTGTTGTGTACTGATTCAGATAACCACTGTTATGGGAACCCAGTACTATAAATTGCTGACTCATGTGGGCGTTGTCCCTTAACATTTCCAGTATGGAGAACATCCTTCCTGTATGTGGGCAGCAGTGTTGCAGACAGCAGGTTGCAGTACCTCTTACAGCAGGACTTGCACACACAGGCCAACTACACATTTGTATGAGGTTCCAGACCTACAGACAGAGTAAGTAGTGTTTTTATGTGCATTGCATATTGCTGGTCTTGCAGTGTTTGTGTGTACATAGTAGTTTAGGATGGAATGCAGTCTGTCTGTATAGCTCTCAACTGTGGGCCTATCCACACGATGGCCAGTGGATTGTCTGTTTGCTTTTGCCTGTGCACCACACAGGTCTTGTCCTAGATATATCACCGGCAATCTGTCTGTTGCATGCTATCAGTACATGGCTACATCCGTTTGTATTTCTGATGTCTTATTCCTGCATAAGGGTATGTTGCAACAAATCTTTTAACACCAGCAATTTCCAGGATGTGTAACAGCAATATTGCAAGTATGGCTCTGTGTTCCTGCCTCTGTCTTCCACATATATGGCAGGCTTTGTCCTGCTGTGATACTGTTAGGGGTTGTTAGGTAATGGCCTATCATTATTTACTGCTAGCATTCCTGCTATCATCCCAGTCATATTGTGGACTCCCACAAAATTTGTTGGTCAGGGTCCATACATGTGACAGATACATTGACATTACCACAAGTAATGAATTTCACCCTAGGGCTTGACTACAGGGTGTAATTGGAGGCTGCTGAACTACATCTGTAATTGTTGATTGTTACTTATCTTGAAGACAAATCCTTTGTCTACTGTTGTACTAATTGAAGGGCTTGGCCTGGACAGCATAGTATGTTATATATCCACATTGTCTGCATCTACTGTTTTGTGGGAGCCTTGCATTCATCACTGGTTAAATATTTCAAATTCTATGTGCTGTAAGTAATGGCATACATTATTGTATAGTACACAAATAAAGGTTGTCTGTGTATGCATACCTGTGTTGTGTCACGTCCTTTGAATTGTGAGAGGGTATATGTGTAATGTAAGTATTCTCATTTGTGGGAATGGTTGCCACACTACACATGTCACAGGTACCAGTTACAGGGCTTGTGGCTGAGGGATATACTTTGCACCCAGTACTTCCACACTACTTCTATATATGTATGGCTATTAATACCTTTTGTTTGTGTATATGTGTATGAACCTATATATAGATATGTATGTATATATATATATATATATATATATATATATATATATATATATATGTATATATGTATATATATATATATATATATATATATATATATATATATATATACATGTAGCAATATATATATATATATATATATATATATATATATATATATATATATATATATATATATATATATATATATACCTGAACATATTTGTCAATGTATAAATGTGTGTGCATATCTGTACCGTTGTAATGTGTACCCCTTTCACACTGTACATTCCCTCCGGTAGAATGATGCTTCTGCATGATATGTTACAGATATTGCACTGACATGTACAGGTGAATTGGATTACTGTTAAAGCACTGTAGCTGTGTTGTGGAGGGTCCTGAAGTCAAGTACTACATGTACTGGATATTGGCTTGCACAGCATATCCGTTAGGACTGGGGGTGGTAATATAGCACTAATTACCAGGTGTCCCTCATCTGTGCCCCTACCCCCATTAACTGTGCTTATGGTCTATGTTGTAATGAGTGGTTCAGGATTTTGTTCCCATGTGGAAATGCTTTACACACGTCTATCTGTATGGATGCACAAGCCAGTGCGTTTCTTTGTGCCGGTCCCAAGCCCGAATAAATGGGGAGGGTTGCATCAGGAAGGGCATCCGGCATAAAATTTTGCCAAACCATACATGTAGAAAACAGTACAGAAATTCATACTGGATCAGTCGAGGCCTGGATTAACAATGACCACCACCAGTACTGTTGGCCAACACAGGGTGCTGGCGGAAATTGGGCTACTGTTGGCCGAAGGAGGAGAAGAGGTGGAAGGCATGCCTGAAGGCAGGTAAAGGCTAGGACTGTGATACTGAGGGTCAGAACTTTGAATGTTGGAAGTATGATTGGTATAGGGAGAGAGCTAGCTGATATGATGGACCGAAGAACGGTTGGTATATTGTGTGTGCAAGGGACCAGATGGAAGGGGAGCAAGGCTAGGTGTATCGGAGGCGGTTTCAAATTGTTTTATCATGGTGTGGATGGGAGGAGAAATGGCGTAGGCATTATCCTGAAGGAACAGTATGCTAAGAGTGTTTTGGAGGTGAAAAGAGTGTCGGATAGAGTGATGTTTATGAAGCTGGAAATTGATGGTGTAATGATGGATGTTGTTAGTGCATATGCTCCACAAGTTGGGTGTGCGATGGATGAGAAAGAAAATTTTTGGAGTGAGTTAGATGAAGTGGTGATGACTGTACCCAAGGGTGAGAGACTGGAGATTGGAGCAGATTTCAATGGGCATGTTGGTGAAGGGAACAGAGGGGATGATGAAGTGATGAGTAGGTATGGTGTTAAGCAAAGGAATGCAAAAGGTCAGATGGTAGTGGATTTTGCGAAAAGGATGGACATGGCTGTGATGACTACATATTTTAACAAGAGGGAGGAGCATAGGGTGACATACAAGAGTGGAGGAAGATGCACACAGGTGGATTATATCTTATGTAGAAGGGCCAATCTGAAGGAAATTGGAGACTGTAAAGTGATGGCAAGGGAATGTGTAGTTAGGCAGCATAGGATGGTGGTTTGTAGGATGACATTGGTGATCAAGAAGAAGAGGATGAGTGTGAGGGCAGCACCAAGGATCAAATGGTGGAAATTGGAAAAGGGTAATTGTGAGGTGATGTTCAGGGAAGAGTTAAGACAGGCACTGGGTGGCAGTGAAGAGTTACCGAATAGCTGGGTAACTACAACAGAGCTAGTAAGAGAGATGGCTAGAAAGGTGCTTGGTGTGACATCTGGAAAGAGGAAGGAGGACAAGGAGGCCTGGTGGTGGAATGAAGAAGTACAGGAGAGTATACAGAGAAAGAGGTTGGTGAAGAAGAAGTGGGATTGTCAAAGAGATGAAGAAAGTAGACAAGAGTATAAGGAGATGAGGTGCATGGCAAAGAGAGGTGGCGAAGGCTAAGGATAAGGCGTATGAAGAGTTGTATAAAAGGTTGGACACTAAGGATGGAGAAAAGGACCTGTACCAATTGGCTAGACAGAGGGACCAAGTTAGTAAAGATGTGCAGCAGGTAAGGGTGATAAACGTTAATGAGGGAAATGTACTCACAAGCAAGGAGAGTGTGTTGAGCAGATGGAAAGAGTACTTTGATGGGTTGATGAATGAAGAGAATGAGAGGGAGAGAATGTTGGATGATGTGTGGATAGTGAATCATGAAGTGCAGTGGTTTAGCAAGGAGGAAGTAAGGATAGCTATGAAGAGGATGAAGAACGGAAAGGCTGTTGGTCCTGATGAAATACCTGTGGAAGCATGGACGTGTTTAGGTGAATTGGCAGTGGAGTTTTTAACTAGATTGTTTAATGAAATCTTGGAAAGTGAGAGGATGCCTGAGGAATGGAGAAAAGGTGTTTTGGTACCAATTTTTAAGAATAAGGGTGATGTGCAAAGCTGTAGTAACTACAGAGGTATTAAACTGATCAGTCACATCATGAAGATATGGGAAAGAGTAGTGAAAGCTAGGTTAAGAAGGGAGGTGATGATTAGTGATCAGCAGTATGGTTTCCTGCTAGGAAAGAGCACTACAGATGCGATATTTGCTCTGAGAGTGTTGATGGAGAAGTACAGAGAAGGTCAAAAGGAGTTGCATTGTGTCTTTGTGGATTTAGAGAAAGCATATGACAGGGTGCATAGAGAGGAGTTGTGGTATTGTATGAGGAAGTCGGGAGTGTCAGAGAAGTATGTAAGAGTGGTACAGGATATGTACGAGGGTAGTGTGACAGTGGTGAGGTCTGCGGTGGGAGTGACAGATGCGTTTAAGATGGACGGGAGATTACATCAAGGATCAGCTCTGAGCCCTTTCTTATTTGCAATGATGATGGACAGGTTGATAGACGAGATCAGACAGGAGTTCCTGTGGACTATGATGTTTGCAGATGACATTGTGATCTGTAGTGAGAGTAGGAAACATGTGGAGGAGATCCTGGAGAGGTGGAGATATGCTCTAGAGAGAAGAGGAATGAAGGTCAGCAGGACTAAGACAGAATATATGTGTGTGAATGAGAGGGAGGATAGAGAAATGGTGAGGATGCAGGGAGTAGAGGTGGTGAAGGTGAATGAGTTTAAGTACTTGGGATCAACAGTTCAGAGTAATGGTGAGTGTGGAAGAGAGGTGATAAAGAGAGTACAGGCAGGATGGAGTGGGTGGAGAAGAGTGTCAGGAGTGATTTGTGACAGACAAGTACCAGTAAGAGTGAAAGGGAAGGTCTACAGTGGCATTGACAAAAAGGCAGGAGTCAGAGCTTGACATGGCAGAGTTGAAGATGTTAAGGTTTGCACTGGGTGTGACGAGGATGGACAGGATTAGGAATAAGTATATTAGAGGGTCAGCCCAGGTTGGAAGGTTTGGAGACAAAGCCAGACAAGCAAGATTACATTGGTTTGGACATGTGCTGAGGAGGGATGCAGTGTATATTGGGAAAAAGATGCTAAGGATGAAGCTGCCAGATAACAGGAAAAGAGGAAGGCCTAAGATAAGGTTTATGGATGTGGCGAGAGAGGACATGCAGGTGGTTGGTGTGACAGAGCAAGATGCAGAGGACAGGAAGAAATGGAAACAGTTGATCGGCTGTGGTGACCCCTAATGGGAGCAGCCGAAAGAAGAAGAAGAAAATATATAAATATATATATATATATATATATATATATATATATATATATATATATATATATATATATATATATATATATATGTGTGTGTATAGATATAGATATATATATATATATATATATATATATATATATATATATGCATAATTATATGTGAACCCCCCATATAGAGAGAGATATAGACATTGATATAGATATGTGTATAGATATATATATATATATATATATATATATATATATATATATACATATATATATATATACACTGAACATATTTATCTATGTAGAACTGATGTTATATGATTATTTGTGAGTCAAACATATATACCTTTAGCTGTTTGTCTACCTTTACAGATATATATCTGTCCATATGTCCATGCATGTTCGACTCATTCTCTTGGCAATTGACATGGATGATCTTAGGATTGAAGTCAGTCACTTGTGCCGACACGTTTGTGTTTCAGAATTTTCATCTCCTTCAAAATATGTGTTCTAGTACATGTAACTGTGTAACTAGCAATGTTTTAAGTGTATTAGAGCAGTATTTGACAGATATCCCTATTTGTACCCACATTTTGGCATACTTTAGCCAGAATTCTTGCATTAAGAGATTGTGTGGTATGATATTATTACATTTTCTGTACTGTTGACTGATTGTGCTGGATGATATGTTTGTGAAAACAAGAGGGTTTTGTACATTTGCTATGGCTTACTGGTAAATCACATTGTGTATGGCGTGCAGGGTCCTGGGTTCGGGCCTTGCAGAGGCTGTATATTTTGTTGCTGGGCAGAACACCGGCTGTTGGATACAGAGTGATTAAGGGACATTTGGGCAGTAGTAAGTGGGTGTGCATGGGTTTGCGCGGATCTAAGCAATGCTAACCTCCGGATGCAGTTTCTTACACTCAGCTTCTATTTTGCTTAATCTATATAGGCAATTCTTTCCCCGTGCAAACACACTTAAACATGCTTACTACTGCTTATCTATGCTTACTACTGCTTATTTGTGCTTACACCTGCTTACTAGTGCCCTATTCTATTATGACACTGACACTCCACATTTGCATTTAATGCAGTACTCCAGTTCAAATTTAAATGTTATTTAGTAGGTTATACAGCAAAATGATGCTCCTATACAGATTTCACATGAAAAATAGAATGTGCTGCAGTGGGACTCGAACTGGGCATGCGTGCTCGTTAGGCAGATGCTCTGCCCACTGCACTATTGCTCTTCTGCTTCATTTGCATATTTCTACCATAATGTCATACCCATGTTCCCTTCCCCCAGCCCCCGAGCTCCATGTACACAGCATCCATCCATTCCCAAGTTGCTAGCCCAGCCATATCATACCTCCACACATTTCCCTCTCTGCATGTCTCGGTACTCCTCCAGTATACTGTCTCGACCCAAGCACCTGTAGGCTCTTCATCTGTTTAGTCCACGTGCATACAAGCTTTCCCTTGATCCTCCTCCGATACTGGTGGAGACATCACTGTGACCCACAACTTTTGGTTCATCCCGCCAGGGGCGGACCTGTTGTTGTATCAAGAGTAGACTTAGCTGGTCTACACTGTTTCTCCCACTGGTAGCATCTTTCCAGGGGTTTGAGAAGCAGTGGTTTGCTCACACACCTGGCCAACCTCAAACATCTCAAGGGGCTGCAGAGCCAATGCCCCAGGTGTGACATTCTGTGCATGAAGCATGCCCACACGCCCCCACGGCATGCACCGTTTTTCATTATTCTCTTCGGTATTATGCAAGACTACAGTTCTCACAGTATGATTGGACAGGCAATGTTCTTTGATGCACATAGACTGCTCGAAATACTGTGGTTGAGCAATGTACACATGTTTGCTGGTATTAATCTACATACTTACATACATTTCCTATACTGTTGAATGACTGTGCTGGATGATATGTTTGTGATCACAGCAGCTGAATGTGTATCTGCCATGGGTTTGTGGTAACTCATGGAGACTATAGTGTCCAGGGTATGGAGGTTGCAACCTGGCAGTGCAGATTATTTTGTTAATGGCCACGATGACAGCTGATGGCTACAAAGAGACTAAGGCACTGTTGAGCGATTGTA
>NC_056739.1:847985204-848267704 GCF_019279795.1 Protopterus annectens | reverse complement strand
TCTCTGGATTATATTCTGTGTTCTTGGCAAACTGGATGTCACCAAAGGAAATACACTGCACAGATTTGGAGGAAAGAGTGGTGATAACTAATATGCAATACCAGGACATGCTTTAAATGGCCCTAACATGGCCATATATTTAATATTTCTTTCTGCAAGTAATGAACTGAGGAGCAGACTATGGCACCTCTGTCTGTAGTACCTCAAATACTGCAGGAATCTCATCACATGACAAAAATGTCAGGCGCATAATTTTGGAAACACACAAATTAAAAGCAGAGTTATAAACATACATCCCATCCAATCCCACAGACTGTTCTTTTTGCCACACATTCTGACAGAAATGGAAAAAAGCACCCATGCACAGTTTCTCTTCGAAAATTAAAGTCAACACTTTTAACTGTGACTGGCTTAAAATTCATAGGAATGTACACAGATGACAAAGCAATATCTAGATCAGCAAACAATTCCAAAATGAAGTTCTACATAATAGTGTATGCCATGAATGATTTAGAGTCCGTAAAACAACATACAAAGTCAAACTGCATGCAATACTTTCATGTGGAACAATCCTGTGCACACTGTACAAGTGGCACATCATTTTTTCTTTCACAACTTAAGTACCATCGAACAGCCACATACAGATACACATAAAGATTTGGAGAAATTAAAAAAAATGGAAAAAACATAAACAGAATGATGAAAAATGGAAAATGGAGAGAAATGAATTCATTCTCGCGTCTTGGTGAGTACCTTCACAAGGTAGACCTATTTGTTTTCTTACAAAATCTCATCAAAGTGACACTGATATATAGATTGTATTTTACAAAGCATATAGCATGGACAGAAGTAGGTTAAAAATAAAAAAAGACAACTAGGTGCACAAATCCTAGAATAAAAAGTGTCCAACCCTGGTAGGTGCACTGTTGCCAGGACTGGAAAAATGACAGTAAAATGACAGTGTTGAATTCTCAAGATACAGAAACATTCCAACAATGGGCTTAGGCCAGGTTTATGGGCAGGATGGCACCCTTGTTGTAGAAGGAAGTAATAGTTTGCAAAAAACTGACAGGCCAAAGAAGAGCTATGACGATGACAGAGTGTACTATTGAGATTAAAGAAATTGTGCATTGTTACTATTATCCAAGAAGCCCAGAATTTCCAGACAGAAGATATACAAAAAGATTAAGACAGAAATTTGAGGAAAGAAAAATACTTGCACAAGAAAAACTGTTAAAAGCTATAAATGCAAATTTGTGTTCATTAATACGACACATTCATGAAAAACATTATATAGACCACGAAACCTCGTGCTATTTGGAAAAATAAGTGAGTGAGGTAGTGCGAAAATATAAAGGACACAATTTAGAGATTTTTAAAATGTATAAAAAAGAAATATTGATATAAGAAAGAAAGATATCTGATACGGTGCTATATTTATGCAAAGGAGAAAGCCAAATTAATGAATACAAAAAACAGCCCCAGAGATATTTGAAGAGAAATAAGATTAATAAAGAAGTTAAAAATTAGAAACAGAAGCTATGGAATACTTGCAAAGTGAAGGATTTAGTGTAGAAAGTCTAACACAGGTTATATTAAAACATAATGGAACAGTGAGTCACCCAAGTAAGGAGAAACAGAAGGAGGAGGAGACATCTGAAGAAGAAATATGGACATGGGAAAGAAATATTTAATATGGTGCAATATTTATGCAAAGAAGAAAACAAAATTAATCAATACAAAAAGAGCAGCACCAAAGACATTTGAAGAGAAATGCAGGCAAAGGCATCCATATATGGAACATTTTACAATACAAAAAATAAGAAAATAAAGATGGAAAGTAGAAAGGAGGATTAGTAAAGGAGAAGTTAAAGAAATAGAAATGGAGGTTATGGATTACCTGCAAAGTGAAGAATTTAGTGTAGAAAATCTAAATCTGAGAACACCATTGCAGGATAGAATAATGAATCCCCAAATTAAGGCAAGACCAGTGGAGAAGAAAACATCTGATCAGTTGACATGTGAAGATACTTTGGAGCCTTCAGTAGGAAACCAGTATAAAAGTTCAGTTGGAGTTGCACAGCAAGGGAGGGAACAGGAAACTATGGCAACTCTGATGTAGTCTGTGAGTTCCCATATGAAAGAGCAACAGATGACACAGGATGAAACTAAAGAAAAGATGGCACAGGAAGATGCTCTGGAGCTTTCTGTAGAATACCCAAAGGAAAATGAGAAAAAAGAATGTGCCCTCAGTTTAGAAGAAAATGATGTAAGGGAAGAGTTGCTTGATTTAATAGAGATGGACAGACATATTAAGATCAATGAAAGAAATGGACTTCAGAAAGTCAGTAAGACCCAATATGTTAGAAGTCTGATAAAACAAATAAACACAGTAATCAGGACTGTTCACAGAAACTCATGCAATATAACAGAAGTAAATAGGATATATTATTGTAGAGCTAAATTAATAACAGAAATTTTTATTACAAAAACACAGGGCAGTAAGGGAAAGGAAGGGGAGAAATCAAATGCTATCATGGAAGTATCTAATAGAGAAAACTATAAAGCAATTAAGACAAGAAAGTGTCACCCTTAAAAGAGTACAAAAGAGAGAATAGATCAACAAAATTACTCAAAGATAGACATGATAAAAGCAAAGTGCAGTATCAGAACAGATCAGGATTTATCGTATACTATTGCAAACAATAAACTAAAGCTAATAAAAACAAAAAGTACGGTCCGGGCAGCAACAGGAAATGGCTGGTAAACAGTTGTTTTATTAAAAATCACCACAAGCATTTTCACCCTGACTCAAATGCAGGGCTTTTTCAAGTACCAAAGCCCTGTATTTGAGTCAGGGTGAAAGCGCTTGTGGTGATTTTTTTAATAAAACAACTGTTTACCAGCCATTTCCTGTTGCTGCCTGGACCGTACTTTTTGTTTTTAATAAACTAAAGCTATCAGCACAGACAGAAAAACTTAGAAGATATGCTGATAAATATAAAGAAAACGTACAAAATAAGCAATTTATTGATAACCAAAATAATGTTTTATAGAGAATTGGGAAGCAAGGCAAAAGGAATTGAAACAAAACCAAAAAAAGAAGAAACAGACACAATTTAGAAAAAAATATCTATGAAGATCCTATGGAACATAACAAAGATGCTGAATGGATAGAAAAAGTAAAACAAAGAAGAAGAAGTTCAAATATGAAATGGGATGACGTAACGACCAGAGAAATTGAAACAAAATTAAGAAAAGCTCCTAATCAGAAAACCCAGGCCCAGATGCAGTGCCTAACTTTTGCCTAAAAATATTAACATCTTTACATGAAGATTTAGCAATGAGTAAGGTCTATTTATAGGTGCACCCCGTACAGACGTCAGCCTGATTAACAACAAGAAAAACAATACTTCTCCTTAGGAGCGAACCTGCAAGATATCCTAAAAACTATAGACCAATAACTTCCTTCTGACAATGTATAATCTATGCACTGGAATTGATGCTGATAGTTTATAGACATTTAGAAGAAAACTCAATCATATCAATAGAACAAACGGAAAAAAAAATAAAGTAATATGGAACAAAGTATCACTTGTTAAAGTCATAATGGATAATTGAAAAAGGGGAATAATCTAAGTATGGCATGGATAGACTACAAAATAGCATTTGACAGCATCCAACATTCATGGATATAAGAGTTCTTACAAACACACAAGATACACTGTACATTATAGCAACCATGAAACAGTGGCAAACCACTTTACAGTTAAGCTATGATAAAGGGCAAATTATTATTCCATGGATACAAATTCAAAAGGAGATATTCCAGGGTGACTTTGTCACCACTGCTTTTTTGTCTTGGCCTTAACCCAGTAAGCTGTTGACTTAACAGATTAGGCCATGGCTACAGTTTGGCTCCCAAATAACAAGAAAGTATAAAGACTTATCACCTTTTTGTGGATGATTTAAAACTATATAGTTCATCATATGAACTGAAAGAACAATTACAAGTGGTCAAAGCTTTCTCAGATGATATAAGAATATTGTTTGATAAATGTGCAAAAGCAACTTTTAAAGCAGGAAATCTGCAGCACCAAGAAAGTATCAGTCTGGCACAGAAATGTGATATAAAATAACTTGAGCAAGAGGGAGTGTATAAATATACAACTAACACAGTCCCCACAGTACCCATGACGCATAGCAACACCATTGTCTCACTCACTAAGCCAGTATGGCATAACACTAAAAAAACAAATGTTCTTGTTATTAGAAACTCAGTAGTGAGACACATGGATGCCCACTCACCAGTCTGGGCAAGGAGAAGTCATGGTAAGCTGTCTGTCTGGAGCCAGGATTTATCAGGTCATGCAAGCACTCAGGCCTCTCAGCAACTAGTACTGTTATGACTCTGTCATAGTTTACATTGATGTGAATGACCCGAGACATACCTCACTGGATTATATGAAGACAGACATGGCGGAGCTCTCTGATTATATGTCTCAGGCAGGTATGTCATTTGCTTTGAGCAGCATACTACCCTCACCTAGAATGACACCACAGTACAAACAAAAAATGATTGATTTCAATAACTGGCAAATGTTTTGGTGTCATTTAAAGGTGATCCAATTCCTGTCAAACTGAGAAGCCATGGTCGACAAACCTCGTTGCTTTTCCAAAGACGGTTTGTACCTGGCACCACTAGGCTCCATCTGGCACCTCTAGGCTTTTGGTTGCTGGCAAATGCTCTTGCCTCCTCCATAGTGCCTTTTTTAGGCAGGTCTCGAAAACATTACCAATGTGAAATTAACCAATCAGAATAAAATAAGGGTCATGCTGCTAAATGCTAGGAATTTAAACCAAGAACTGCACTCTCTGGAAGCAGTTCTATCACTAGAAGATGTTGCTGTCTGTACAGTCTCAGAAACCTGGTTCAAGGCCTCAGAAAATCTCCTGGCCTTACAAGGGTATAATGCCATCTACACCTTTAGACTGCAAAATGAATGTGTGAAAATGAAAGGAGGTGGTGTTTCAATCTTTATTAGAGATAACTTCACCCCCTCTCTAGTTAGACTGGACATCTCCATGGAGTTACTCCAGGTCCAAGTTACAGTGGGTAAGACCCCCATTCAAGTCATAGCCAGTTATAGATGCTCCTCTGTGGATCATGATGCCCATAAAGCCTATGAAGCCTACTTGACCAAACTAAAGACAATCCAAATGTTACAGAACACACTGGTTATGGGGGACTTCAATTATCCCACCATCAACTGGGAAACCTCTGCTAGCCCTAACTCTCTAGTGCAAAAGTTCCTTGACTTTGTTAATTCAAATGCCCTTGAACAAATTGTCCATACCCCAACAAGGGGAACAAACATGACCACAAATCAGTCACCTTTGAGCTGGCACTAACACCCAAACTCACAAAGGGTGAAATCAGACTAAAAAACTTCACCAAGGCAAACTATACCACCTAGGTGAAAGTACAAATGCATTCCATGCCCCACCCCAATCTAGAAGTGGTAACTATACTGAAGCTTACACTAAAGCCCTGTACAATAACTTGAATAGGTGTATAAACTCAGCTGTACCACAAAGAAGCAAAGTCAGAGCCCCAAGAAAAAACAAGTTGCCATAGTGGACATCCAGCATCAACAAACTTTACAATAAACACAAACAATTGCTATCCAAGAAATCCAAGACAAGGCCCCAGCAATGGAAAAGCACCCTCTTTAGCCTCAACAGGCAAGTAAGACAACTTCTCAAATCCTCCATGGGCTCCTTTGAGAGAAACTTAGGAAGTACAGCCAAAGATAACCATAAGGCCTTTTCAGCTGGATATGTAACCTAAAAGGTAGGACCCAAGCATGTGCAGAACTCGTGGATAATGGTATCACACACACATTAACCACACAGAGATAGCAAACCTGCTAGTGGATAGGTTTGGTGAAAATTTCACTCCCTTATCCTCTCCTAACTGACAACAAACCTTCCCCCAAACTTACCCCTCACCCTACATATCTGAAGAGCAGCTCCTCAAAGTCTTGTCCAAGGCAAAAACACAGCCTCTGTGAGACCAAACAACATCCCAGGCTGTTTTCTAAACAGGCTAAAACATGAATTAGCATCACCACTAAGCACCCTTTTCAATCATAGCCTAACCACAGGCTTTGTTCCTGTGGAATGGAGAAGAGCAACAGTTATTCCCCTACACAGAGGTGGCCTCGCAACAGACCCAGGGAATTACAGACCCATAAATCTAATCAGCCTTATCTGTATGGCCATGGAATGTATCGTTATGGACCTCATAAATAAAGAGCTAGGTGACCTCCACACCCTGGATCCTACCCAGTTCGGCTTTGTGAAGGGCAGATCTTGCCTGTTAAAGCTGGTGGATTTCTTTGAAAATGTGAACAAGGACATTGACAAGGACAGATCTGTGCACACAGCATACTTTCACCTGGCAAAGACTTTTGACACAATTCCACTTTCAGGCATTACCATTAAACTTAGCAAACTGAATGTAAACCCCTTTGTTGTAAGATGGGTTGCCAACTGGCTCACAATCCAGACACATGCTATCAAAGTGGGTGACTCCACATCAACTAGCAGACCTGTTACCAGTGGGGTGCCACAGGGGTCAGTGCTGGGCCCTATAATGTTTGGTATATACTTCTCACAAGTTCAGGTCAAAACTAAGGGGCTGTGGCTGACCAAGTTTGCAGATGACTGCAAACTAGGTGCAATCATTGAATCCCCAAATGATGTCAGTGTACTCCAGGAGGGTCTCATTTGGGTATTGGCTTAGGGTATATATATATATATATATATATATATATATATATATATATATATATATATATATTAGACTCTATTACGATATCATTATCAATTCATGAAATGAGTCTTCTGGCAAGAAATTAATACCTGACAGATAAAGAAAATAAGCTTTTGTAATTTTTGAAATGGCAATTCTGTATAGATTTAAAACTATCTGGTCATCTGCTTTTTATCTCAGACATCCTGCAAGCCATATCAGATCTCAGGCATCTTCTAACTAAAAGTCAATAGCAACTTCATCTTTAAATTTATGAAATATGGAAAAAGACATCATGTAGTTATCTATGATAATATCATGATAATGTTAAGAATGCAAAGTTTCAGAGCTGAAGGTCAGCCATTAGTTTGGCAGTATTGTCAACTAAATTAATGAGTTAGATAAGCATAGTGAATGATTTTACTACCTTCTTAGAGAAAGTAAAACCTTAGCATTAATCATATTTTAGTGATTGTTTCCTTTATGGGCATTATCCATTTGGGGAATGAATGGGTTGGAATGTCAATTTAATGAAATTAAGAAATCGTATACCTCTTTTATCTCTAGGGAAAAGTATTTGGCATGGTACAATTTTGCAAGATTTAGTATTCCAAATAAAGGACAGCTGTAGTGGTGCAGTGGTTAGCATTGCTGCCTCACAGCAAGAAGTTTTCCAGTTCGATCCTTGGCTGGGGTGCCTTCAGTGCAGAGTCTGCATGTCCTCCCTGTGGTCGCGTGGGTTTCCTCCGGGTACTCTGGTTTCCTCCCACATCCCAAAGACATGCTATAGGTGGATTGGGCACTCTAAATTGGCCCTAGGTGTGCATGTGAGTGCCTTCTGTAGAAGGTTGGGTGCTGGGCTGGCAGCTCAACTCCGTAAAACTCCACTGCCAATCATGAGCAGACAGGTGATCTGCTGTGGTGACTCCTAACCGGGAAAAGCCGAAAGAAGAAGAAGATACTCCAGGAGGGTCTCATGCAAATCAACGACTGGTGTATTAGTCATGGTCTCAAACTGAATGCAAAGAAATGCATCATCATTCCCTTCATCACAAACAATGTCCCCTCACAATATAAAATCAACAACAATACCCTAAGTACCCAGGAAGTGGTAAGGGACCTAGGATCAAAAATTGACTGTGACCTTAACTTCAACCACCATATGTCTACTGTAGTAAGGAAAGCTTTCTACATAGCACACTTGATTTGGAAAGGCATCTCCTCAAGAGCAAAACAAGTTATAACTCCCTATACTCAACACTTATCCAGCCTATAATTAAGTATACTACCTCGTTTGACATGTACCATACTAAGCACATGTGGCAATTAGACAGACTTCAGAGGCTTCTAACAAAGAAGATCAAGGGGCTCCAGTATGTGCCTTACACAGACCTACTAAAGTCCTTGTCACCATACTGTGTATCATATACACTTCTTAGGGGACACTTATGCCTGGCCTACAGTGCAATCCAAGATCCAATCCTAATGAACTTGCTGCATATCTGTAAATCAAACAGGACTAGGGCATCCCATTCCAGGAGCCTAAATATGGCCTGTTACTTAAATGGGACATGCTGGAGGGACAGATTTATCTGCTATTGACTGCCACATCTTTGGAACAGGCTACCAATTCATGTGAAACAGAGCACCTCTATGACTGTTCAAGAGGAACCTGGACGAGTGGATGATGCACCATAAATTCTTACCAGGGATAGTGCCCATAACCATCCTGGACATGGGCAGTCATAACTAAATGCAGTCTTGGGAATTTACTAGTATTTCTATGGTATTACATTGGGATGAAAATGGCTAGGCTTAAAATGACCTCCAGTTCAATAGCCTAGTAATCTCCTATGATCCTATGAATATCTGGGAATTGATGACGGATCAACCATGAAACATCAACAAATGTGAATAAAACTTAGTAAAGAATATTTTAGAAGACTTCCAGTCCTAACTTACAGTTTTGGAGTGGTTCACTGGCCCCAAAAGGTATTGACTCAGTTGGATAGGAAAACAATAAACATGCTTCATGCTTATCAGATGATTTATAAAAATCAGTGCATACCAAGATTATAAATTACCTGTTCTGAAAAGGTATAGGTCTCTTCAAAAATTGATTACATGTATTGATCCACAATCTTAGGACTGCATACATATCTACTGACCTTAAAAGATCCAAACATTTTGAAAGTTTTAAAACATGAGGGGAATAAATCTAAGGTGACTAACCCTGATAAGTTTAGCAGAAGCATATCAGTGTCAAGTGGGAATGGAAATCAAACCAGAAGTAGATAAAAATTAGGCAGTAACTGAATGTATCAAAAAATCAAAAGAACGAATATAAAGTGAAGGAGCAGATGAGAAGGCAGGAAATGTGGAAAACCTTTGGAACCACCTCATGCTGATTAGGACTGAAGGCAGGAATGGTTAAGGAGAGGTTAATTTAAACTAAATATTGGAGGCCAAGAATAGTGGGCTATATACACGTTGATAAACAAAGTCTATTGAACATGAGGGAGAAACAGACAAATGCAGGTATTATAAAACAGAATTGGAAGCAGTCAGACATCTTGTTGCTGGGTGTGATACATTAAAGGCAGAAGGACTGTATACTGAATAATGTGGCAAGACTGTTACATTAGGGATTGTGTAAACATTATAATATTGAAGTAGCTGAGAAGCATTGGAAAAATGATCCACAAAACATTATAGAAGATGATGAAGTTTATATCAAATGGGATCACTCACTACCAACAGTTCAAAAAATAGATGCAAGAAAACCAGATATAGTAGTCCAGGAAAAAGACAAAAGTAGCACTGATCATTGAAATTGCTACACTCAGTGACCACAGTGTCTTGCATACAGAGACGGACAAAGTCATAAAATACCAGGATTCATAGCCTAGTACCCATCTATGAACCTATCGGCCCTAGGGCCTATACAAGCCTAGCCATAACAATTCCCTGGCTATTTCTTCCCACCCTATTTACTTCCCTGGACCCCTGTCTAGCAGGGTGACTGACATGATCCCTGGGTTGAATTTCCTTTCTCCCATCCAATCATCAAGGTTCCTTTTGAAGAGGGCCAAAGAGATGCTCTGCTTAACATGTATGGGCAGTCTATTCCAGAGTCTGGGGAGTCTATGGGTCAGGAACCTATCCCTCCAGCATGTTTTGTTGATTGCGATGACAAGGTTTAGATCCCTGGAGTGTGGCTCTGAGGGATTGGGATTTCTTTAAGTGTAGCATGTCCAACAGCTCTGGGTTTGACATGGCCTTGTATGTTAAGCAGAGATCGCCTTGGAGAAGACGATATGTGACATAGTATAGCTGGAGTTTTTTAAGGCGGTCAGCATAGGGCATCTGCTTTAGGCCTGTGATTCTTTTAGTGAGGTATTTCTATGGCATTTCCAGTTGTTGAAGATTTCTTGAGAGGTACATACCAAATGGGGTGTTGTATTCTATAATGGGTCTAATGAAGGATGAGTACAGTGGAACAATGACCTCTTTTTTTTGGGATGAAAAGCCCTTAGTGATGAGGTGTGCCACATAGAAGGATTGCCTGACTGTTGTGGCAATGTGGTTATTGAAGGTGAGACCACTGTCCACCTGTGTCCCTAAGTCTCTTATCACATTTTTGGTGTTTATTGTACTGTTACTTATGTGGTAATTCATGGGTACATGTTTTTGCCCTAAGGGGATAATTACATTTCTTGGCATTGAGCTTGAGCGCATGGCTCTGGCACCAAGCATCTGTTTCTGTATGGCCCTTTTGTAGAGTATCAACATCATTTGGGGATTCAATAATGGCTCCCAGTTTGCAGTCATCTGCGAACTTTGTTAGCCAGAGTCCCTTAGTGTTGGCCTGTACTTCAGAGAAGTAGATACCAAACAAGAGAGGTCCCAGGACTGAACCCTGAGGTACTCCACTTGTCACTTGTCTGGAGCTGGATTTGGAGTCAGCTACTTTTACAGTGTGGGTTCTGTCAGTAAGCCAGTTGGCAACCCATTGAGTGATATAGGGATTAATGCACAGCTTAGTAAGTTTATCTATGATTCCAGAGTGGGGGATGGTGTCAAAGACCTTGGCGAGGTCCGTATAGGCTGTGTGGACTGCCTTACCCTCGTCCACGGCTCTGGAGACTGATTTGAAGAAGTCAATCAGGTTCAGGAGACAAGATCGGCCCTTCACGAACCCAAACTGGGTGGGGTCCAGTGTTTTAAGGTTGCCAATGTTTTTGTTTATAAGTTCCATGATAATACGTTCCATGGCCTTGCAGATCAGGCTCATCAGACTGATGGGGCGGTAGTTCCCGGGATCCAAGGTGGATCCCCCCTTGTGGAGTGGAATAACTGTAGCTGTGCGCCACTCAGTGGGCATGAAGCCTGAGGTGAGGGCATGATTAAACATGACACTTGGGTGAGGTGCCAGTTCATTTTGTAGTTCATGTAGTACACATCCCGGGATATCATCTGGTACCATGGATGCTGTATTCTTAGCTTTGGAGAGTGCATTTTTTACCTGTGTGGCCATTATTACCGGAATTTGGCAATCTTCCGGCATTGAGATGGGCCATTTAGGGGGTGATAGGTGGTGAAGTAGGCAATGAATCGATCTGCCAGGATATTGGCAATTTCATTGGGATCAGTATATTTAATGCCATTCTGTTGTAGCTCAGAGCAGATCTGAGCATTGCCATTTAGATTCTTGACATAGTTATAGAATGCCTTGTGGTTGTCTTTAGAATCTTTGGCAATTTTATTTTCGTAACTAAAATCTGTTCCCTTAGGCTCAGATTCGAAGTACTGGCACTCCAAAAACTGTAGTTAAAAACACTTCTTTATTTAAACATAAACTTCAGAGATAAGTTAATAATCCAAGGGTTGCATTGAGGGGGGGCGTGTATGTACTTTTTTTCCTAAATTCACTACCATTCCATCTCCTTTCATTCTCATTCTGATATATCACAGCCAGATTAATTTTTCTTAAAAATTTCTTTAGATCAATAATATAATCTTCTATCTTAAATTTCTTAACAGGCACATATTTCATACCTTTACTAAACAGGGTGAAATGTTCTTTCCTTATCTCATATTGAGTATAATTGTATATGTAAAACTGTTGATATTCACTAATAATATTGTTCGTCTTTCTTATCCCATTGGTATCCATCATCTCGTGTGTCCTTCCCCCTTGGTCATTTTTTGGTAATTGTAGTGTTCTGTCCTGTCCCACTGGTTTGAACTGCTTTGAAACCTTCTTCTTTCCCCCTGATTCCCTAAAAAAAGTTACCATCTAACACTTTACCTTTATTTTCCCCCTTGTCATAAAATCCATCATCTGTATATTTCCCTTCCTTATTATCGAATGTGTTACCTTTCTTTCCTATTTTGGAATTACTATTATTTACCCTACTTCTTTGAAAACTACCCTTCTCCCACCTGTAAGCTTGCCCTTTATTATATTGGTCCAGGTCGCGCTGAAATTTCCTACACTTCCTTTCAAACTGCTTATCAACTTCTTTTTGGACCCAATTATATTGTGCATTTAAGCAGTAATCATATTCATCATATAGGGCATCGCTAATTATAGCTTCATTCAGTGTATCAAGTTCTTCCAATAAAATACATATCTTTTTGTCATTGCATTCCAAAATAAAACGCATAAAAGACATGCCAAAGCCATCAAACATTTTCATACATTCCTTCATAGTTTCATCGTCTAAATCAATACCTACAGGATATTTAAAAAATCCTAATCCCATAGGGACAATATTAGAATCTATACATTTCAATATGTAACTATTCTCAAGTTGCAAACTCTTACATATTTTAAGTTTTTTACCAAAAACAAATATCTTCTCTTTAAGAGTCATAACAGAATTAGAAACGCCAACACCAGTATCATCATGTATAGTTCGCATATTGCATTTTCCACTAAAGTCAAAATTAGAGTCAATAAAACTTTTAAAACAAGTGTCTTTCGCCATTCCTTCTCTTTTGTCATTCTTATGATAAGGAATAGTACCTGTACGCTGGCCATTGCCCGCCATAGTATAAGTTCTTTTGGGTGGCAAAAAATATCCTGTAGGTATTGATTTAGACGATGAAACTATGAAGGAATGTATGAAAATGTTTGATGGCTTTGGCATGTCTTTTATGCGTTTTATTTTGGAATGCAATGACAAAAAGATATGTATTTTATTGGAAGAACTTGATACACTGAAAGAATCTATAATTAGCGATGCCCTATATGATGAATATGATTACTGCTTAAATGCACAGTATAATTGGGTCCAAAAAGAAGTTGATAAGCAGTTTGAAAGGAAGTGTAGGAAATTTCAGCGCGACCTGGACCAATATAATAAAGGGCAAGCTTACAGGTGGGAGAAGGGTAGTTTTCAAAGAAGTAGGGTAAATAATAGTAATTCCAAAATAGGAAAGAAAGGTAACACATTCGATAATAAGGAAGGGAAATATACAGATGATGGATTTTATGACAAGGGGGAAAATAAAGGTAAAGTGTTAGATGGTAACGTTTTTTTAGGGAATCAGGAGGAAATAAGAAGGTTTCAAAGCAGTTCAAACCAGTGGGACAGGACAGAACACTACAATTACCAAAAAATGACCAAGGGGGAAGGACACACGAGATGATGGATACCAATGGGATAAGAAAGACGAACAATATTATTAGTGAATATCAACAGTTTTACATATACAATTATACTCAATATGAGATAAGGAAAGAACATTTCACCCTGTTTAGTAAAAGTATGAAATATGTGCCTGTTAAGAAATTTAAGATAGAAGATTATATTATTGATCTAAAGAAATTTTTAAGAAAAATTAATCTGGCTGTGATATATCAGAATGAGAATGAAAGGAGATGGAATGGTAGTGAATTTAGGAAAAAAAGTACATACACGCCCCCCTCAATGCAACCCTTGGATTATTAACTTATGTCTGAAGTTTATGTTTAAATAAAGAAGTGTTTTTAACTACAGTTTTTGGAGTGCCAGTACTTCGAATCTGAGCCTAAGGGAACAGATTTTGGTTCTATTCATCAAGTTGACTGTTACCTTTCATACTTTGTTTATACAGTTGCTACATTAAGGCATGGATTCGTTAGACGAATTGCCTTCTATTTTCTCGCCAAGGAGAGACGAAATTAGAGGGATCCAGTCGGAAATGGCCATTATGCGTGGAGAACTGACTAGGTTGATTGAACTGGTGAGTCAGTCCACGCTTCAACAGAATGGAAACGTGCGTATGACGTCAGGGAGCACACACAGTGCAAGCAGTAAAAGCCATACTATACCTAACAGCCAAGGTGATGGCGTCGAGCGGGAGAAGCGTACCTCTTATGGATCCTCATTCCAACCCGATGATACAGCGACGGGGAAAGGGAATAAATATGGATCGGAGGCCGAATTTTTGATTTCGGGGGCCAAACCCAAATGGATGCCACCCAAAAGAACTTATACTATGGCGGGCAATGGCCAGCGTACAGTTACTATTCCTTATCATAAGAATGACAAAAGAGAAGGAATGGCGAAAGACACTTGTTTTAAAAGTTTTATTGACTCTAATTTTGACTTTAGTGGAAAATGCAATATGCAAACTATACATGACGATACTGGTGTTGGCGTTTCTAATTCTGTTATGACTCTTAAAGAGAAGATATTTGTTTTTGGTAAAAAACTTAAAATATGTAAGAGTTTGCAACTTGAGAATAGTTACATATTGAAATGTATAGATTCTAATATTGTCCCTATGGGATTACGATTTTTCAAATATCCTGTAGGTATTGATTTAGACGATGAAACTATGAAGGAATGTATGAAAATGTTTGATGGCTTTGGCATGTCTTTTATGCGTTTTATTTTGGAATGCAATGACAAAAAGATATGTATTTTATTGGAAGAACTTGATACACTGAATGAAGCTATAATTAGCGATGCCCTATATGATGAATATGATTACTGCTTAAATGCACAATATAATTGGGTCCAAAAAGAAGTTGATAAGCAGTTTGAAAGGAAGTGTAGGAAATTTCAGCGCGACCTGGACCAATATAATAAAGGGCAAGCTTACAGGTGGGAGAAGGGTAGTTTTCAAAGAAGTAGGGTAAATAATAGTAATTCCAAAATAGGAAAGAAAGGTAACACATTCGATAATAAGGAAGGGAAATATACAGATGATGGATTTTATGACAAGGGGGAAAATAAAGGTAAAGTGTTAGATGGTAACATTTTTTTTAGGGAATCAGGGGGAAAGAAGAAGGTTTCAAAGCAGTTCAAACCAGTGGGACAGGACAGAACACTACAATTACCAAAAAATGACCAAGGGGGAAGGACACACGAGATGATGGATACCAATGGGATAAGAAAGACGGACAATATTATTAGTGAATATCAACAGTTTTACATATACAATTATACTCAATATGAGATAAGGAAAGAACATTTCACCCTGTTTAGTAAAGGTATGAAATATGTGCCTGTTAAGAAATTTAAGATAGAAGATTATATTATTGATCTAAAGAAATTTTTAAGAAAAATTAATCTGGCTGTGATATATCAGAATGAGAATGAAAGGAGATGGAATGGTAGTGAATTTAGGAAAAAAAGTACATACACCCCCCCCCCCCCTCAATGCAACCCTTGGATTATTAACTTATGTCTGAAGTTTATGTTTAAATAAAGAAGTGTTTTTAACTACAGTTTTTGGAGTGCCAGTACTTCGAATCTGAGCCTAAGGGAACAGATTTTGGTTCTATTCATCAAGTTGACTGTTACCTTTCATACTTTGTTTATATTTTCGTAACTAGCTTTGGAGGATTTTATGAGGGATCTCAGCCTCTTACTGAAGCTGGTAAGGGAGTTTTTTGCATCCTGGGATTTCCCTTTTTCCTGCAACAGTTTCTTCCTTTTGTTGTAAAGTTTGTTTATGGCAGGGGACCACTAGATTGGTTTCCTTTTTTTGGAGGAGAGCATCTTGGTTCTATTTGGAATGGCACGATTTATACATGAGTGGATGTGCTTGTACAGTGCCTTAGTGTAGGACTCAGCAGTCGAACTTTCAGTTTCTGTCTGCATGGGTGTCATGAAGTTTGTACCTTCTGACTTGAGTAGCATGAAGTTGGCTTTGGAGAAGTTTTTTATGGAGGTTTCCTTTATGGAGGGTGGGATGTGGATGTTAAGGGTGATTAGCTTATGGTCTGATCTGCCCAAAGAGGGGGTGACCATAGGTGTGGATCATCGATTTCCCATGTTGTTAATGACCAGGTCTAGGATATTGGAGCCCCTGGTGGGACTATGGATTAGTTGATCCAGGGCATTGGAATTTATGAATTCCAAGAACCGTTGGGCAAAGGTATTGGTACATGAGTAGTTTTCCCAATTAATGGCAGGGTAGTTGAAATCACCCAGTATTAGGGTGTTTGGCTGTATATTAATATTTTCCAGTATGTTTAGAAAGGTGTAGTGAGAATCTTGGGGCATGGTGGGGGATCTGTAGCAAGTTACAGTTTGGATTGCTGTCTTACCTAGTGTTAGTTGCACCTGGAGAATTTCAGACGCATTGTGTTGGGCAACTAACCTGGTGGTGTGAATATCCTTAGTGAATATGGACACTCCTCCACCTTTAGTGTTTTGATCCTGGTTTGGTGGCCCAAAAGTGTGGTAAGAGTTGTAGCCTGGTATTGCAGGGGTGCTCTCTGGAGCCTTGAACCAGGTCACAGTTACTGCACAGATATCAATGTTCTCCATTTTTAGGAGTGTCTTTTGAGAGTGCATTTTGAGGTTTAGACTTCTAGCATTGAGTAGCATTACCTTCAGATTTTGCATGCTTGTACCTGTTACAGACAGAAACAAGGGCAGTGTGGAAGAAGGATACCCAGATAGTTGGTCTAGTAAAAAAAAATTTACAATCATACTTAGATATGTTATCGATACATGTAACTCCATATCAATTGCAGAAGGAGTCAATTCTGGGCATATTGTGGGTGCTGTGAAGAGCACTTCTAGCTAACATCAAAGATTTAAACAATACTAATTTCATGAGCTTTAATCATACTTTGATTAAGGAATAGGGTCCATTCCCATCATGATACTAGAAACCCATATGACTTGGAGAAATTAAAAAAAAAACGCACATTGGCAGTCCAGGAGGAGAAATGATAAAATCAGCAAGCAAAGGAGACTGATATTGCTGGAACTGAATTCATCCTCATGTCTTGGTGAGTACCTCCGTGAGGTGGACCTTGCATTTACAAAAGCTCACCAAGACGTCCCTGATATTTATTTATTTAACATTTGTTAACCAGGAATGTCTGACTTGAAACAAAGCCAATTTTCTGCAGAGGCCCGGGGAGAAATGCTCCAGATACATATCTTTGTAATGTGGGAGAAAACCAGAGCACCCAGAGGAAACCCACATGAATGCAGGGAAGATATGCAGACTCCACACAGAAGGCACCCCAGCCGAGAATCAAAACAGGGAATATCTTGCTGTAAGGCAACAACACTACTGCTGCACCAGTGCACAAATATAAAGACCTTTTTTTTGCTTTTGTTTAGTATATATCATGGACAGAAGTAGGTAAAAAAATTAAAAAAGACAACTGAGTGCAAAGTCCCAGAAAAAAAAAAGTGCCCAATCTTTGTGTACACACTGGTGCCAGGACTAGAAAAATTACAGTATAGAATCCTCAAAACACAGAATCATTCCTACATTGGGGTTAGGCCAGGCTCAGGGGAAGGATGGCCTTCCTGTTGAAGAAGGAAGTAGTAGCCCCATACCTCTCAACTGTCCAGATTTTTGCAGAATATCTAGATTTTTGGCTCCTATTTTTGGTCTGTTCCTCATAAAATTTGTGATTTTCTGGAAAATCATTGAGTTTTGAAGTCACTAAATAATAGTCACTTGAATTTCAAACTTCATATCCTTCAGAAAAAAACATACTAACACAACACCTTTTATTCTAGCAACTTTCTAAATTTATAAGAGTAATATTTGAAATATGTCCCTAGTTTTGGTCCTTTGCCCCCCCTCCCCCAATATTTTTCGCTTTGTGCAGATTTCTTGTGTTAAGAGGTTTAAAGCTATGAGTAGACAATAAAAACTGTACAGGCCAAAAAAGAGCCATAACAGAGTGAACTATTGAGGATAAGAAAGAAATTATGTAGTGTTACTATTATGCAAAAGCCCAGAATTTCCAGATAGAAGATATTCAAAGAGATTGAGAGAAATTAGAGGAAAGAAAATACTTGCACAAGAAGAACTGCCAAAAAGCTTGAAATGCAAATGTCTTCATTAATGCAACAGATCTATGAAAAGCATTACACTCACCAAAAAACTCTGGGCCAACTGGAAAAGGAAGCAACTGAAGAAATGTGAAAATATCACGAACAGAACCTAAAACCTTTTGCAAGGTATAAAAAAGAAATACAGATGTCGGAAAGAAAGAGAAATCTGATATGGTGCAATATTTATGCAAAGGAGAAAACCAAACCAATTAATACAAAAAAAGCAGATCTAAAAATATTTGAAGAAAAACACAGGCAAAGGCACCCAAATATGTAAAATATCACAATACAAAAAATAAGATCACAAAGGGGAAACATAGAACATAAGATTAGTAAAGCAGAAGTTAAACATTTAGTAGCTAAAGTTATGGAATAACTGCAAAGTGAAAGATTTAGTATAGAAAATCTAACACAGGTTATGTCACAGCATGATAGAACAATGAGTCCTAAAGTAAGGAGAAACAGGTGGAGTCGGAGACATCTGAAGAAATATGGACATGGGAATGAAAAAGAGATTTAATATTGTGCAATACTTATGCAAGGAGAAAGCAAAACTAACAAATGCACAAAAGCAGTGCCAAAGATATTTGAAAAGAAATACAGGCAAACACATCATGATATGGAAAATTTCACAATACAAAGAAATCAGGAAAACAAAGGAAGAAGTAGAAAATGGGATTAGTAACGGAGAAGTTAAAACAATAGAGACTGAAGTTATGGATTACCTACCAAGTGAAGGATTTAGTGTAGAAAATCCAACTCTGGTAATGTCACAGCATGATGGAACAATGAGATCCCACATTAAGGGAAACGGGTGGAAGGTTGAGCATCTGAGCACTTGCCACATGATACTGTAATGTCTTTAGTAGGAAACCAGTACAGCAAGTGAAGGAAAAAGAAACTGTGGCAACTCTGACTCCATCAATGTTGTGGAGTGACAGGCCAATGAGGTCCCATCTGAAAGAGAAACAGATGATGACGGATGCAACTCAAGGGAATATGTTACAGGAATATGTTATGGAACTTTTTGTAGAATGCCCACAGAAAACAGAGAACAAATAATGTGTCCTCGGTTTAGAAGAAAATGATCTAAGGGAATCATTGCTTGATTTAATAGAGATGGATAGACATATTAAGATCAATGAAAAAAAATAGACTACAGAAAGTCAATAAGACCTAAAATGTTAGAAGTTTGATAATAGTCTCGATTAGTGTGCCCATTTGTTTTAACAGAAATTCATGTGATATAACAGAAGTAAATGAGATTTATTACTATGCATCTGAGTTAATAACAGATTAAGTCTTACCACAAAAACACAGGACAATAAGGAAAGGGAAGGGTAGAAATCAAATGTCATCATGGAAGTTTCAAA
Organism: Protopterus annectens; assembly: GCF_019279795.1. NCBI lineage: Eukaryota > Metazoa > Chordata > Ceratodontiformes > Protopteridae > Protopterus > Protopterus annectens. The sequence continues at coordinate 848,248,202 of NC_056739.1, read as the reverse complement.
GAGAGAAAACTATAAAGGGGTTAAGAGAAGAACAGTCATTGTTAGAGTATAGAAGATGGAGAAATCAACAAAAATAGTAAGCAAGATAGGTGTGATAAAAGCAATGGACACTTTTAGAACAGACCAGGATCTGTTGTATACTATTGCATATCATAAACTATTGATAGCACCGGCAGAAAAGTTTAGAAGATATGCAAATGTAAAGCAAAAGTACAAAAATAAGTAATTCACTCATGACCCCAAACAAGTTTTATAGAGAGTTGAGAAACAAAGCAAAAGAAATAGAAACCTCAACAAAAAAAAAGAAGAAAAAGGCACATTTTGGAGAAATATCTATGTAGATGTTGTGGAACATAAAGATGCTGAATGGATACAAGAAGTAAGAATTTCAAATGTACAGGATATGAAATGGAATAAAATAATGGCCAGAGAAACGGAAAAAAAAATAAGAAAAGCTCCTAAATGGAAAACCCCAGGTCCAGATGCAGTACCTAATTTCTGGTAAAAGCATTAGCATCTTTACTGGAAGATTTAGGCTTGAGTAAGAGCTACTTGTATGCACATCCCAAACATCCTGGTTAACAGGAAAAGTGATACTCCTCTTTAAGAGAGAACCCACACGCTATCCTAAAAACTGTAGGCCAAATAATTGTCTTCTGACAATGTATAAACTATATCCGGGAATTGATGCTAAAAGAGTTTAAAGTCATTTAGAAGAAAACTCAGTCATGGCAATAGAACAAAAGGGTAACAAAAGAAAGTCATATGGAACAAATTATTATTTGTTGCTAAATAGTCATCATGGAAAATTGTAAAAAGGGGAAGAGTCTAAGTGTGGCATGGATAAATTACAAAAAAAATTGACAACATCCCATATTCATGGATAAAAGAGTTCTTACAGCTGTATAACATTTACCCTGCATTAATCAATTACATTACAGTGACCATGAAATGGTGGCAAACTACTTTGCAATTAAGCCATGATGAAGGACAAATTATTATCCTGGGATAAAAATTCAATGGGGATATTCCAAGGTGATTGCTGATATTTTATCTTGCCCTTAACCCATTAAGTTGTCTACTTGACAGATAAGGTCTTGGTTACAATTTGGCTATCAGAAAAAAACAAAGTTTAATGATTTAAAACCGTATAGCTCATCAGATGAGGAGCTGAAAGCATAACTGCAAGTGGTCAGAACTATCTCAGATTATATAAGAGTGTCATTTGGTCTTCTTGATAAATGTACAAAAGCAATTTTTAAAGCAGGAAAGCTACATCACCAAAAAATATTGGTCTGGGAAAGAAATGTGATATAAATGAACTTGAGCAGGAGGAAGTGTATAAATATGAGAACTGATAAAACATTGACAATAAAACATAGAGAAATGTGAATAAAACTTAAGGAATATTTATTAATACTGAAAACATTACTGACACCTAGGAAAAAAGTCCAAGCTATAAAACAATTTGCTCTTCCTGTTCTAACTTACAGTTTTGGGGTGAATGACTATCTCCAAAAGGTATTGGATCAATTGGATCAGTTATGAGCACCTACAAGGATGCATGGATCGTGCCATCCCTAGCAAAACCAAGACTCACTTCTCTATGAAAAGGAAACCAGTTTGGTGGACCCCTGCAATAAATAGGCTATACAATAGAAGGAGAAAACTAGTTCAGAAAAAAAGCAAATCCCAAGAAGGAAAGACATCCCTGATCAGTATCAGTGAGAAACTAAGGTCCCTCATGAAATCATCCAAGGCTAACTTCGAAAGAAAAATAGCCAAGGATTCAAAAGATAACCACAAAGCCTTCTTTAGCTATGTTAAGAATCTAAGTGGCAACTCGCAGATATGCACTGAACTAATGCAAATATAAAAAATATAAAAATATAAAAATAGCACAATATAAAATAGCACAAAATATACTGAACCTACTGATATTGCCAACATCCTGGCAGATAGATTCAGTCAAACTTCACCCCCCTTTCACCTCCGAAAGGGCCCACAACAATACCGGAAAAGTGTAGTGCCCCAGAAATCACAGACGCACAGATGAAAACAGCCCTTTCAAAAGCCAAAAACACAGTGTCTATGGGACCAGATGGTGTCCCAGGCTGTATCTTGCACAAACTACAGAACAAACTAATCCCCCACCTAAACATGCTGTTCAACTTCAGCCTCTCCACAGGCTATGTGCCCATAGAATGGTGCACAGCAACGGTTATTCCTCTCCACAAAGGAGGGGTCACAACTGACCCTGGTAACTATCACCCCATAAGCCTGACTAGCCTGGTCTGGAAGGCTATGGACCGTATCATCATGGAACTCATTAACAAAGACATTGGGAACCTCCAAACACTTGACCTGACCCAGTTCGGCTTTGTTAAGGGCAGATCATGCCTACTAAACCTGGTTGACTTCTTTGAGATAGTCACCAAGGCCATAGACGAGGGAAAGGTGGTTCACACAGCCTACCTTGACCTCGCCAAAGCTTTTGACACCATTCCCCACTTGGGTATTGCAGAAAAACTCACCAGCCTGAACATAAACCCCTACGTCACGAGATGGGTTGTCAACTGGCTTACAGACAGAACTCACATAGTAAGAATAGCGGACTCCAGGTCCGACTGTAAACCAGTCACAAGTGGTGTCCCGCAAGGCTCGATCCTGAGACCTCTATTGTTCAGCACATACTTCTCAGAAGTACAGGCAAACACAGGAGGACTATGGCTAACCAAGTTCGCCGATGACTGCAAACTGGGAGCCATAATTGACTCTCCGTCTGACACAGACATCCTCCAAAAGGGCCTTACTGAGATGGACACCTGGTGTCAAAGTCATGGCCTCAAGCTAAATGCCAAAAAATGCATAGTCATCCCATTTGGGAAAAACAAAACACCCACGAATTACCACATAGGTGGCAGCCCCCTTAATACAGAAGAGGTAATAAGAGATCTGGGGACCCAGGTAGATAGTAATCTCTCCTTTGACAATCATATTGCCAAAGTAGTTAGGAAATCCTTCTATGTGGCCCATCTAATTAATAAAGAGTTCTCATCTAGAAATAAAGAGGTTATAGTGCCCCTCTACTCATCACTCATTAGACCAATCATAGAGTACAATGCCCCATTTGGGATGTACCTCACAAGACACTTCCAACAGCTGGAAAGACCACAAAAGTACCTCACCAAGAGGATTACTGGCCTCAAACATATGTCCTATGCAGCCCGACTGAAAAAACTCCGGCTGTATTCAGTGGCATATCACTTACTCAGAGGTGATCTCTGCCTGACTTACAAAGCCATGTCCAACTCAGAATTGATGGATATGCTCCACCTAAAGAAATCCAAGTCACTGCGAGCCACGTGCTCTAGTGAGCTAAATCTCACCCTAACAATAAATAGAACATGCTGGAGGGATAGATTCCTTTCACAGAGACTTCCCATGCTTTGGAACAAAATTCCAAATTACATCAGGCAGAGCCCCTCATTAACACTCTTCAAGAGAAACCTTGACGAGTGGATGGGTAACAGAAAATACACCCCTGAGATCACTTCATTGGCTCTGCTTGACAGAAGATCAGTTAATTAATCAATGGGGCAGTGAAAACCGACACACTCTGGCTAGGCTTATAAATGCCCTCGGGCAGATAGCCTAGTACCTACCTATGAACCTATGAACCTATGGACCGGGAAAGAAGGAAAATGCTTCATTCTTATCAAATGATATAAAAAAATCAGTGCATACCAAGATTATATATTCCTCTTTTTGAAGGAGGTATGGGCCTCCTCGAAATTGATTACATGCATAGATCTGTAATCATAGGACTGCATGCATATCTGCTGACCCCATCAGATCCAAACATAGTGAAAGTTTTAAAATATGAAGAGAACAAGTGTAAAATGATTTCCCTGATCAGCTGAGCAGTAGCATATTGGTATCAAGCGAGAATGGAAATCAAACTAGAAGTAGACAAAAATCAGGCAGCAAATGAATGTGCCAAAAAAAAAAATACAAGGAATGGATCAGATGAGAAGGTAATAAATGTGGAAAAGTCATAAATATAATTGAAAGTATATAAAAATCCTGGAATAACCTCATTTTGATCAGGATCTGATGTGAGAATGGTTAAGGAGAGGTTAAGTTAAAACAAAAGATGAAAGGTTAATATTGGACACCCAGGATAGTGGAGTATGTGCACATTGGTTTACAAAGTCCATTGACCATGTAGGAGAAACAGACAAATGTAGATTCTGTAAAACAGAACTGGAAAAAGTTGCACATCTTGTTGCTGGGTGTGATATACTAATGGCAGAAAGCCAGTATACTGAAAGGCATAATAATGTGGCAAGACTGTTTCACTGGAGATTTTGCAAATATTGTAATATTGAAGTTACTGAGAAGCACTGGGAACATGAGCCGCAAAGCATTATAGAGAATGACAGAGTTTACATCACATGGGTCACCTATCACAAACAGTTCAAAGTACAGATGCAAGAAAAACAGATATAGTAATCCATGAAAACAAAAATAGCATTGATTATGGAAATTCCTACACCCAGTGATTATAGTGTCTTACACAGAGAGAGAGACACAAAGTCATAAAATATGAAGATTTGCAGGCAGAAACAAGGGGATTGTGGCAGAAGGATATCCAGACAGTTCCAACAGTAGTAGGAAGAATCAGTCAGTTGTATTTAGATATGCTACCATTACATGCAACTCTGCATGAATTGCAGAAGGAGTCACATTGTGGTTGCTGTGAAGAGCACTTTAGGCTAACATCAAAGAAAGAAACAATACTAATTTCACAAACTTTAATCTTACTTTGATTTAGGAATGGAGTTCATTCCTGTCATGGTATTAGAAACTCAAAGGTCTCAGAGAAATTAAACAGATTGAAACCAGATACTGCAAGTAGTTGGATACATTAAATTCTGGGTGGTGTATAACCTCAAGATGTTGCAGGTGTTACCTGATTTTTTCCTATAAAGCTGCCTATTTAGTATTGGCCAACTATCCAAAAATCCACTCGGGTGACCCTTTCCTTCCTTTAATGCAAGCTTCACAAACCCTACTGAGTCTGTGTCATAATCCAGTGACTTGGAACTGGTAGACTGTATCCATAGACACTTCTACAAGATCAACTACTATCCCACTGCCAGTCACTGTGTTAAAAGCTCACCAACACACCATCCAATAAACTTCAGTGATGTCGCTATGAATTTAAACCCACAGTGCAGCAACATAACAGCACCGTAAAGGTCAATGCAATGCATTCAGGTTTATAGATTAGCACTAGGCTAACTGTCTTTATGGGCCATTTTAAGTCTAGACAATTACTCCATGTTAGGATCAAACCTTGCACCTTATATTTGTAAGGTAAATACCTTAACCGTTATGCTAACCTCTCACCTACTGCTTCGGAGAGTTTGCTATCTGGAAGAGTAAACTCCTCACTTGGAAATGCAAGACCTATGTGCATTGGTAATATTGCATGACAACAAAAGAAAGAAACTGTTGCAAAAAAGAGTAAAATCCCATGATTGGAGGAACGATTGGAGGAACTCCCTGGTCAGCCTCAGTAAGAAGCTGAGATCCCTCATAAAATCCTCCAAAGCTAGTTATGAAAACAAAATTGCCACTGATTCTAAAGACAACCACAAAGCATTATATAGCTCTGTCAAGAATCTCAATGACAACACTCAGATCTGCTCTGAGTTACAGCACAATGGTACTAAATATACAGAACCAACTGATATTGCCAACATCCTGGCAGATAGATTCAGTGCTAACTTTACCTCCTTCTCACCCCCTAAAGGGCCCATCTCTATACCTAAAGAATGCAAAGTTCTTGTAATCACGGCTGCACAGGTAAAAACCACACTCTCCAAAGCCAAGAACACAGCATCCATGGGACCTGACAACATCCCAGGCTGCATTCTACATGAACTACAGAATGAACTGGCACCCCACCTAAGTACCATGTTCATTCATAGCCTCACCTCAGGCTTTGTGCTTACTGAATGGTGCACAGCGAAGGTTATCCCACTCCACAAAGGGGGAGCCACCACAGACTCTGGGAACTACTGCCCCATTAGCCTGATGAGCCTAGTCTGCAAGGCCATGGAACGTTTCATCATGGAACTTATAAACAAAGACATTGGCAACCTCCAAACTCTGGATCCCACCCAGTTCGGGTTTGTGAAAGGCAGATCATGCCTCCTGAACCTGATTGACTTCTTTGAGGCAGTCACTAAAGCCGTAGATGTGGGTAAGGTGGTTCAAACAGCCTATCTTGACTTCGCCAAGGCTTTCAACACCATCCCCCATTCTGGAATTATAGCTAAACTCACTAAACTAGGTATAAATCCCTACGTCACAAGATGGGTTGCCAACTGGCTCACTGACAGAACCCACACTGTAAAAGTTGCAGACTCCAAATCTGACCTCAAAGCAGTGACAAGTGGAGTACCACAGGGTTCCATCCTGGGACCTCTTCTGTTTGGTATATACTTCTCTGAAGTACAAGCTAACACAGAAGGCCTCTGGCTAATGAATATTGCAGATGACTGCAAACTAGGAGAGATAGTCAAGTCCCCAAATCATGTGGACATCCTACAGAAGGGCCTCGCTGAGATAGATGCCTGGTGTCAGAGCCATGGCCTCAAGCTCAATGCCAAAAAGTGCAGTGTCATCTCCTTTGGTAAAAACTCTGTACCCATGAACTACCACATAGGCAGCAATCTACTTAACACTGAATGTGTGATAAGAGACATTGGGACCCAGGTTGACAGTAGTCTCTCCTTTGATAATCACATCACCACAGTAGTCAGGAAGTCCTTATAAGTGGCACACCTCATCATAAAAGGATTCTCATCCAGGAAAAAAGATGTCATTGTTCCCCTCTACTCGACACTCATTAGACCCATTATAGAGTACATCAACCCTTTTGGAATGTAACTCACAAGACATCTACAGCAGCTGGAAAGGCCACAGAAGTACCTCACAAAGTGGATTACTGGCCTCAAACAAATGCCCTACACTGACCGCCTCAAAAAACTCCAGCTTTACTCCGTAGCATATCGCCTACTCCGAGGTGATCTCTGCCTAACATATAAAGCTATGTAATTCCCAGAGCTGTTGGACATGCTACACCTAAAGAAATCCCAATCCCTCCAAGCTACATGCTCTAGGGACCTAAACCTTGTCACCACAATAAACAGGACATGCTGGAGGGATAGATTCCTGTCCCAGAGACTTCCCACACTCTGGAACAGGCTACCCATCTATGTCAAGCAAAGTTCTTCATTAGAACTCTTCAAAAAAAATCTTGATGAGTGGCTGGGAAATAGGAAATACCCCCGGGGATCACTTCTGTGTCACTGCTCAACAGTGGCACAGAAAAATAACTTTCTTAGGTGACGTAAACCAGGTAACCTTGTTGGCTTGGCTTATGTAGGCCCTTGGGCTAATAGCCTAGTACCTACCTATGAACCTATTAACCAAATGCTTCAGCAACTCCACTGTGATAGTTGCCTCTTGCAAAGTCTACAGTTTACAGTAAATTTCTGAAAATCCTTTCTGAGTCCTTCTCAGGATCATGTTTTTCTTGGAAACAGGCCCCAAACCATTCCTATCCTGGCATCCCTACCACCTACCAAAGCTTTTGGTCTAATTGGCTTTTTTCAATCCATTCTTCCTCAGGTATTAGAACAAAACCACAAGACAATTCCAACCAAGAACAAGAACAGAAAACCTTGTAGCTTCACATTTTTATTCACAAACTTGAGCGCTTTTATCACCGACTTCATCAGAATAAATCAACCATCTCAAAACTTGTTTAAATATTACAAAACTTAAAAAGTACAACCCCACACATTCAAAATAACTATCACAAAACCTCACTAATTAAAAGGGCAAATTGTTTAAGAGTTTCCCACCAAGTTATATTTAACTCTTGCGGTACTGATGCATAAATAAAACATATAGCAAGCTTTTAGTCTTAACAAACTACTTAAAGAAACATGGTCATTAAGACCTGGGTATGTTACAGCATTACTTCATAAAATCCACTGTAATTCCAAATATTCTAGATAATCTGATTCAAGTCCCTGCGGGACCCAAATCACTTTGGTCAGTAAAACAAAATTTAAATACATGGTCTTTATTTTCACAAATATGTCTTAATAATGCATTTTTAGTGTCCATTTTCTGATGTCATAGAAATGCTGATATATTCCATCTTTAAGAGCCCTTACAGTTTTCCCTATATAGAAACAATCTCATGCCTGACATACAGCAGCATATACCATTCCTTTAGAATAACAGTAGAACCTTTCCGAGACATTTACCACAAAATGTACCCCAAGATTTATTTTCTTACATACCAAAATGTTACAACAATTGGCACATGCCCCACACTTAGACATTTTTCCATCTTTGTGGTTACTATTATTCTCTGCCCTATCAAGCAACTGCTTGAACCTACTTTCTTTTTTTATATGCAATGTTTACTTTTTCTCCAACAATTTTTATATAATCTGGATCACTTCTAAATAGATCCCAGTTTCTCCTTATTATAACCCTGATGGAATAAAAATCTTTATTGAATGGTATGATGCATGACCTATTCCTACAATCACTTCTTTTTCTTTTTACTTCCCAAAGAATCTTGTCTACAAATGTCTCTGGGTAACCTCTTCTTCCTAACATACCCTTTAAGATGGACACCATTCTGGCTAACCGAACATAATGGCCCTCAATCAGAGCCTTCTTTTGATGTAAGGGATGGCAACTACAAAAGTGTAACAAGGTGTTTGAGTATGTTGGTTTTCTACATAATGTAGACACAAATTTCTTATTGGTCCTATTCTTAAGAATTTTGTTAGAATTCCTGCATAGCCGGTGATAAGGGGGGTAGTTTCACTTCATTGATATTCAGTTTCTGCCTCATATAAGTGGTACATTTTGGATTATTTTCTGCTTAAACTCTGAGCTTTGGCCAACTAAGTCCTACCTGCAATCAACTAGATGTATAAGTGAATTTAAGTAAATCTTTATCTGCACTTTTTTCAAATAATACAGCATTTAAATGTATTTATTTGTGTTGCATTGAATACTATCTAGCTGGAAGTTGTGGCTCTGTTTTTTCAGTTAGTGCCCCATCCACCCTACCTGCTTTTGTTTTGGTGTTAATCCTGGTGGCTTTGAAACTGCCCCCCCCCTTGTAAATTTACATTTGGATACTCTTCCTGGGCCCATCTCATTTGCTCACTCAAAAAAATGTGCACTTTATTCATCTGCTTCTACTGCATTTGGGTTTCTTCCTACTTTATTACTTTATTTTGCTTTTGCGTCATCTTAAAAGTACTCAATTGTATTTATTACTGCTTGGTGTAACTATCATTCTAAGCCTTTTGGTTTAAGCACTTGGGCTTCAGACCAGTTGTTTTACATTAAGAAGGTTTGTGGTCTGCACTGTTGTGGCAGGACAGGTAGCTTACATCCTTCTAAGTTGGGAAATGCTGATTGAAGGCTCAGTGTCTGTTATTCTAAAAGTGTATTAGTTCTGGTTTAAGCACTTGGGCTTCAGGCCAGTTATTTTACATTAAGGTTTGTGGTCTGCACTCTTGTGGGAGGAGAGGCTGGACTCTGCCCTTCTGAGCTGGGAATTTCTGGTTAAAGGCTTATAGTGCCTGCATATTTGAACTGTTTCTTACTGAAATTGGTGCACCTCGTTTGCTGTAGCATAGACTAGATCCAGGCCTGCTGAATCTAGCTTTGTTTGCATAACTTGAACACTAATCCAGGCCTTCTTAAAAGTATTCAATTGTATTTATTACTGCTTGGCAGTAACCTGATTAAAGTGTAGCTGTCATTCTAAGCCTTTTGGTTTAATCACTTGGGCTTCAGACTTGTTGTTTTACATTAAGAATGTTTGTATTCTGCACTGTTGTGGCAGGACGGGTAGCTTACATCCTTCTAAGTTGGGAACTGCTGATTAAAGGTTCAGTGTCTATTATTCTAAAAGTGTATTAGTTCTGGTTTAAGTGCCTGGGCTTCAGGCTAGTCATTTTACATTAAGAAGGTTTGTGGCCTGCACTCTTGTGGGAGGAGAGGCTGGACTCTGCCCTCCTGAGCTGGGAATTTTTGGTTAGAGGCTTATAGTGCCTGTATATTTGAACTGTTTCTTACTGAAATTGGTGTGCTTTGTTTGCTGTCACATAAACTAGATTCAGGCCTGCTGAATCTAGCTTTGTTTGTATAACTTGAACACTAATCCAGGCCTTCTTTTTTGGAGAAGGTTCCCCTGCATCCCAGTGGCAGGAGTGTGCAGTTAGAACTTGTCTGATTGAAGACTACAGGAACAGGGCTCAGTTTTGAGATTTTTTTACTGGTTAATTGGATAATTTGTTTAAAAGCCTTTTCTGATTGCTTGTAGTCATCTAAAGGTGTTTTGAGTGTATTTTTTACTGTTTGTAGTCGTTTAAAGCTGTTTTAAGTGTATTTTTTACTGTTTTTGCCTTATCTTTTAAAAAAAATGTCCTTGTTTCCCACCTTTCTAAGCTAGTATAGTCCAGTTTTCAGGCTAGTGCTGAATTCAGGGCTGTGTTACAAGTTTCTGAGTTGCCCATACCTTACTTGGATAGAAGGAGGTTTCTCTGTTCACCTGTGAGAGAGGGAGCTTTGAGCAGCCATCTGGCCCTGGAGGAGTAGTTTCAGCCCAGAAGTTAGTAGTTTATAGGTCATTTTGGGCTAATTTCTATCTCTTTCATTTCCCTGCTGTAAAACCCGCATTTGCATGGTTTTGCACATCCGGGTAGCACCGGTTTGCTAGGGCTAAATTATTCCCAGCTCCATCAAGTCTCCTCTTTGGTTTTTCCCTTGAAAGTAGTCTAACTCTCAACTTAAGCACTTAAAAAGCATCCTACATTCCAGCACTTGCTTAGACCTAATAGCAAGCAGTAATATACTTCAACACTTGATTGCCCAGCAGGGCAAAGCTCATTATTCATCCCTCACCAACCAAGCGACTAAGCAGCTCACTATACTATTCAGGCATGACCAAAGGGCATTTTCAGGTATATTCTCCATTCCAGCTGGTGAACCTGGGTATCCTGAGGCAATGTTACAATTGCCTCATATACACAGACAACCCTCTCCTCCTACCACAAAACATTAACATATGCAAGAGATGCAATTATATAGCTAAATTGGAGGCTAAGCTCTCTCCACCCAAGACTGGAACAGGCAGTCATGAGGAGAAGGTTAACAATTGCACCACACCTCCAGCCTCACATCGACATACTAAACCAGCACTGGCAAAAATACACATAAATACACTAAATCATACTCGGAGGCTCTAAATAAAAACCTGCAAAATCATCAGAGACCTCCAAAGCAGACACCCAAAAAACCTGCACCTCCTGTCACAAACCAGACAACACATAAAACACAAAATTAGTGTGCCGCACAATCACAGCCCTTAAGGTGAAATAACATACCTAACACACTAGTAATAGGTGACTCTATAGTCAGGCACACTGACATCCAACTCACTAGGCTGGACAAAGAGAAGGTTACTGTTGGCTGCTTGTCGGGAGCCAGAAACCACCACACAACACAAGCACTCAGATTACACCAGAACAAGTACAAATAAGACTCTGTCATTGTTCATGTTGGTGTGAATAACCTGAGATGTACCTCCCTGGACTACATGAAAAGAGACATGGAAAGACTCTCTGATCATGTAGCCCAGGCGGGTATGACCCTGACCCTGAGTAGCATCCTGCCCTCACCAAGAATGATACCGCAGTATAAAGAAAAAATCATCAATTTCAGCAAATGGCTAAGCTTCTGGTGTCATTCAAAGGGGATCCAGTGTCTGTCAGCCTGGGACAACATGCTCGACAAGTCTTGTTGCTTCACAAGAGACAGCTTGCACCTGTCACCCCTAGGCTTTTGAATACTGGCCAAGGCTCTTGCTGCCCCCATAGTGCCTTTTTTAGGCAAGGCTCAAAAGTCAAACCCACCTTCGTAAACAGCACAAATAAAAAAATGAGGGTTATGCTACTCAATGCCAGGAGTTTAAATCTCAAAACGCACGCGCTCAAAGCACTCCTCAGTATGGAGAATGTCGACATCTGTGCAGTAACTGAAACCTGGTTTAAGGTTCCACAGAGCACTCCAGCACTACCGAGCTACAACTCATACCACACATTTCGGCCACAGAACATGGACCAAAACAGAAAAGGAGGGGGTGTATCCATATTCATCAAGGATACCTACACCTCCAGGTTAGTGGCGCAGCATGATACCTCTGAGATCATCCATGTGCAACTAACATCAGGCAAATCTGCAATGCAAATTGTGGCCTGCTACAGATCACCCTCCATGACCCAGGACCACCACTCCACCTTTTTGGAGACACTGGAAAACATGAAGGTCCTACCGAACACCCAGATATTGGGTGATTTCAATTACCCTACCATTAACTGGGAAAACTACTCAAGTACAAACTCCCAGGTCCAGTGCTTACTGGAATTTATCAACTCAAATCCCCTGGATCAGCTGGTAAACTCCCCTACCAGAGGGGGAAACATATTGGATCTGGTCATCACCAACATGTGCGACAGGTGTTCTGCACCGGAGGTCAACCCATCACTGGTTAGATCAGACCAAGAACTAATCACTCTGGATGTCCACACCATACCACCACTCCAAACCAAGGAAACCATAGTGAAAAACCTTTCTATAGCAAACTTCACCTTACTTAAGACAGAGGTGGTAAGTTTCACAGCCCCCATGCTAAAGGATAACAGTGTCCAAGATGCAGGAACCTTTGCAAATGCACTCTATGAGCACCTACAAGGATTCATGGATTGTGCCATCCCTAGCAAAACCAAGACTCACTCCCGTAAGAGCAGGAAACCAGTCAGGTGGACCCCTGCTATAAACAGGCTATACAATAGAAGGAGGAAACTGGTTCAGAAAAAAAGCAAATCCCAAGAAGGAAAGACATCCCTGATCAGTATCAGTAAGAAACTAAGGTCCCTCATAAAATCATCCAAGGTTAACTTCAAAAGAAAAATACCCAAGGATTCGAAAGATGACCACAAAGCCTTCTTTAGCTATGTCAAGAATCTAAGTGGCAACTCCCAGATATGCTCTGAGCTAGTGCAAAATAGCACAAAATATACTGAACCTAGTGATATTGCCAACATCCTGGCAGAAGGATTCAGTGCAAACTTCACCCCCCTCTCACCCCCAAAAGGGACCACAACAATACCAGAAAAATATAATGTCCCAGAAATTACAGATGCACAGGTGAAAACAGCCCTTTCAAAAGCCAAAAGCACAGCATCAATGGGGCCAGATGCTGTCCCATAAGCTAGAGGTATGTCCAAACTGCCTAGCACTCCTTACAAAGTGTAAGCGGGTGTCTGTGCTGCACACCAATAGGAAGTTAAATCAGGAAATACAGCTGTGTGCACATTTGTGCACTCTGCATGGCACGCACACAGACTTAAACAGGGAAGCAATGGGAAGGGAAAACAGCAGCAGGAAGGTAATCAAGGAGAACTAGCTGAGCTGCCAGGTGAAATGTTTCAGAATCAGCTAATTACACAGGCAGCAGACCAGCCCAGCCCAGAACACCAGTATAAACCAAGCAAACACCCCCACCCCCCGGTTTTTCCACACTCTACACCACCGGTGTATACAAACGGGGAAATTTTAAAAAGCAAACCTATAAAATGAGAAGGGCTGCAGCAGGCAACATAGAACAACATGTGCAAGAGGCTGAGGGTGGTGAGGATGTCAATGCTGCCAAACAACCCACAGTGAGGAGAAAGAGAAGAGTGTACAGACCCAGGGTAACCTACCATGCGCTACATGAGCTGGAGATAGTTGAGCACTATAGGGTGGACAGAGACCTCCTACAGCAAATTGTTGAGCTGTTCAGGCAACACCTGACACACCACACTGGCTGAGGGGAACCCATCCCAGTGGATACCAAGGTATGTGTAGGCCTAGGTATACTAACCACAGGTATCTCCCAAACCACAACTTGGGATAACATTGGCATCTCACAGGCATCAGCATCCAGAGTATTCCACCAGTTCCTGGATGCCATGTCAGCACATTCCAGTGAGCACGTATATTTCCTCAACAAACATGTGGTGTTGCCCAGCAATATACATCTCTTCCACCAAATAGCAAAAGACCCTGGGGTAGTGGGTGCTATAGACTGCATGCACTTACACATCAAAGCACCACCTGGTGAGCAGGGTAGGGTCTACATCAACTGCAGGGGCATCCCCTCCATCAACTGCCAGGTCATATGTGATACCCAGGGCATTATAATGAATGTGTGTGCTGGCTGCCCTGGAAGCTATGATGATTAACACATATGGCAACTGATGCAGCTGTACCACAGATTTGCCGATGTAGACATCCGCTATGGTCACTTTGTGGGGGATGATGGGTACCCACTGGAGCCATAGCTGATGACACCCATCAGAAATGCACACACACTTGAGGAACAACGCCATAATGAGGCACATGCACAGGCCAGACATATAATAGAGCATGTGTTTGGGATGCTCAGGTCACGGTTCCACTGTCTGGACACATCAGGTGGAGCTCTGCAGTATTCACCAGTTACATGTACCCAAGTTGTTATGGTATGTGCTATGCTACACAATATGATCCTGCGGAAACAGCTGAAGCAGGAACAGCATGGGGCCGGGCCACACAGCCCTCCACCAATGCAAAGGCCTGTACAGGCACAGAGTGACTCAGAAGAGGAACAACCTCAGCCTGCCCCAGTAGGCAGAAGGGGGTATGCCCAGTATGCCCTGGCCTTGGCAAAGAGGCAATAAATAGCATATGCACTGACACAGTAAGAGCCAAGGGAATGACACCTCTCTCTGACCCGCACAGACATAAAAAGAATGCCAAATATGACACTACCTGTGCCCAACCATGTATAGGGAGTTTACTATATGCATCCTACATAGGCAGCCCTCCAGCACCATCCTCAAGTCTGTCATACCCTCAGGGTAAGTCAATCAACCTACCAATTGCCAAATGGAGTAGAATGTGTTTTTACCTGTAGCTATGGTATGGATGTGAACATGCAAGGGAACTGGGTGGCCGGATGTCAAGGTAGCAGACAGTAGACACCCATAGTGGCATCATGAGATCTGTAACACATACTGGAGTCACCATAGTAACCAGAACTACACAGGGTGACAAAACCCACTGCAGGAAATGACATGAGTGACATGGGTGTCCATAAGAGTAACCCATGCCAGACAGGAAGGTTCCCATATCCAACAACAGTCACAGCCAGCAGAACAGGTGAAGACTAACACAAACAAATGCTGTACTATGGCCTCTGAATGTGTCCTATGGGTAACCCTACCCCCAGGCCTTCACAGACAGACCACAGCAGGCCAGGCAGTCAGATGTAAGTTGTGAAGGCTAGGACGTCAGAAACTAATATGTAGGTAAACAAAGCTAGTATCTGTAGTACACTGGTAAGCCTCTAGCCAGCAGGATAGGTAAGACTATAGACTGAAATGGAGTACCTGACAGACCAGTACAGTCATAGCAAATGTGTATAAGTGTCAGGTGTGCCACCCATCCAACGTACACTTAGAGTAACAGTCAGGTGTGCCCCTCACTCCTGTGTAGAACAGTAGAAACAGT
Source organism: Protopterus annectens (assembly GCF_019279795.1). NCBI lineage: Eukaryota > Metazoa > Chordata > Ceratodontiformes > Protopteridae > Protopterus > Protopterus annectens. The sequence continues at coordinate 848,232,485 of NC_056739.1, read as the reverse complement.
GACATGCCCCCCCACTATGCAGAAATGTAGCAACAGTCAATGGCAAATGACCGATGGATACCTTGAAGACACAGCATGCTACCTGTTGGTGTACAACACAAAGGTCAGCACTGCAGTACAAACTACCTAGACGTGATCCACACATGCAACACAGATGGCCATACTGGGGAAGGCAATGTCAGTCAACACCATACTGAGAGGTCATACTGGGCATGCTCACACACTTAGAGGAATGAAGGCAATGTCAGTCAACAACATACTGAGAGGTCATACTGGGCATGCTCACACACTTGGAGGAATGAAGGCAATTCAGTCAACAATATACTGAGAGGTCATACTGGGCATGCTCACACGCTTAAACACATGAAGGCCATGTCTGCAAACACCAGTAGCCCAGACATATCTGGAAGTTGCAGTTCTCAGTTCTCAGTGTGGACACATGTCAGTATGCACCTCTCTTGCCTTGCACACACAGTGGATAGGAATACAGACAAATATGTAAGGACAACACACTATAATAAACCACAGGTACACAGGCATAGATGTGTGGAAGAGGGTAACCATGACAAGGAGCCATGTGGGCCTATCCAAACTGGGAAACAGCCAAAGGGACCCCAACACATGAGGTGCAGATGTAACCCACTGTGGATACTAGCCACCAGTACCTGTCAGCATAACAGACTATGTGGTGCACGTGCCAGCTGTGCAACAAGACTGTACAAAGAAGTAGCCATCTAGTAGCTGTATACATGCACCTGTGACATATGACCACATGTGTGCCCGCATGTGGCATGTTAACCCCTACATGAATTGGGTATGGCCCATGCACATACTGCCCTCCCCATAGCAGTAGTATGACAAGCCTGCTGAGGTCATCCAATGTAAATTACACTTTTGGGAGAGCTATAGCTCAGTAATATGCAAAGCATGTCCCATAACTGCATACTGCTGTAGTGATAGACTAGTTAGGTAGTATTAGTAACCCCAGACCTGTTAATTGTGTAAGTGTGTGCTTATGTGCATGCCTGTCTGTCTCTGAATGTGTAGAGGGAAATGCTTGTTAGGCTACTCACACTCCGTACAATACATATATTCACCTTTGGCAAGGCTGCTGATGTCACGCACCTAGAAGTACACCTCTGGGAAAGAAATAGCCTAGTAATCACCATAGTGCATTCTGTAAATGCGTACTGCTGTAGTGTGATAAACTTGTTAGGTAGGTGTTCGAACTCCAGACCTGGCAACTGTGTGTGCATGTTAATCTGTGTGTGTGTGTGTGTGTGTGTGTGTGTGTGTGTGTGTCTGACTGAGTAGAGAGCAATGCTTTTTAGGCTACTCACACTCCGTACAATACAGATACTCTACTTTGGCAAGGCTGCTGATGTCACTCACCTTGAAGTACACCTCTGGGAAAGTGATAGCCCAGTAATTGCCATAGCACATTCTATAACTGCGTACTACTGAAGTGTGATAAACTAGTTAGATAGGTGTTCGAACCCCATACGTGGCAACTGTGTGTGTGTGTGTGTCTGACTAAGTAGAGAGCAATCCTTTTTAGGCTACTCACACTCTGTACAATACAAATACTCTACTTTGGTAAGGCTGCTGATGTCACTCACCTAGAAGTACACTTCTGAGAAAGTGCTAGCCCAGTAATCACCATAGCATGTTCTGTAACTGTATACTGCTGTAGTGTGATAAACTAGCTAGGTAAGTGTTTGAACCCCAGACCTGACAAGTGTGTGTGTGTCTAAATGAGTAGAGAGCAATGCTTTTTAGGCTACTCACACTCCGTACAATACAAATACTCTACTTTGGCAGGGCTGCTGATGTCACTCACCTAGAAGTACACCTCTGGGAAAATGATAGCCCAATAATCGCCGTAGTGCATTCTGTAACTGCGTACTGCTGTAGTGTGATAAACTAGTTAGGTAGGTGTTCGAACTCCAGACCTAGCAACTGTGTGTGTTTGTGTGTGTGTGTCTGACTGAGTAGAGAGCAATGTTTTTTAGGCTACTCACACTCCGTACAATCCAAATACTCTCCTTTGGCAAGGCTGCTGATGTCACTCACCTAGAAGTGCGCCTCTGGGAAAATAATAGCCCAGTAATCACTATAGTGTGTTCTGTAACTGTGTACTGCTGTATTGTGATAAACTAGTTAGGTAGGTGCTTGAACCCCAGACCTGACAACTGTGTGTGTTTGTGTGGGAATCTGTGTGCATGTGTGTGTGTGTGTGTGTCTGACTGAGTAGAGAGCAATGCTTTTTAGGCTACTCACACTCCGTACAATACAAATACTCTACTTTAGCAAGGCTGCTGATGTCACTCACTTAGACGTATACCTCTGGGAAAGTGATAGCCCAGTAATCGCACTAGCGCATTCTGTAACTGCATACTGCTGTAGTGTGATTTAGAATGATGGTAGTGTTCTATCTCCATCCATGGACGTTCTGGATGTTTTGTGTGTATTTCAGTGTCTGTATATGGAACAATGTATTATAGGCTACTCACTCGCAGTATATTACAAATACCCTACTGATGTCATTAATTGTGAAATACGCCTTTGGGGAAGATGTACTTCAGTAATGTCTGTGGTGCATACTATAACTGTGTAGTGCTGTAGTGTAGCAAACTAGTTAGGTAGGGATTCTACTCCCAGACATGACAGGTGTGTGTGTGTGTGTGTGTGTGTGTGTGTGTGTGTGTGTGTGTGTGTGTGTGTGTGTGTGTGTGTGTGTGTGTGTGTGTGTGTGTGTGTGTTTGTAACTCGTATCCTGTGTAGAAGTGGGTGTGAGTGTGTGACACCTGTGGGCAATGTGGAGGGGTTTTGCTAATTTCATTTACGGTGGCCCTACTATATATATCACAATGTCAACCATACAGGGGTAACAGATGTAAATAGCTGAGAGGCTGGGGTGCAAAGCCATACCCATACATGTGACATCAAGGCCAGCCAATTACAGTTAGCAATCCCACTGTGCCTTCACATGTGACTGACAATGGACATACCATACCTGACAACATGCCCTGTATGGACAGATGACACTGACATCAGGGAATGCTGTTAGCATGCTATCAATGTAGGTGCAGGGTAAACCTGCTGACCAGTACCAGTCCCTGCCACAGGTGGGCAAGTCTGGCACATCTGATGATAAGCTGTGTTCACAGCATGGGCCAGACACCCCAGGTACAGTTCCACATGCTACTGTACATGCATGTGGGAGGTGTGCACATCCTAGACACCATCCAAGTCATGGACTAGGGAAAACATGCATGGCAAGTTATGCACAGCATTGGCCACACACAATAGTCACCCAGGTGACTGGATGACGGATGCAATACCCACCTGTGTGGGCAAATGCAGAAGCCACAGGCCTGTGCCACAATGCAGACCATTGTCATGTGGCCTGATGCCAAGGTATACACATCGCCTACCCTTGTAGAGCCTGCTGTCACTGTTGGCCACCACACACCCGTGCAGACATAGGTTCATAGGTTCATAGGTTCGTACTAGGCTATCTGCCCTAGGGCATTTATAAGCCTAGCCAGAGTGTATGTGGCTTAACCACCCCTTAGGATGAGAATACTACGCCCTCTAAGGGTTTAGTTTACTATGCCTCTGTTTAGTAGTGACACAGAGATGACCCCCGGGGTAAACCTACGATCTCCCATCCACTCGTCGAGATTTCTCTTGAATAGAGTCACTGAGGGGCTCTGCCTAACATGGACTGGGATTCTGTTCCAGAGTGTAGGGAGCCTCTGGGTTATGAATCTGTCCCTCCAGCACGTTCTATTTATTTCTGTGTTGAGGTTTAAGTCACTTGTTCTCCTGGCTCTGATGGATTTGGATTTTCTGAGGTGGAGCATATCCATTAATTCAGGATTGGACATGGCCTTGTACGTCAGGCACAGATCACCTCTGAGTAGTCGGTATGCGACTGAATAGAGCTGGAGTTTTTTCAGTCGGGCAGCATATGACATATGTTTAAGACCCTTTATCCTCTTGGTGAGGAACTTTTGGGGTCTTTCCAACTGCTGCAGGTGTCGGGTGAGATACATCCCAAATGGGGCATTGTACTCAATCATTGGCCTGATAAGAGAAGAGTACAGGGGCACAATGACCTCTCTTGATCTAGATGTGAAACCCTTCATGATAAGGTGTGCAATATAGAAGGTCTTCCTAACCACTTTGGCAATGTGAGTGTCAACTGAGAGGTTACTGTCAACCTGGGTCCCTAGGTCCCTGATTACCTCTTCCATACTTAATGGATTACCTCCTATGTGGTAATTTGTCGGTGCCTTGTTTTTCCCAAAGGGTATGAATATACATTTTTTGGCGTTCAGCTTAAAGCCATGGCTCTGGCACCAATTTTCCGTTTCTATGAGGCCTCTCTGAAGGATGTTTGTGTCCGCTGGAGTATCAATTATGGTGCCCAGTTTGCAATCACCTGCGAACTTTGTCAGCCACAATCCTCCTATGTTTGCCTATACCTCGGAAAAATAAATGCCGAACAAGAGGGGTCCCAGGACTGAGCCCTGTGGGACACCGCTTGTGACTGGCTTAGAGTCTGACATAGCTCCAGCAACTCTGACCTTGTGGGTTCTGTCCTTGAGCCAGTTTGCAACCCATCTTGTGACATATGGGTTTACATTTAAGCTGGTGAGTTTGTCTATGATGCCCGAATGGGGTATTGTGTCAAAGGCTTTTGCAAGGTCAAGGTAGGCTGTGTGAACTGCCTTACCCTCATCAATGGCCTTAGTGACTGTTTCAAAAAAGTTGACCAAGTTCAAAAGGCAGGATCTGCCCTTGACAAAGCCAAATTGGGTAGGATCCAATGTCTGTAGGTCCCCAATGTCTTTGTTTATGAGTTCCATAATGATCCTCTCCATAGCTTTGCAGACCAGGCTCGTCAAGCTTATGGGGCGTAATTTCAGGGTCCGTAGAAGCACCGCCTTTGTGAAGTGGGACCACTGTTGCCGTCGCCACTCTTTGGAGTGCGTATTCTGTGGTAAGGCTAAGATTAAACAGCAGCCTTATGTGTGGGTTTAGTTCCTCTTGAGTTCATGTAGCACACAGCCGGGACACCATCCGGTCCCATTGATGCTGTGTTTTAGCTTTAGAGAGGCGGCTCTCACCTGGGCATCTGAGATGTTAGGGAGGCTACACTCTGCTGGGATAGTTATTTCTCCTTTTGGGGAGGAGGAGAAATTTGCACTGAACCTGTCTGCCAGAATGTTGGCGATGTCAGTGGGTTCAGTGTATTTTGTGTCATTTTGGACTAACTCTGAGCATATCTGGGAGTTTCCACCCAGTTTTCTAACATAGCTAAAGAAGGCCTTGTGATTGTCTTTTGTGTCTTTTGCAATTTTTCTCTCAAAGTTGGCCTTGGATGATTTTATGAGTGATCGTAGTTTTTTGCTAGTACTGATCAGAGATGCCTTCCCTTTTAGGGATTTTGCTCTGTCATGTAGTAGCTTCCTCCTCCTGTTGTAAAGTTTGTTTATGGCTGGGGTCCACCAGACCGGGTGCCTGCCTTTGGGGGAATGGGTCTTGGTTTTATTTGGGATTGCATGATCCATGCATTCTTGAAGGTGTCCATAGAAGGCATTTGCAAAGGATTCAGCAGTGTGGATTGTGGTTTCCACTGGCCCAGGGGCCTTGAAAGATACCACTTCAGTCTTAAGAAGTGTGAAGTTTGCTTTCAAGAAGTTCTTCACTGTGGTCTTTTGTGCAGGGGTGGGGCGGGATGTGGATTTCCAGTGAGATTAATTTATGGTCTGATGTTACCAAAGAGGGATGTACTTCCGGTGTGGAGCATTTTGTCCCCATGTTTGTGATGATCAGGTCTAGTATATTGTCTCCTCTTGTGGGAATGGTAACTAGTTGTTCCATTGCATTTGAGTTTATGAATTCTAAGAACCTTTGGGCTAGGGTGTTGGGGCTTGAGTAATGTTCCCAGTCTATGTTTGGGTAGTTGAAGTCTCCCAAAATGATGGTATTTGGAGAGACATTCATACTCTCCAGTGTCTTCTGGAAAGCTGTGTGGGGTTCCTGAGTTTGAGAGGGTGGTCTGTAGCATGCTACAAACTGTAAGGCAGTTTTGCCTATGGTTAGTTGCACCTGGATAGTCACCAATGTTTCGTGTGTTGCCACTAACCTGGAGGTGTGGGTATCTTTGATGAAAATGGATACTCCCCCTCCTTTTGTGGTTCGGTCCAAGTTTTGGGGCCGGAAAGCATGATATGAGGTAAAACCTGATAGTGCTGGGGTGCTCTCAGGAGCCTTGAACCAGGTTTCAGTCACTGCACAGACATCGATGTTCTCCATACTGAGGAGGGCTTCGAGGGTGTGCATCTTGAGGTTTAGACTTCTGGCATTGAGCAGCATTACCCTTAGTTTTTTTCCACTTGTGTTTTCTAGGGAGGTAGTTTTGTCATTTGAACCTTGCCTAAAAAAGGCACTATGGGGGTGGCAAGAGCCTTGGCCAATATCCGGAAGCCCAGGGGTGACAGGTGCAAACGATCCCTTGCGAAGCAGCGTGGCTTGTCAAGCATGTCATCCCAAGCAGACAGACACTGGATCCCCTTAGAATGACACCAGTAATTAAGCCAATTGTTAAAACTGATCATTTTGTCTTTGTACTGTGGCATCATTCTTGGTGAGGTTAAGATAATGCTCAGGGTCAGGGTCATACCGGCCTGGGATACATAATCAGAGAGCTCCTCTATGTCTCTTTTCATGTAGTCCAGGGAGGTACGTCTCAGGTCGTTCACACCGGCATGTACAATGACTGAGTCATATTTGTACTTGCTGTGGAGTGACCTGAGTGCTTGTGTTATGTGGCGGATTCTAGCTCCCGACAGGCAGCTTACTGTGACCCTCTCCTTGTTCAGTCTGGTGAGTGGGACGTCAGTGTGCCTGACTATGGAGTCACCTATTACAAGTGTGTCTGGCATGTTGTTTGGCCTTAAGGGCTGTGACTGTTTAGCACACTGACTTTGTGAATTATGTGTTGCATGTGCTATGTCTTGAGGTGGTGGTTGCTTGGGTGTCTGCTTTGGAGGCCTCTGTTGTTTTGGTAGATTTTTAATCAGCGCCTCCGAGTATGTTTTTGTGTGTTTATGTGTTTGGTTTGCAGTTGTGATAGTTCTATGTGAGACTGGGTTTGCGGTGTGCGTGGTTACCTTCTCCTCCTGACTGGTCTTGCCAGTACTGAATTGAGAGAGCTCAGCCTCCAGTTTGGCTATATAGTTGCATCTCTCGCATATATTTGTATTTGTTGGGAGGAGGAGAGGGTTGTCTGTGTACATGAGGCAATTGTAACATTGCCTCAAGATTCCCAGATTCACCAGCTGAACAGAAGAGGACGCCAGCAACTGACCCTTCGACATGCTAGAAATAGTGAAAAAGATTGCTGTGTAACTGAGTCGGAAAGGACCTATAGGGAAATGGGTACTCAACAGAATTTAGGTGAATGAAGTACTTTCTTTTGTTTAAGAGTGCTTTACCTGTATAAAAATGCTTTAGGAGCAAGTGCTGAGCTTTTCAGATAGAGTATAGGCTGTTTAGATTGCAAGTAGAACAGTTCTAAGGGAAAAATTGAACCCATGCATGTCCGAACTGGCACCCTGTGTGTTCGTGTGTGTGTTGTATGGTGTGGCACTACTCCCCCCAGGGCACAGTGAAGCATGCCGCCTGATGTGTGACACCCCATCATACTCACTGCCCATTTGACCTCTGTATGACTAGTGTGGTGCATGTGTTCCCTGCACATTGATGTGTTGTGGCGATCCTACTAGTGACGAGTTGCACTCCTGGCCCTGCCAAGTGTGGTAATGTGCGTGCATCCCTGTGTGAGTGTGCTTGTGCTGATGCTGGCACCTGTTTATGCAGACAGGCATGTGTACGTCACCTACTGTATATCTACCGTATCCCTGTTGCAGATGCCACTCACAATCACATATATGTTCTGAGTGCTCCCCACCAGATAACACATGTGGCACATCCAATAACAGCATCAAACTGAAATAACACTACAAAGCTGTTGGGGGTTCGATACCTACCTGTGCTGGTAGGTGTGTGACACAAACATTCTTCAATTTTACCCTCCCACCCCTCCCTGACATGTATTTGCCTCTGTCTGCCTCCCCACTCCCTCTCTGGTGGATGTGGAGGCCTACACCTGCATTGCTTAGACAGCAACATGTGTATTTTAAGTGATGCTCATGATCAGCTGATGGCTTCTGCATGAATTGCAGTGCTTACCTAGCTGATTGCATGTGGAACAGCTGTGGTAGCATTCCCATAGCCAATTGCATGGAAATGCACTCCAATACCTGGGAACATCCTGGTGGTGTTGGCCCTTGTCTGTCACTGTGAGCAGAAGCTAGAATTGTCATTTGGCAAACATAATTTCAGATGGGTTGGGGATTTACCTCTAACAACATACACTGTGGCAAGAGGGCAACAAACAGGAGTGGGATATTCCTGACCTGTCTACAGACTGTAAGTGCTTCTATACTGCATATGGAGTAATGTTGGTTTAACAGTGTTTGTCTGGATATGCATGTCTTACATTTCGCAATACCTGCCATGTCAGTTCCATGTATATGAGAAATCCCCATCTGCAGGGTCATCTGCAGACTGGGCAGTGTTGTGCCTTTGGTTTCATGTGTTAGCCAAGATGCATCTATCTGTGGAATGCAGAAGGTAGTGTGAGGATTGCAGTCTGTTGATGGTGAAGGCAGTGACAGTTAGTGACTACATATCCCTCATTGAATGTATGTTGCAACAAACCCCATTACAATGGTAGATTAATGAGGGTATCATAGCAACAAGTTGATACTGGCCCTGTGTATGTGCTGTCAGCCACACCTCAGTCAACCTTTGTACATATGTTGTGCATGAAGTGGTGCATATGTGCTATACACCGTAAATAGTGTAATCATATCTGATAACAAGCCAGTGATATCTCAGAGTGCTACACATGTCATGTACAGTAGGGGTTACATTTAATGCCAAAATCTGGACATTCTGTGGATGTTTGTACAGTACTGAGGTCTGTGTAGTGATGGTGAATGTCGGTAGTGTGTGAATTCTTAATATGTACTATGGCCTGTGTACAGACTGTTGTAGATGCCATTGTTTTAGCCCCCCTTCTATCTGATGTTACATGCTGCCCCACTGTATGGTACCATTTTACCTTACATGTTTGTAGGGCCATGCACACACATGTCCCATACCACAGACAGCCATCTGACCAGACTGTGTAGCAGCCCAGTATATGTGGGGTCATTCTGTGAGTGGCACATATGAGGATGGTGTAGGACAGATAGTCCATATACTGTACTATTATGCTAGCGTACCATATGTGGCTGTGTTCACATTGGCTGTGGTTATGCACTATCATACTGGTGTAGCCTTCCCTGTGCTTTGACATGGCTGTCGAGCCTGCTATATATGCAGGTACTGTACGATGATAACCCTAGGATGTCTTTCAGTAGCCAATGGCACACATGTTATGAGCAGATCTCACCTTCCACACACACCATGTCTGTGACAACAATCCCAATGACAGTAGCAACTGTCTATTAATATACCAGCTATACATACCTAACATACCCTTGCACTGACATTGGGACTGTAGTGGCTGGGGTAGGGCTACACTCCATGTCCAGGACATATGGTGGGACTATATGGACATGTACTTATCCAGATAGCCATATATATATATATATATATATATATATATATATATATATATATATATATATATATATATATATATATATATATATATATATATATATATAAGTACACATGTGTAGTGCTTCCTATTACCACTGTCATGAATCCCTACATCATGTGGGTGTATTCCCTGTACATTCCCTGTGTGATGGACATCGTTCCTGTGTGTGGGCATGAATGTTACAGACAGCAGGTAGCAATACCTCTTACAGGAGAACCTGCACACTCAGGGCAGCCACATTATATGTAGGAGGATCAGGACGTAGAGACAGACTGTGAGTAGAGTGGAGTAATGTTTTGCATAGTACTAGTCTTACAGGGTGTGTGTGTGTACATGCTAGTTTACCTTGGACTGCAGTCTGTCTGCATAGCTCACTACTGTGGGCATATCCTCTAGCTGGACAGAGGTGTGCCTATCATGTGTTGTCTGTCCACCACGCAGGTCCTGTGTCGGATATTACACTGACAGTGCGTGAGTTGCATGCTAGCAGTACATGACTATATCCATTTGTGTCCCTGATGTCTTATTCCTGCATAAGGGAATGTTGCAACACATACTGTAATACCAGCATGTTCCAGGGTGTGTAACTGCAATATTGCGAGTATGGCCCTGTGTTCCTGCCTTTGTCCTCCACATATATGGAAGGCTTTGTCCTGCTGTGATACTGTTAGGGGTTGTTAGGTAATGGCCTATCATTAATTACTGCTAGCATTCCTGCTATGATCCCAGTCATAACATGGACTCCCACAGCATTTGTTGGTCAGGGTCCATACATGTGACAAATACATTGACATTACCACAATTAATGAATGTCCCCCTAGGGCTTGACTATAGGGTGCAATTGGAGGCTGCTGAACTACATCTGATATTGTTGAGTGTTACGTATCATGCAGGCAAATCCTTTGTCTACTGTTGTATGAATTGAAGGGCTTTGCCTGGACACCATAGTATGTTATTTATCCACACTGTCTACATCTACTATTTTGTGTGGGCCTTGCATCCATTACTGGTTATATACATCAACATCTATGTGCTGTCAGTAATGGCATACATTACTGTATGGTAGACAAATAAAGGTTGTCTGTGTATATATACCTGTGTATTGTGCCATGTCCTTTGAATTGTGAGTGGGTATATGTGTAATGTAAGTATCCCCTTTGTGGGGCCGGTTGCCACACTACACATGTCACAGGTACCAGTTAGAGGGCTTGTGGCTGGGGATATACATTGCACGCAGTACGTCCACACTACTTCTACATATGTATAGCTACTAATACCATTTGTCTGTGTATATGTGTATGCACCCATATATCTTATATATATATATATATATATATATATATATATATATATATATATATATATATACCTGCACATGATTGTCAATGTATAGATGTGTGTGCATATCTGTGCCATTGTAATGTATACCCCTTCAATATAGTACATTCCCTGCGGTACAATGGCCTATCTGCATGATATGTTACAGATATTCCCTGACATGTACAAGTGACTTGGATTACTGTTGTAGCATTGTAGCTGTGCTGTGATGGGTCCTACCATCAAGTACTGCATGTGTTGGATATTGGATTGCACAGCATATCCGTTATGGCTGGGTGGGGTTACATCACAGTAATTACCATGTGTCCCTCATTTGTGCCCCCACCCCCATTAACTGTGCTCATGGTCTGTTATGTAGTACGGAGTGGGCCAGGAGTCCGTTCCCATGTGGAAATCATATACACATGTCTATCTGTATATATATATATATATATATATATATATGTATATCTGCATAATTCTATATGTGAAACCCCCATATATAGAGGGATAGAACTGGACATTGATATAGCTCTAGCTATGCATATGTATTCATATATATATATATATATATATATATATATATATATATATATATATATACATATATATATATATATATATATATATATATATACATATATATATATATATATATGTGTATGCATGTAGATATATCTACATATATATATATATATATATATATATATATATATATATATATAGAGAGATAGATAGATATATACACTGAACATATTAATCTATCTATGTACGATTGCTGTTATATGGTTATTTATGAGTCATGCATACACATATATATAGCTATAGCTGTCTATCTGTTTACATTTACAGATGTATATCTGTCCATGTTTCCATGCTTGTTTGGCCTATACCTCATTCTCTTGGCAATTGACATGGATGACCTTAGGACTGAGGTCAGTCATTTGTGCCGACACGTATGTGTTTCAGACATCCTCTCCTTCAATATATTTGTTCTACTACATATAACTATGCAACTTGCAACATTTTAAGTGTATTAGAGCAAGATATGATAGATATCCCTATATGTACCCACATTATGGCGCACTATGTCTGGGATTCATGCATTAAGAAGTTGTGTGGTGTGTTATTACTACATTTCCTGTGCTGTTGACTGATTGTGCTGGATGATATGTATGTGAAATGCGTGGATATGTACATCTGCCATGGTTTACTGGTAAATCATGTAATGTATGATGTGCAGGGTCCTGGGTTTGCACCTTGCAGAGGGTGTATATTTTGTTTCAGGGCAGAACACCGCCTGTCAGATACAGAGTGAGTTAGGGACAGCTGTTGTACGCGGGTGTATGCAGGTTTGCGCAGAGCTAAGCAATGCCAACCTCCGGCTGCATTTCCTTACACTCAGCTAGCATTTACTTAGCTCAATCTATGTAGGCAATGCTTACCCCCTTGCAAATACACATACACATGCTTACAACTGCTTATCCATGCATACTACTGCTGTTATGTGCTTACACATGCTTACTAGTGCCTTAGTCATTATGACACTTCACATGTGCATTTAAGGCAGTGCCCCTGTCCAAATATAAATGTTATTTGGTAGGTTATACAGCACATCGATGTTAACATATGGATTTCACATGAAAAATAAGATGTGCTGCAATGGGACTCCACCTGGGAATGCGTGCACACTCTGGCCACTACACTATTGCTGTTCTGCTTCATTTGCATATGTCTACCATACTGACATACCCATGTTCCCTTTCCCTGGCACCTGAGCTCCACGTACACAGCATCCATCCATTCCCCAGTTGCTAGCCCTGCCATACCACACCTCCACACATTTCCCTCTCTGCACGTCTTTGTACATCTCCAGTATACTGTCCCCACCCAAACATCTGCAGGCTCTTCGTCCATTTAGTCCACGTATGTACCAGCCTTCCCTTGATCCTCCTCCGATACTGATGGAGACATCGATGTGACCCACAACTGTTGGTTCATCTCGCCAGGGACAGACCTGTTGTTGTGTCAAGAGTAGATCTAGCTAGTCTACAGTGTTTCTCCCACTGGCAGTATCCTGCCAGGACTTTGCGTAGCAGTGATTTGCTCACACACCTGGCCAGCCTCATCTCCTGGTTCCACAGAACCAACTCCCCAGGTGTGACATACTATGCATGAAGCACGCTCACATGCCTCCACGGTGTGCACCTATATATCATTATTTCCTTCAGTATTATGCAGGACTACTGTTCTCATGGTATGATTGGACAGGCACTGTTCTGTGCTGCACATAGACTGCTCATACTACTGTGGTTGAGCAATGGGCATGTGTTCTGGTATTACTTTACACTTATATACATTTCCTGTTGGATGACTGTGCTGGATGATGTGTTTGTGATCACCACAGCTGAATGTGTATCCGCCATGGCTTAGTGGAACTCACGTCGACTATAGTGTGCAGGGTAGGGGGTTTGCAACCTGGTAGTGCAGATTATTTTGTTAATGGTGCCAAATATGCACATATTTGAGGAACCTAACATTTTTTTCTGATTTGTTCTGAAGAAGACCACGGATGTGTGGATGAAAGCGCTTAACCAAGTTTTGTATGTAATATTGGAATAAATTGAGGAATTTTTTAGAGCAGCTTCTGGTGGATCTGTACATATCAGCGTACTTTAACTGTTTTCAGTATTTAATTGTAGGTGTACTCTGGTTACTGGAGCTTCACCAGTGTGGTAATCGCATACTGGCGGCCAAACAGGCTTACACCTGCTTGCTTCCGCATACACACACGCAACTTTGTGTAATTTGTTCACAATTGTCAACAGGGACAATCCGACTGTATGCTTGTCCATTGTCAGTGATGGCGTGGGGTGTAGACCTCCACATTGACCCCAGCTACTTATTCCAATTAATACTGGGGTGTTCACATTCATAGGGGGTAAGAGACGTAACATAGCTACGTCCCTCATTCTTCATGCTTAGTTTATGTTAAAATGTTGGTATTATCCATGCTTAGGTCAGGTTTACATGTCAGGTATGACTGCTGACAAAGGTCAGTTTAAGGTAAAGCTGGATTCCTGTTTAACAGGTCTGGCTAGGTTACATGCAGGTATTCAGGGTAGGTGTAGTTATTCCATACCTTTGTGGTACAGTAGTGGGGAATAGCTAAGGAGTAGATAGGTAGGTAGTGGGAGTGACATTGTAACTGTATAGTAGCTTGTAGGTATAATTGGATGGGGAGCAATAGGGAAGGTTTGTCAGATGTTGGGATTTGTATGTGAGGCAGGACAAGAGGTATCGGTATCACTAGTTGATGTAGTGGTATAGAGTGTGAGTTGGGGGAAGGGTTTCACAAGGTGGTGAGCCTGTGCTGCTCCAGGTGTGCTTGCGATGTTCCTTCATGTGTTATTTACATGTGACCTGTATTTACATGTGTTCTGTGAGACAGCTGTGATACTACATGTGGGTTGGGGCTACAGATACTGGCAATATAGTGGGGGAAGAGGGTGTCACCTACATGTAACTGTAAACATTAATAGAAATGGAACAGGGGCTGATAGGTACGTGGTGTGCATGGGGTACAAAGGGGGCAGTTAGTAGGGGGATTATTCAGGGATGTGCAGAACGGCTGCAAGGAAGGTCCACAGCTGGCCATGTTTTCTATGGCAACAGCTGTGCATATAAACTGCATTTGGTTTTTGCATTGGACACACACACCGCTGGGTGGGGGTGAGGACTGCAGTAATACCTTGTGATGCCAATTAGATTGGCCTACATGCCTACAGTAGGGTGTTGCAACTGTGTGTTCGTAGATGTTGTGTAGTGGGTTATACAACAACACATATGGTTATACTGTACTTTGCCATGTAAACTGGACTGTGCTGCGGTGGGACCCATATCGGCAAAGGCTGCCCATTAGGTGAAAACATACCTGTTGACCGTACAGAATCCGCAGACTGTCCAGAGTTTGCTTTATAATATAATGGCATGTTGCTCTTACAATCTGTACCTGTCTGGCAAATATCTGGGAACTGAAGTCATTAAATACAGACAAGTATTTGGGTGTAAGACTCCACATCCTTCAGATGAGTCATGCTAATGCATAACCTATTATTCTATCAGCTTTCTAAGGTTGTAAGTGGAATATGTAATTTCTGTCCCTATCTGTCACCCAAACGGTTTAGGTTCTGTCCAGTGATTTTGCTCTTAGAGGTTGAGAGGTATGGGAGGATGCTCTGCCCAATTCGCAATATTACTTACATCCCTGTGGCAGTCTGAATACAACTGTGCCAGCCAACACCTGCACGCCTAGACCCATAATTGCATACCCATAGTTCTCCCCCCCTGCCTCTCCTCTACAGCACTCATCCTTATGTTGTCTCGACCCATGGGTCATCAGACTTGCCCAACCTACTGGTCTGTGTACGTACATGGCCTGGTTAGATAAATCGTTACAGGGACTGACTCCAATCATCATCAATTTTTGGGGTGTCCCACAAGGGACATTGATGTCTTTGTTTCACGATTAGACTTGGCAGGTCTCTCCCACTGGTAGTAACCTGCCTGTGGTCTGGGAAGAAGTGGTGTGTTTTCTTGTATAGTGTGTTTGTATGTTTCACCTGTCTAGCTGGGGGGGAGGGGTTTGATGCTACGTGTTACACGTTTGTTGATTGGACCCCTCACCCCCATTGGCATGGTCTGTGAACATATGTAATTCTTAACTGCTGTATAATATCTATATATATAATTTTATATATATATATATATATATATATATATATATATATATATATATGTATATCTGCTGTATACTAATATTTAATACATTGTTTTCTAGTCCTGAGGAGCTTTTCTCCCCAGGTCTCCGCTGAAAATGAACCAAAAGCTCAGCCAGACATACCCAGTTAACAGATGTAAATTAAATAAATAAATCAATAAATATCCTAGATATATATGTATATATGTGTGTATGTTTACACACACATATATATATATATTTCTGCATATTTATACACACACACACACACACACACACACACACACATATATATATATCTATATATATATATATATATATATATATATATATATATATATAGATATATATTTGCATATATATCTGTATATCTATGCATATATATATTGCTGTGTTGAGCTAGGTGTCAATCACATATTCAAATTTCAGGTTTTTGAATTGGTGCATACAGATGGGAGACTTGGCAACATAAGGAATAGAATTGAAGAAAGAGAAGGCAAGTGGATTGTCAAATTACAAGCCCATAAATTTGGGCTTAATGAGAGGCTTACTCTTAAGCCTTTTTTAGCTTCCAGACCATTGAAGCATTAACACTTAAAGACAACTTTATGTAAAATATGTTCCTTGTTTTAGATGGTCAATGTTTTAATATTGCCTTTTATGTTTGTATGTTCTTTTAAATTTTAATTGTTTTTTAAGCACTGATGACATCATGACAGTTAATGCTTTTTAAGAGGAGAGCTTCAGCATTTTCTTTATGTCTGATGAAGCGTTGGGTAACAACGCGAAAGCGCTCACAACTTGCTGCAGTTTTACTTTTTGCAATAAACGAGGATTTTATATATAAGAAGACCGTTTGGATTTATTTGACATTTTGTTTTTGACTGCAGCTCATGGTGCACTCATTACCTTTTTTTGCTGATTTGTTGTTTCTGAGGTGAGTGCTTTACCTGGCAGTGAGTTTTCCTTTTCTATTTTGCCTTATCTGTATACCACTGCTTGGACATGGCTGCTAAATCAAATTCACCTTTACCTAACCAAGAAGCTGACAGACTGTTTGATTTGGATGGACTTGTTGATTTTAATATCAACCCATTACTCAAACTGACTACCTCTGATTTAAATGCTTCTGGAGATGATGCACACTCTTTTAAGAACAACATGGAAATCACCATGATAACAAGGAATTTGGAGAACAAGCTTTATAAACTCCGCACCATACAGTGGCAGAAACTTCATATGGAAGCTTGCTTAAAATTTAAATTGTTGCCGCGAGGTCTCAGAATCCTTAAAATGCCGACTTTCGGCGATTCACAACCAACCCTTTTGGCTAAGTGGCAGAAACATAACATTGATACTAGTTTCTCCTATCTGCTTATTTTGATCGAGCACTATGATATTTCCATTACCGAATTGAAACAGGACATTTTAACCATTCATACAGAGTTGGTAGGTTTATTAAATGCAGAACAATCCAACATTGTATTTGAGGATCTAAAGAACATGCTAACTTCCCTTGACATCAAATGCCTGCGAGATAAAAAACGCAAGCTGCAAAGAAATTTTGTTGACTTCAGTAAATCTCAAGTTTTCTCCTGGCCCAAGGAGAATAGTGATATGAGATCCCACAATACGAATAAATATTTGAACAATACGCGCATTCATCCTGTTGTTATGAATGAACAACGTGCTACACGCTCTACCACTCCTACTTCGTTGACGTCACGAGACGAACCATCCAACATGGATCCTACAATGACCGCCACAACGGAGATGTTCAGCAACGTTACTGAGGAGCCTAACAAGACAACAACACAACACTCTCACGTTGTAACAACACAGGCACTTGTACATATAGACTCCGTCTCAGATATATTGCCGCATGTTGAGAAAGTTGATTCTGTCAGACCGAAAGTGAGTGAAATGCGCAACAAACAGCTGTGCATTGATTCCTTTGTAATCCCAGCAGAGGACGAGTTGTTTGCATTGGGAGAGGGTCTCCCTTCTTTTCCTTTACCCTTCCGACCACAAGAAAAGAGAACTTGGTCCCCGTCCACACAAGCCAACAAAAGGAAGTTCACAGAGGACCACACGCAGCTCACAAAAAAGGTATGGCGACCGAGAAAATAAATGTTGATGTTTTGCCGTCTGAGTTCTTGAACTCTGACAACTTAGTTGTAAATATATCTCAGTACGATTTGAATGCATTTGAATCATCGCTTCTCAACAGGGGATTTGGCTTCATTCCCTCACACAGCAATGATGTCACCGACATTGCTGTGGATGTTAAGATGTTCACAAGGACTTTAACTCTTAAATTGCTGTATGGCCAGCAGGCACAACAGCCTGCTATTGATCACACTTTATTTAGGAAGCCATCTACTTTTGTTCCACAACAACATCCACTCCTGGATGCTTTTGAACAAGCTGTGGAAGATGACTTATTTAAACTTTATAACGACGATAAAGCCAAATCTAACTTTGTTAACTTATCATATGATGAGAAACAAGCTTTGGATAATCTAAGAGGTAATGAATCCATAACTATTAGACAAGCAGACAAAGGTGGCGCTATTGTCATTATGGATAGTTCTGTATATTGTGAGAAAATGAATGCTATGTTGTCTGAATTTAGGAGATTTTGAACAATCTTTTTCACCCCAAGACAAGTGTATACTGGTAACTTTAGATGTTAAATCGTTGTTTACCTCAATTCCTAATGACATTGGCTTAGATTATATTAGAGCTATTCTTACACATTATAAGTTTACCTAGGTATAGTTTGAACAATCTCATTAAGAACGTACATGCTATGTTGTATGACTTGTTACTAACTACTGTAATTGACAATGATTTATACTCTTATCTACTAGTTGATAAACCCCTAGTACCATCTTTCAGGGGCTTACCCAAAATACACAAGAACGCTATTGATCCACCATTACGACCGATAGTTTCTAGCCGAGGGTGGCTCACTGAGCCCCTCTCGATTTATCTTGATAAGATATTGAAACCTATTGTTCTAAAGGTTAAGCACATTTTGAAGGACACTACTAATTTTTTGGAGAATTTAGGAGATTTTGAACAATCTTTTTCACCCCAAGACAAGTGTATACTGGTAACTTTAGATGTTAAATCGTTGTTTACCTCAATTCCTAATGACATTGGCTTAGATTATATTAGAGCTATTCTTACACATTATAAGTTTACATCTCTTATGGTAGATAGATGTGTGTCTTTACTTGAGATTATTCTCAAAAACAATGTATTATGTTATGGGAATACTTATCATCTTCAAGTTAAAGGTGTAGCGATGGGCACTCCTTGTGCCAACGCTTACGCCAATTTAGTGCTGGCACATTGGGAACAGTTGTTTGTGTTCAATGATGATTCTGAGTTTCTTGAGTCGTTGATATTCTACAATAGGTTTGTAGATGATGTGTTTCTTCTTTGGGGAGGAACTGTTGAACATTTATTTGATTTTATTAGTTACCTTAATGCTACTACTGACTTCTTGAGTTTTGACTATACCTACTCCAATGAGCGCATTGATTTCCTGGATGTGAGTGTTTCAAGGAATAAACATGGTTTTGAAACTGAGTTATTCAGGAAGAGTTGTTGGAGGAACAACTTATTACATAGAGGAAGTATGCATCCCCAACACATCTACAAAAACATTGTTAAGAATCAAGCCCCGAGGGCTTCTAAACTGACCTCTACACAGACAGCATATCAACAACAAAAAACAGAATTAGCCAGACACTTTGTATCTAGGGGCTATAATAAGAATTCTGTACATGAAGCCATCTCTGATTGTGACACCAAGAGAGGCAATGAAGCCGCACCAATCATAAAAAGACACAAGTCTCAATGTTTAGATTCCACACGAACATCTAGACCTAATCACAACAGGATTCTGATTCCCTATACCAACAAGAACAAGCACATCTTGAAGATTTTCAATAAACATTGGAATCTTCTTATGATAGATGATGACATTAGGTCTTTAGTTGATAGCACACCTCGTGTAGCCTATAGGAATATGCTTTCGTTAAATAGGCTACTATGCTATGACCAACCTCATGCTATAGAGCGCATTAAAACACAATGTGGCACTTATGCTTGCTCATCTTGTAACCAATGCAAATATGTGGCCAACACTAACAAGTACATACATCCTGAAACACACAGGACCTATATGTTCAAACATTATGCGAACTGTAGGTCTACTAGTTTGGTTTATTTAGCTGATTGTCTATTATGTAGGAAGTTCTACGTAGGCATGACAACCAGATCCTTAAGAGAACGCATCAGAGAGCATGCTTATGCCATATCTAAAAGTAATATTTTGAACGCTCTAGCCAAACATACTGTTGAGTTAGGTGTCAATCACATATTCAAATTTCAGGTTCTTGAATTGGTGCATACAGATGGGAGACTTGGCAACATAAGGAATAGAATTGAAGAAAGAGAAGGCAAGTGGATTGTCAAATTACAAGCCCATAAATTTGGGCTTAATGAGAGGCTTACTCTTAAGCCTTTTTTAGCTTCCAGACCATTGAAGCATTAACACTTAAAGACAACTTTATGTAAAATATGTTCCTTGTTTTAGATGGTCAATGTTTTAATATTGCCTTTTATGTTTGTATGTCCTTTTAAATTTTAATTGTTTTTTAAGCACTGATGACATCATGACAGTTAATGCTTTTTAAGAGGAGAGCTTCAGCATTTTCTTTATGTCTGATGAAGCGTTGGGTAACAACGCGAAAGCGCTCACAACTTGCTGCAGTTTTACTTTTTGCAATAAACGAGGATTTTATATATAAGAAGACCGTTTGGATTTATTTGACATTTTGTTTTTGACTGCAGCTCATGGTGCACTCATTACCTTTTTTTGCTGATTTGTTGTTTCTGAGGTGAGTGCTTTACCTGGCAGTGAGTTTTCCTTTTCTATTTTGCCTTATATATATATATATATATGTCTAACGACATATGGATGTATGGGTGTCTGCATATGTATATATCTATATGTGGGTATTTAATTATAATTGGTCTCTGTACATATACATTTGTACTACGGAGAGGGGGAGGTTTAACTCCATGTAGGTATGGGTATATAAACACACACACCTCTACATGCTTACATCTACATCTGGTTATTCCATTCTTTGCCATGTACAACAGACTGTGCTGCAATGGGACTCATAGCGGGAGTGGCTGCCGGCCCTGGCCAATGCACACGATTGCTTACATCCCTGGGGCAGTCCACATAGACCCACTCCAGCCAACACCTGCACAGCTAGGCCCATAATTTCATACCCATGGTTCCCAAACTGCACATCCTCTTCGGCACTCTTCCGTACTCCGGGTGCAGGTCGGGTCTGGCCACACCAGTACACTCTACCCACTCCCCACTTCTAGGGACCCATCACTTATGTTATCTCGCCCCATGAATCATCAGGATTCCCCTACCTTGTAAACTGGGAACATGCATTGCCTGCCATTGGACATCTGAGTAATGGTAGGAAGCCCAAAAAAACTGAATTTTTAGGTGTCACACAAAGGACATACATGTCATTGTTTCAAGATTAGACTTGGCAGGTCTCTCCCACTGGTAGTATCCTGTCTGTAGTCCAGGAGAGGGAGAGGTATATCTCCATGTAGCTATGGGTAGATATACACACACATACCTCTACATATCTACATCTACATCTGGTTATTCCGTTATTTGCCATGTAAAATAAACTTTGCTGCAGTAGGACTTGTAGCGGGTGTGGCTGCTCATTGGGCAGTGCCTCTGCCCAATGAACTCTATTGCTTACATCCCTGGGGCTGTCCGTATAGACCCACTCCAGCAAACACTTACACGCCTAGACCTATAATTAGCTATGCATAGTTCCCCCACAAGAACCTCCTCCACAGCACTCATCCTTACTCTGGGTGCGGGTTGAGTCTGAACACACCACCACACACTGCCCGCTCTCCACTTCACGGGACCCATCTCTTACGTTGTTTCAACCCATGGGTCATCAGGCTTTCCCACCCTTGTATTCCAGGTATGTACACACCCCACCTTGATAGGTCATTGCACTGGCTTCCTCCCATATTATGACAATTTTTGGGGTATCCTGCAAGGGATGCTCCTGTCTCTCTTCCAAGAATAGATTTCACGGGTCCACTGTGTCCCCCCCCCCGGTTGTATCCTGCCTGTGGTCTGGCGAGGACTGTTTACATTGTTTGTGGGTTTGTTTGTATGTTTTCTCTGTCCAGCGGCGGGGGGGGGGTCATGCTACATGTTACACATTTCTTGCTTGGGCGCCTCACCTCCATTGGCATAGCCTGTGAACATATGTCATTCGTGGGTGTTGCATCTTATCATAGGTATATATCTGTGTATATCAACGCACAGACACACACACGCATATATATATATATATATATATATATATATATATATATATATATAGGTATATATATATATATATATATATATATATATATATATATATATGTATATGTCTGCATACACACACACATATATTTTATATATATATATATATATATATATATATATATATATATGGATCCCCTTCAGTTTACCGAAGCATACAACGCGAAACACAAATCACTGACACCAAAAGACCGACAACACAAAATACCGACAATACACACAACCATACATGCACTAACCGTAACCCAAACCCTAACCCTAAGGTCCGACACAACCGCACACTTACCCTACCCGCACCCTAACCCTAACTCACTTAACCCACCCCTAAACCCACAGTCCGTCACTATCGCACACACCCTACCTGCACCCTAACCCTAACTCACTTAACCCACCCTTAAACATATATTCCGTCACTATCGCACACTTACCCTACCCGCACCCTAACTCTAACTCACTTAACCCGCCCCTAAAACTACAGTCCCTCACTATCGCACACTTACCTGTCTGCTCCCTAACACTAAATCCCTCACTCTATCGCACACTTACCGAGTCCGTCGGGTTCTCACCTTGTCGGTCATCTGCGTTGTCGGTCCTTTGGTGTCGGTGATTTGTGTTTCGGCATTGTGGCATTTCGGTAAACTGAAGGGGATCCATATATATATATATATATATATATATATATATATATATATATATATATATATATATATATATATATAATATTGCTGTATATATATCTAATGACATGTGAATGTATGGGTGTCTGCATATGTATATCTGTATTTGTGGGTATTTATTTATATGTCTATGTATGTGTACATTTGAATTACAGAGAGGGGAGGTATATATCTATATAGTTATGGGTATTCATATGGACACATATACCTCTAATTCTTTAGCTACATATCCGGTAATGTTGACTGGTATCGCTGGGTACTGTGTTTTGTGTGCATACCGGCTAACCTTGTGTGCCACATATGCTTTGCGATACCTACAACTGACTCCATTAATGTACTCAGACCCATGCGTGACACCAGTTGTTTGATACGGTGTGCTTAAGGCACTTTCAAGTGGTTGTGAGCGGGTTTGCACAGAGGATAGCACTGCTGACTTCCGGTTACAGTGTGTTACATGCAGTTAGCGTCTCCTTTGCTTGATCTGTGTCGGCGGTGCTTCACCCCCCCCCCATACGCACTTGCACACGCTTACTATTCTTACATTTGTTTACTTCTACTTATCTGTGGTTACGCCTGCTTATTGCTGACTTTCTGCAGTACTCCAGTTCATATTTAATTGGTATTTGGTAGGTTCTACAGCAATATAATGTACATAATTGTTCGTATACAGATTACACTTGGAAAATGGTATGTTCCGCAGTGGAACTCAAGCCGGGAATGCCTCCTCCTTAGGCAGATGCTCTGACCACTATGCTAGTGCTGTGCTGCTTCATTTGCTATACCTTCCTTGTTATCCTCTTCAGCCTTTCATGCTGCTTTACCCGTAGCTATGTGATGGGCAGTCCTGTGCACCTACG
This sequence comes from Protopterus annectens, assembly GCF_019279795.1. Taxonomy (NCBI): domain Eukaryota; kingdom Metazoa; phylum Chordata; order Ceratodontiformes; family Protopteridae; genus Protopterus; species Protopterus annectens. Next base: position 848,208,673 of record NC_056739.1, on the reverse strand, counting down.
GTTAGCTGTACTCGGAGTTTTAAAAACATTACTACAAGGGTTTCTTCGTGTTTTTTTTTTTCAGTGTACTATTGCTGTTGAACACATGGGGACTGTTGGTGGGGATCTGCAGACACTTATGTGCGGTCTCCCTCTTTTCTGTATACATTTTTCTGTTCTACTTTGCAGGGGCAGAGTTCTCAGACATGCCCTCCTGCACTCGTCCACACTTAATGTAGGATTTGGAGCTCAGGCAGTGCACCTTCATTAATATGCATGCCGCGCTGCCGTCCTCCACTTAAACTGCCGCTTCCGTGCAGGACTAGATTAGTCCTGCATGGAAGATTAGTAAATCTGGGGGATGGTAGTAATGTTGAAGAACAGGGCACACCCTTAGATTATAATGGGGTAAGAAGGTTACAAAGATTAATTGAACAAAGGGAAAGGCATCAGAATAACAATTACGGTGCACAGAAACAGGGTTTTTACTGGAGGGGGAAAGGGTGGGAGAGGGGGAGATTTTAGTATTTGAACCTGCTGACACTGAAGTTGACAACATTTTTCATGATGTTTGTAAAGAAGTAGGACCAAATCTGGTAATTAATGACAAGCAAGATTTTACTATCTACAATTTTAGTAGTGTTGAAGTTAGTGGTGAATGGGCTAACCTCTTGGAAAGGGGGTTGAATTTTGTACCTAGTAAAAGAGGTAATATGGTACAAAGTATTATACAACCCAAGTCTATTACTGGGAAATTGAATCTTGTTTTTTTATACAAGGACAGAAGTAATATACCAAGGCATGAACTAACTAAGCCCAGCACTTTTTTGTCTGTTGCTCACCCTGTAGTTAGTTTATTTGAAAAAGTTTGTGAACAACAGGTTTATGATACTCTGAGAAATAAATCAGATAGTCGCATGCAAGACAATTTAACTAAGGAAGAAGTAAGGTTATTGAATGAGATTATTTCTAATAAAACTATAAGAATCATGAAACTGGACAAGGGTGGGGGGCTAGTTGTTATGGATGGGGTCGTTAAAATAGACAGGATGTTTAACATACTGTTTACTGATACCTATGATGAAGCATCAAGAAATTAATTAAATATAGCCTATAGGAATGTTAAACTAAGTTTGGATAAGATGATTCTCAATGGAGACCTTACTATTGATGAGCATAAATACCTGTCTATAGACCACCCAAGGAATCCAACTATGTTTGGAATTCTAATAATGCATAAAAACATTAAAGATCCCCCTATGCCCTATAGTGGATGCAGCAGGCTCTAGTGCTTTACAATGGCTAAATATATTGATTTTCATCTTAAAGACATTCGTACTGGGTATGAATATATTTTTAGGGACTCCTGGGATTTTTTATCAAAACTTAAAAATGAGTTTTACTTGGATGAACTTATTTAGATACAGTTGATGTATGTGATTTATTCTCTGTAATTCCACAAGAGACAGGCTTGGAAATGTTCTATGAGTTTATATGCCAACACCCAGGTTTTTCTAAGAGTAAAACTAACACGTTTAGGTGTTTAATGGAAATGGTCTTAGAAAACAATTTTCTTACTTTTGAAAATCAGATTTATAAACAAGTAAAAGGGGTAGCAATTGGGGCAGGATGTGATTTCATCTTCGCAAACATTGTTCTAGCCCAATGGGAGAAAACTTGTATTTTCATATCAGGTTTTAAAGAAGACTGGAGTATGTATGGTAGATTTTTAGATGATATAGTAATTTTTTGGAAAGGACGTGAGTCGAGATTATTGGAATTTTATGATTATTTGAGTAATTGTACAACATTCTTAAAGTTCACTATGAATAGTAGAATGAGTATGTTCAGTTAGCCAGAATGGTGTCTGATAATTTATTTTTTGAACAATGTGACATCTTGAAGGGTATGTTAGAAAGAAAAGGTTACCCAGAGACATTTGTAGACAAGATACTTTGGGAAGTAAAAAGAAAAAGAAGTGATGCTATTTATGTACCAGTTATCGGCACCTTTCTGGCTAGTACTGAGTTAAGTAATGTGTCTGACAATAAAGTTAAAGATTGTAGGAATAGCTCATGCATCATACAGTACAATAAAGATTTTTATTCCATCAGTGGTATAATAAGGAGAAACTGGGATCTATTTAGAAGTGATCCCAATTATATAAAAATTGTTGGAGAAAAAGTAAACATTGTGTATCAAAAAGAAAGTAGCTTCAAGCAGTTGCTTGAAAGGGCAGAGAATAATAGAAACCACAAAGATGAAAAAATGTCTAAGTGTGGGGCATGTCCTCAATGCTGTAATATTTTGGTATGTAAGAAAATAAATATTGGGAGACATTTTGTGCTAAATATCCCTGGAAGATTCTACTGTTATTCTAAAGGAGTGGTATATGCTGCTATATGTCAGACATGTGATTGTTTCTATATAGGAAAAACTGTAAGGGCTCTTAAAGACAGAATATATCAGCATTTCTGACATCAGAAAAATGGGCACTAAAAATTCATTATCCAGACATATTTGTGAAAATAAAGACCATGTATTTAAATTTTGTTTTATTGACTAAAGTGATTTGGGTCCCAAGGGGGACATGAATCAAATTATCTAGAATATTTGTAATTACAGTGGATTTTACAAAGTAATGCTGTAACACACCCAGGTCTTAACAACCATGTTTCATTAAGTAGTTTCTTAAGACTAAAAGCTTGCTATATGTTTTAGTTATGCATCAGTACTGCAAGAGTTAAATGTAACTTGGTGGGAAACTCTTAAACAATGTGACCTATTAATTAGTGAGGTTTTGTGATAGGTTATTTTGAATGTGTGCGGTTGTACTTTTTAAGTTTTGTAATATTTAAACAAGTTTTAAGATGGTTGTTTTATTCTGATGAAGTCCGTGATACCTGGACGAAAGAGCTCAAGTTTGTGAAGAAAAGTGTAAAGCTATGAGGTTTCCTGTTCTTGTTCCTCAGGTCTTAGTTTTGGCTTGGGGGTTTCTAAGGGCTCTGAGGTACATGCCTTCCACTATTTCATTGCTTCCTCTAGGCTGCATATACTTCCTTCATTCTGCATATGAGAAAACTACAGTGGTTCTTGAAGTCAGTATGGCTTCAACATTCCCATCCTTTGGACTTTCTAGTTCCTCTTCTTCTATGCCTCAAATTAGAGCTTCAGTGATGGATTCAGAAACTCTCTCTCAACCCAAGAATTCCTTTTCTGCCCCCAGTCTCCTCTCAGGAACTTTTTTCAGATGCCTCAGACATGGGGTAGGGGGCTTCTTTCAGTGCTCCAAAGGTTTGAGGCCTTTGGTCCCTTCTTCAGAGGTTGGATAATATCAACCTCCAGGAAATTAATGCTCTCCTCCTTGCTCTTCATGCCTTCCACACTTTGCTTCTTTAGGGCCTCTCAAAAATTTTACAGGCAATACCACAGTGATGTAGTACACCATCAAGCAAGGGGGGCAAGGTCCTACCTCCTGTGCAGACTGACTCTTCAGGGTTGGGATTTGACTGTCCAGTATCAGGTGACTCTTCAGGCTGCTTATATTCTTTCAAAATACAACCCTGTGGCATTCCATTTGAGCAGGTCCATAACACACACTCATGAGTGGATGCTTCACAGATGTGTCTTTCTGGACATTGTCAGCCAGTGGGGTACTCCTTGGGTAGATCTTTTTTGCATTCCCTCTGAACAGAGATCTTCTTCACTTTTGCACCAGAGTCTGTTGTCTTCTGGGATGGAAAGTGGGAACCCTCTCTTTTTCTTGGAACAGGATTTTTTTTATGCCTTCCCTCCCCTTCATACCAAGGGTCCTGGTCAAGATAGAACAGGACTCCCCTAAAATCTTGTTGTTGACTCCCTTCTGGCCCAGACAGCATTGTTTCCCTCTTCTTTTGCACCTAGCTAAGAACACATTACCTCGCAGGGTAAACCTACTCACACAAGACAATGGGTCTCTCATCCATCCTCACTTGTCCACTCTTCACCTGACACTGTGGGTGATAGGGTTTTGATCCCTTTCAGGCACTTTTTTTCTGAGGCTATGTTTTGGGTTCTGCAGGAGGCCACTAGCAAGAAATCATGTTTATACAAATAGAAGAGATTTTCTGTCTGATGTCTTGCTCATAACCAGGATCCACTTTCTGTGGAAGTTCGTTTGGTTCTCTCTTATTTGTGTGAATCACACCATACTGGGTTGGCATACTCTTCATTTAAAGCTCAACTTTCACATATTTCTTCTTGTCTGCCTTTGACTCCTCTTTTGGCCTCTAGCTTTGAAGTCACACAATTTCATAAAGGAATCCTTCATATTAAGCCTAACAGGAAGCCTATTTCTCCATCTTAGGACCTTAATTTTGTTCTTGAAAAATTAACTCCGGCTCCTTTTGAGCCTGCGGCTTCAGCTTCATTACATTATTGTTCTTCAAAGAAGTTTTTCACAGGGACAGGGTGTCTCTTCATACTAATCCTTTTTTTGCCCAAGTGGTTAGTGAGTTGCCTCTTAATCAGTTAATTCATTTGCCCACTTTTTCCCTTCTCCACAGTCTGCTAGTGCGAAGGTTCTTCACATTTTGGATTTGTATAGACAACTTAGATATTCTTTATTTAAAACTAAAGCTATTCATAAATCTGAGTAACTTTTTGTTTCCTTTCATTCTAGATTCTAGGTTTGGGTGTTTCTAAGCAAACAATTCTTCTTGGATCTATAAGGCCATTTCCTTTTGTTACTCTATTTACGTGAAAAGCCCTTCTACTTCTGTAAAGGCTCATTCTACCAGGGCTGTGGATTCCTCTGGTGTTTTTTCAAGGGATTGGATACCAGTTCCATCCCTGAGGCTATCTGGACTTTTGTGCATACTTTTAATAAACAATGCAAACTAGGGTCAGTTTTGTCAGGGCTGTCCTGCATGGCTTTCTTGAGGGCTCTGATGGGCCTTCCTCTTCCCATGTTTCCTCTTGAACTTTTGTACTCTCCCTTGAGTAAGGAATACTGCACCATTGATATGGAAAGGCATTGTACAGTTGTGTAAAGTCTTACTATAACAGTAGATGCTCTTCCCTTCACTGTTGCAGTATCCAGTCTCTCCCTCCTCCCCCTTTTCTTTACTCTTTTTTCTTTCCTTCTGGATGCACATGTTCCTCTTATGCTCCTTAGACTGCTGTTCTTCCTGGGGCTATTCAGTTCTGAAGTAGGTATATCTGTATGTCACCTTTATGCCCTACTCTGTGAGCAAAGAGCATGCATGTTATGTATGATGCCCTTAAAAACTTAAAGCTAAGCTTTAGTATACCGGCTGGGCATTGGACTACCCTTGGCAGGAGATCCCTTGAGTTAGGAATATTGAAAAAGTGAAGGGAAGGACATCTAATGCTATGGTAAAATTTTGCACAACTGAAGTTTCTGATGAATTTCTATTTAAAACAAGAGCAAAAGTGCTTATCTTAATAAACTATTTTCTGTTTTTGTAGAATTTGTTTTCTCATTTTTAGTTTGTTTTTAACATTTCCTTTACCAGAGTACTTGTTTTTCAGTTCAGGTTCCTGATTCTCCTTCAGAAAATCCACAGCAGTTCCAATGATTTCTTTGGTACTTCCAAAGATTGCTCTGTTACCAGCAGTTTTCACTCTCAGCATCTAAATTCCTCCCCAAGAGAGGCAAATGTATCTGATCAATGTGATTTCATGCCCTATTTTTAACAACAGCATTTCCAGGTTTTTCATATTTGTCTGTGCTTTTACAAATTTTCACTAACATAAAATGCTGATTAAACATATTACTATCAACATCGTACTGAAATGGGTACTATGCCATTAAGAACTCCTGTGTTTTACAGATTTTGATGTGTTATGGGTCTAGGATAATCTACCTTGCTGTCAGGTCTATGCCTAATGGTGAAGACTGAAATGACAAACTTATCTACACAATTTGGTTTTACATCCTGTTGCATACACAACTATTGCAGGTTTGTATGATCAGTTACCAATGTGATGCTACATCCCAAATTAGTGCCACTTCATAGTGAGACATTCTAATTCTATGGCATAGTATCTTTCTCATCCTTCACCTTCTAAGTTTAACATTTGGAAAGGGTTTAGGATAGGTCTGCTAAAACAGCCTATAATTTGATTAGTAGGAGAGTGAAGGTTTCTTTAAGTAACATCAAATGTAAATATGAAAGACATTTAGTGTCATTAGAGTCTGTGAAAAAAATACTCTTAAGTAAATCAACTTAATTATAAGATTAAAACATTGGGTCCAACTGTACATGAAGATGAGAAACTTTAGGGGGGTAAATGACTGATGTTTTCAAAAATATTTCTTTGTGGGTAATAATATGAGTGTAAAGAACATTCATGACTTGAGAATTCCAATAAGTGAAGGAACTGCTTGTCCAATCTTCATCCTGGAAATAGTGAGATCTGCCTTAGGGCGCATAATGCAAGACTGGTATGGGACCTAATAATCTCTGTTGACCCTTTTGTCTTGTTTGTAACAAATATTCATCTGCCATGATCACACTAATTTTTAACAAAATATTACTACACAGATATGTTTCTAATAGCTGGAAACTCATAGATGTAATACCAATCCATAAAGGAGGATTTGTGGAAAAATTGCCAGTTACAGGCTAATTAACCCTAAACTGATAGTAGGTAAAAGCTTTGAAATATGCTTATTAATTATACGGAACTGTGAACTATAAGCTAGTTTAATGGATATAATTCATCATTTTATTAAGAACTGATCAACCTTTACAAAAACAATTAATATGTATGAATCCATTTCCTTAGCACTAGGCCACTGGCTTTGCAATGTAGTTGTACATTTAGACCTATCTAAGACTTTTCATAGTATTCCACACACTGTTATTTTTAGAGGCCATGTATAAACACTCTATAAGTCCATATGTCATTTGATAGGTTGCATACTGGCTAAGTGGCAGGTTACAAAAGAGGAAAAATAGAGAGGTATTCTTCAGAGTGGGCATGGGTTCAAAAAGAAGGCCCTCATGCTTTGGTCCTGGCTCCATTGTTGTTTAACATTGTTTTATCATTAATATTCAAGCCTTCAATGGTTTGGATGTTAAAGTATGCCAATGACATTAAAACTGAATGTTTGTTTAACATTACATTTGATATTGTTAAATTCAAGCAGTACCTGTGCAAGATTGATTTGTGGGTTTAAGCAAAATGGGTTGGAACACAACTTGGAGAAATGTGGGGTTTTTCACTTTTGTGAAATGAAGTTATATACTGATGTGAAAGTAGGATATACTGATATACAGAAAAGGATTGAGTATAAGGATCTGGGAATTATCTTTAATTGTAATCCTAAATTCAGATCCCATTTTCAGAATACTAAGGTTAAATTGATGAAAGTGGCAGGCTTTAGTTTTAGGAATTTCAATATGAGGAATAAGGAATTTTTAAAAAAATGTTTATAGGATGCATTCTACTGATTACTGTTGTTTTACCCATATACCAAAGGAGACAAAAATAATACTGAAGGGAATCCAATATAGGTTTAAAAAGAGAATTCCTGGACTCAGTGACAATATTATTCCATGATAAAGAGTTTCCTAGGGATTTAATTAAATCCATTTAGGAATAGTGGAAGTCCTACACAGAAGGTACTGTAGCCATGTCTGTAGCTCCCTCTTGGCAGCATGCCTTGCATATTAATGAAGGCACACTACTGAGGGGCAGCCATGTAACACAGTTAGAGAATCAGTGTAGGGGGTGTGTTAAAGTGTCCAGAGATGAGTAACACACCCCCTGTACTGTGGAATTGCCGGTTATTCAGTGTATGGCAATGTAATAAAAACGTTAATTTATTTATTTATTTTTTTGTCTTTGCACAGTGCGGCGCTTAGCTGTGGACATGTGCCAGACATTTAAAAATAGAAATCAGATACATTTAATTATGAAAGCAAAGGTCAAGTTTAAGCATAGCTGAGCGTGTTTGTGCAGTGCTCCACAATGCTCAGTGGTGCTTAAATGCAGTGGAGAGATATATGTAAAAGTATAAGAGCATTTCACATGTCTACATAACTGAATAGTTAGAGTGGCAGCTTCATGTGCAGTAGGTGCAGGATTTGAATACACAGACAGGTTATTTTATAAATACACATTCTGAGAATTTTTTTAAAGTCCCGATGAAATATTGTGTGATTACACAGACAGGTTGTTAATATTATTTTGCAAATACACATTTATGAGATATACACAGACATTTTATTAAACATTAATTTTGCAAGTACACAATTATGAAATATATTATTAAATCCTGCAGTGCTGCCCTCATGTAAGTTCTGCTAAGCACAGCTAAGCATAGCTAAACACTGCTTAAACTGGCAATGTTTTAGCAGTGCCTAGTTGATTTGCGCACTAAGCATTGCCAGTTTAAGCCCTGCTCAGATGTGATCAGAAGGTTTGCAAGGTGCTAAGTGAAGCACTGCATTTTTAAAACTGACCCAATGGCAACAAAGGGAGGGAAAACAGCTTTGTTTAAGTTGAACAGGTGAGAATACAGCCAGAACCTGTTGGAGTTTGACCCATGCAGGAGCTATGGCAGGAGGTGAGTTGGAGAGGGTTCATGCTTTTGGGTGCAGTGGGGCATTCTGGAGTCCAGGGTCATGGTTGGAATCCTTGTAAAAGATCGTGACATGTGGCTGCTGCAGGGCCAGTAATAGGGGTTGGAATACAAATTGGAGGCCTGGGACTGGTTGGCATGTGACCTCACCAGTGCAGCTGGTATCCCCTGCACAGGTGAGCAGGTGCGTCACCATTTTGATGATCTGAAGCATAGGAAGGGGGATCTCTTGGCCACTTGAATCCAAGATGCCCTGGATGACAATGCCCCACAATTTTGTAAGTATTGTTAGGATTGTTTTATCAATAACTAATCTGCATATATGATAGACAGGTACGCATCATGGTGTGCTTCTCTCCCCAAAGCTGCAGAGGTGAGAGCTCACAACCTGGAGGCCCATGCAGGGCACCTGACCAGGTTGCACACTGAGTGTGGGGAGTACAGATGTATCTTGCAATCTATAGTCATATAAACAAGAAATAGTACAGTAGTAACTGACAGTAGGTATATTCTGTTTGGAGTGTACTGTAATGAATGTGGTCATATGTCTGCACTGATATAAGTGAGTAATGCCAAGTACAGTTCAATAAAGATGAAAATATGAAACCTTCTAATGTTAAGGAAATAAAGTTACTACTGCATTAAAATGTTAAGGAAATGAAAGTTTCTACTACATTAATAATTTTAAGGAAATAAAGTTAAACTGCATTCATACTGCTAAGGAAATAAAGTTACTCCTGCATTAATTGTGAAATTACATCTGTCTTGCAACACCTGCATTATCTGAAGTGTTCATCAATAAAGACTGTTAGATGTATACCAGTCACTGCATGATCTCACCCCTAATAAAGCTGTGTTGTGCAAAATGTGCGTATTTTGGGCTGTTGGTCAAGAACTCAAGTATTACAAGTGCTGTGAAGTAAACACAGGAATAATACCACAAAGTGACTGAAGGTTAGCTAATAAAGACTGTTTTGTTTAAGTATGGATGTGGAGCTGTACTACAAGATATAATGCATTATATTTGTTCTGCACTAAGATCTGAATCTAGAATAGTAATGGCTAAGGTATAATAGTGTGTTTATCCCAGGATTGTCTTGTGTTAACCATTGCATTTCAGCTATATGGATTCCTGAGCTTAGTAGGCTTAGCAGGCAAGAATGAAACTGTAATAGCTGTAGACTGCAAATATACCATCTACAACTGTATATGGGTCAGGTAGGCAACCCAGCACTTTAATATGGTCTGTACATATCACACATATTTCCACCCACTAGGGGTTAATTGTCTACACCTGCATTCCATGTATTAATGCACAGTTCACCTAGTTTCTCTGTCATGTATGAATCTCATGCATGTGTGTTCAAGTGTCACTGTAGTCTTGTATAACACTCCACCTCTATTACCAGGTCACAGTTTGTTACAAGGTGAGCTCTAGGCATATATCAGTCAATCAGTAAGTGGCTTAGTAGCTCAGTTTGATAAATTCTAGGTATGATACACATTTTGTCACACATAGAAGGGGGTTCAAATCCTGGGACATGTACTACTAAATATTTATAGAAATTGTTATATATTGCTAACAGATGTTCTCCACACAGGAATTACAGGTAAATAAATGGCTGTAGTAGCTGTTCAAATGAGTTACTAATTTGTGTGCCCAGTAGTACCAAAATGTTATAAAAAGTCAACAAGTACAATAGTAATACAAGTTAATAACACAAATAAAACTGTTTAATCTTGCTATGGTTGTATGCCTGGTGTGTCTATGAATGTCTGTTTTAATTTCTCCAAATCTTTTGGGTTTCAAATACCATGATGGGAATGGACCCCATTCCTAAGTCAAAATATGATTAAATCTCATGAAATTAGTATTGTTTCAATCTTTGATGTCATCCAAAAGTGCTCTTCAGTCTAACCCCATGCCTGCCAAGAATGGCATAATAAGTGTAAACTCTCTGTACTGTGCATGATACATGTCTCTCAAGTGTCACTCTATCATAGGCTGTGATTACTGTTGCCAAATCCCTTGAACACAGATTTAACACACAGATCTAACATCCACTTCATTTATCTCAATAGCACAGTCACACTACATCAGTCCACAGTATACCTTGGTAGTCAGATATGTTCCCCTGACATGTGATAGTCATTGTAGTAGTTGTGTACCTGTAGGTGTTACAGCTTGGGCCATACTGTCACATGCAGATAGCTTGAGAAGTATGTAGGTGCGACAGAAACTATAGGGAACTTGTATACATAAAGTAAAGGCAGACCTGTAGGGTATATCAGAGTACTGTTGCAAAAAATATAGCTTACACTGGTACAAATGGAATGCCTTTCTCTCTACCCCCACCCCTTATCTGCATCATAATTTATTATTGTTATACATCGGGTATGGTTTATATTAACATATGTTCTCAAAACTTTACATTGGGCCTTGTGTTTCATTACTGCTATACATTATAATCGTTGCATACTAACATACCTTGTTGAATTACCTATGATGTTGGCCTTATGCTGCAACTGTTACTGGCATGCTGTTACAATACTGACTGTTAGCCCACTTATTACTGTGCTCCATATGCTATGCAATGTTATCTTACTGGGTTATTTGCAACATCCTGGCACGTTGTTATAACTAACATTTAAATGTTCTGTTCATTACTAACCTATACACTGTGAAAAACCTTGACACCATAGCTCAACTGGGTAGGCCAGTTCCTGGCGATCCACCTACCTTACCTCAGCTGGCCATGGCACCATGTCCCAGCACATCTGGCACCTAACCTAGTGTTGCCCCTCTGCTGGTCCTGCACTGCCTATGGGTAGAACCATCTCAGGGGATGAGCTCAACCACCCTGGGAGTGGGCACTGAGAGGGAGTTGTTATCCAGTGACAGCTAATGAGGATGGTACTCAGGATCATGCACCCTGGGTTCAATGATTGCCTGCACCAGATTGAGGGCAGATTGGGCAACCTGGAGGACAGGCTGGCCCCGGTGCCCAGCCCCCAGCACAGCCACCTTTGGGGCAGTGAAAGAGCAGTGGTCACTGCCCATGGGTGGGGAACTCAGTCTTACTGCTGCCGTTTGGGGGCACATGGCTTTCCAATTCCACAGCACCTTCCCTTCCAAAGTGTGTACCACCCTCGTGTGTCATACACCACCCTTGTATCCTGTTATGTCTGTCTTGTCAGTTTGCAAATGCTACCTCTCCTATCCAACTTAATTTCCTAGAAGTACCTATATCCCTTCCCCAACATTCCACTCGTTCCTTAAAAAAAATATGTATCTGTCCCACAAAAAAAAATATTGCCCCATACATAGCTCTCCATTTTGCACCCGCATCCACTGGCTACACTTTAATCATTACATGCTTCAATCAACACATTTATGATGATCTCAGAGACGTAACCAAATGGGTTCAGATTCAGATGAGGGGGGAGGAAACATAAGAAAGGACGGACCCAGGGAGGGCTTGGAGGCCCTTTTGAAACTCATGAAAGAATGTTAACTGTTAATTCTAATGTTCACAATATTTCTACTGTGGATCTCAGTAATACACAGATTAAAGTACTTGACAAAGGATTAAACTTTTTTCCCGAGTTTTTTTGTTCCTGAATATTCTTTGGCACAAGATGTGGCTCATTTTTGCCGATTGTTAAACTTAAAACGGTTTTATATGGACAATACGTCCACCTTGACTCATGGATTTAAATTTAAAAAATCAACTTTTGTTCTGCCTATGACCAATTTGGTAGGGGTTTTTCAAACTAATGTTTTGAAAGATTTACATTGTTATTTAAAGGATTTTCCTATATCATATAATAATTTATCCAAAGAGGAAGTGCGATGTGTAGATGAACTCAGGAATAATAAGAACATAGTGCTAACACAAGCTGACAAGGGAGGGGTGGTAGTGGTCCAAGATAAGACTAAATATGATAGGGAGGCCATGAGACAGTTAGGGGATAAAACATATTACATGGCTATGCCCTTGGACCCTACGGACCATCTTCAGTATAAAATTGAATCTTTTTTGACACAGGCATTAGAGGAAGGTATTATAACACAGGTAGATAAAAATTAACTCACTGTTTCCTCTCCAAAGAAACAGTACCTTTATCTGTTGCCTAAAATACATAAAGATGCCCTTGACCCACCCAGGAGACCGATTGTCTCAAGACGTGGGTCCTTGACAGTACCCTTGTCTGAATACCTGACATATTTTTTGAAACCTTTGCTTTCATCTATCAGAGCTAGGATTCAGGATACCACCCAGTTTTTGGATATTATGATTGATATACAACTTGAGCCTCGTTGGCTATTATGTACCCTGGATGTTACCACTCTCTACACGAATATTCCACATTGGGCGGGCCTGCAGGCCCTTGATTACTCTTTGGGCAGATCTGGCCATTATAAACCTGGATTTAACACCTTCCTGGTATGTTTGGCGGAATATGTTCTGACCAGTAATGTTTTTTATTTTCAGGACCAATGTTTCTGGCAGACTAAAGGAACTGCTATGGGTGCGTCTTTTGCACCCATTTATGCAGACCTATTCATGGCCTACATTGAAGAGGTCATGATTTATGATTCCAACCACAATATCTATATGCGTGAAATGGATATTTGGCGACATTATCTGGATGATTGTTGGTTGGTGTGGAGGGCTGATGAGGTTTATCTTTAAGAATTTGTTGACTATCTTAATGATAATGTATGGGGAATTGAATTCAAGGCAAATTATCATAGATCCAAGATGATTTTCCTTGATGTTGAGATTAGTAGAAATTCTGATGACACTTTGTCCACAGTTCTATATAGGAAATTTCCTGAATACAATTCCCTTTTACATGCTACCAGCTTCCACCCACAACATATCACCCAGAACATCCCAAAATCTCAATTCCTTAGAGCCAGAAGGATTTGTTCTAGTCAACATACTTTTGCTCGTATTCGGGATGACCTTGTTTGTAGGTTTAAGGAGAGAAGTTATCGTTCAGGTAGTGTTAGCTCTACCAAAAATTGGGCTTCTAAACAAAATAGGTTGGATTTGCTATGTTATAAAGTTAAAAATAGTGATAACTCCAATGAGCCGGTACATTTTGTCACCACTTATGGATGAAACACCAGAGGATTTATGAATATTATCCATAAACATTGGAATATTCTTATGGCTGAAGAAAAATTGTACCCTTTCTTGAGGGATAAATGTTCATTCTCATTTAGGAGAGGACGAACACTAGGCTCAATGTTTAGTCATTACAAGAGGGCTGTTGTTGATCCTAAAGCTTCCACGCAATTCTCCTTAATAGGAGGACCAGTTTTTGGTTGTATACCATGTGGTCATTGTTCATATTGCATTCGGGTTCAAAAGACTAGAGAATTTAGCAGTCGGAATACTCCAGAGATTTTTTATATTGATTTTTGGGCCAATTGTAGCACGGAGTGGGTTATTTATCTTGTTACATGCACATGCTCTTCATTTTATGTAGGGCAAACCTCAAGGCCATTTCATTTGAAAATTGGGGAACATCTTAGTGATATAAGAAATAAATGTAAGAATAACACACTTTACAAACATGTTCTTAAGCACCATTCGGCTTCTTTTTTATTTACTGTTATAGATTGTATTAGGGGTAACTGCAGGGACAAGTCAGGTTGGCATGAGTTACTTAACTTTAAAGAACGAAAATGGATTGTTAAGCTTGGTGCTTTATTCCCACCTGGTCTTAATTACCTATTTTGATGGACCAATGTCTTGTCTTTAGATGTTCTCATGTGATACTTGATTGAGTATATATATCTTGGTATTGTTGGATGTTTTATTCTTTATCCACTGAAGAAGGCATTATTAAGCCGAAACCAGTCTGGATTTTTCAGGATATTAGGGTTATTCCTTCTGTCCTATGGACATTTAATAAATGTATATTATAGCTTTATGAGTGTTGATTCTACCTTTTTACTGGCTTTTTTTTTCCTGATAGTTCAAACATTGTCCAGGTGTCCCTGACTGTTCCTGATGTACTCTGGCTAGGTCACTGTGTACTCCACACCCGTATGTCATCACTTGAGAGCTATGGCTGGCATATCTGTTGACTTCCTACAGCAGGACAGCAGGTTATAGCCAATAGTAGTGGGGGGGGGACACAGGCCCAGCCTCAGCAACAGAGTGCACATATCAAGCATACAACATAAGGGAATAAATACAGTACCAGATATTAATGTACCATAACTGTTTTCTGAGGGGTCTGGTGTGTGACATCCAGATTCCCAACAGTCTGGGAAGAACTATTATGTATTGTCCAACTGTTTGCCAGTCATCCACATTTGTCTGGCAGAGGGTCCACATATATCAGGCACAAGTACACATTCTGCAAAAATCTGTGTACTGTGGATGTCAGACACCTACAGGGAGGATACCCCACAGCACATGTGCAGTGCTGTCTGTCATTGTATCACACAGATGTTGCTGGACTGTTCCCATACATTTGTAGTACCACTCACTTATTTGTTGGATGGTGGCTGTATGACATGGTACTAGAATGTCACCTATAGGGGACATACCACAGTAGATGGCAGTGATGGGTTTGGAGACATAACAACATAGTCTGTCACAGCACACAGGGCTATAACTGGTATACCTAGGACCATAGGAGGTTACTAGGCTATTGGCCCAGAGGCTCTCATAAGCCTAGCCCAGAGTTTAGCCCATGTATATGTAAGTCAGGCCCAATGCCCAGTCCAACAGGGACACAGGTGGTATCCCAGGGGTGTATGTCCTGTTTACCATCCAGTTATCCAGGTTTCACTTATAGGTTCATAGGTTCATAAGTAGGTACTAGGCTATTGGCCCCTAGGGCCTATATAAGCCTAGCCAAAAAGGTACCCTGGCTTTCACCACCTAAGAAAATTATTTTCCTGTGTCCCTGTCGAGCAGAGCCACAGAGGTGATCCCCAAGGTGAATTTCCTATTTCCCATCCAATCATCAAGATTCCACAGCTGGGTGAGTGTCTGGGACTCAAATCTGACCCACCAATAGGTCCTGTTAGTGTGACAAACCAGATTGAGGGCACGTGTGCAGGTTACTCAAGTGGAGCTTGACTTGCGAATGTGCAGCACTCCCATCAAGGTGGAGTCCATGATCACCTTGTATGCCAAACAGAGGTCACCTCTGTAGAGTTTGTATGAAACTGGATAGAGGTATAGGACTTTTAGTCTATTTGTGTATGGTAGATGGTTGAGGACCTGGTATTCCCTTGTGAGGAACCACTGTGGTTTCCCCAGCTGCCGCATGTGCTTTGCGAGGTACATGATGAAAGGGGCATTATACTCAATAATGGGCCTTATTAGGGAGGAATTCATGGATGTTATGACCCCTATGTCCCTGGATGAGATGCCTGCACATATGAGATGGGCCATGTAGAAGGCTTTACCTACAATGGAAGCAACATGGCGGTCAAATGTCATGGTGACATTAACCTGTGTGCCTAAATCCGTCATGACTGATTGCATGCTTAGGATGTTGTTAGTAATGTGATAATTTGTGGGGACATCACTCTACCCATAGGGGATGACACTGCATTTTGTGGTATGCAGCCTGAGGCCATGTGTCTGGCACCACTCATGTGTCTGTGTGAGGCCCTCTTGGTAGATGTACACATCATTAGGGGATTTGGCTACAGCACACAGCATCCAGTCTTCTGCAAACATGGTCAACCATAGCTCAATGGTTGCGTCCTGCACCTCAGAAGAGTAAATCACACATAACAGAGGCCCCAAGACAGGACACTGGGTTGTACCACTAGTTACAGGTCTACTGCTTGAAGTGGGATCCCCTATATTGACTAGGTGGGTGCTATCAATGCGCCAGTGTGCTACCCATCTGGTAACATATGGATTGATGGCTAGTTGAGAGTGTATATCTATTATGGCCAAGTGGGGAATACTGTGAAAGTCCTTGGCCAGGTCAAGGTAGGCAGTGTGCACTGTCTCACCCTTTTCCATGGCTTTGGTGACTGTGTCAAAGAAATCAACCAAATGTAACAGACATGATCCCCCTTGACAAAGCCAAACTGAGTGTGATCGAGTGTGTGGAGATCACCAATGTTCTTGTTAATGAGGTTCAGAATAATCTGTTCCATGGCCTTACAGATCAGGCTAGTTAGGCTGATGGGTCTATAATGTGCTGGACTGTTGGACACTCCAACTTAATGTAAGGGGCTGACAGCGGGTGTCCTCCACTCGGCTGGAACAAAGGCAGTGTATTCAGGCTTTGGTTGAATACAGTGCCTTATGGTGCTCCAGGTTCATGCTTGAGGCCATGTAGGATGCATCCTGCAATGTGATTGGGTCCCATGGAGGCTGTATTTCATCACTCTGAGATGGCAGTGATGATCTGTTCCCTAGATATAAGGGGAAGGGGGCAGGTACTGGGTATGTCCTGATGTACTGATGGGGGCAGGGGGTAAAGCTTTCACTGACTCTGTCAGGCAGCAAGTTTGGCATATCTATAGCACTTGTATATCTGTTGTTCTTGCCCACCACTTCTGAGCAGATTTGGGTGCTTCCTTTGAGGTTGCAGACGTATGTGAAGAAGGAGATATGACTGCCTGTAGTGGATGTTGCCAGTGTGGGCTCTGAGTTTACTTTGCAGGATTTCAGAATTGCTATTATTTGCTTGCTCAGGCTAAGGAGACATTTCTTCAAATTGAGTACCTGCTTCTTCTTGGTCTTGGACAGCAATATTTCATTCCTGTTATAGAGTCTGTTTATTGCAGATGTACATCCAACAGGTTTACTTATCCTTGCAGAGGATGATGTAGACCTGTCGGGTATACCTGACTCCATGCATCTTTACAAATGCACGTATAGTGATTTGGTGTATTTGTGGATATTGGTGCCAGTTCTGACAGAGGGGAAAGGGGCTGTTAAGTCATTTATACCATCCCTCAGGAGGCTATAATCAACTTTGGAGATGTTTGTATGTCTGACCCTAGCTAGATGGGTATTGTGGGAGATGGTGACTGCAAACTGACCGCTTTACAGTTGGTTTTACCACAGACAATGATACTGTAGGGATGCTGCAGTGGTTATCCATGTTGTTTAGTATCAACTCCAAGAGATCTTCACCTCATGTGGGGGTAGCAGCTAGCTGTTCCAAGGTGTTTGGATTGCCAAATTCCATGAATCTCTGGGCATTTGTGTGCTGGCATGAATAGTTCCTGCAATCTATGTTTGGGTAGTTAAAGTCACCCAGGATCAGAGTACAGAGTCGAATCCTGATAGAGTTGAACATGTCCATATAGGCAGAATGGGATTCCTGGTCACATGTGGGAGCCGGTAGATAGCTATAATTTAAATAGAGGTCTTGGCAATGGTTAACTGCACCTGGAGTGTCTCCTGTGTGTCTTACTGTTTGACCAGCCTGGAGGAGTGTATGTCTTTCCTATATAGTGAAACCCCATGTCCCTTGGCTTTACTGTCCACACCTTGGGGTCTGACTGTATGATAGGATGGGTGACCATGTAAGGCTAGGGTGCTATCTGCAGCTTTGAATCATGTGTCTGTGACTGCACAGATGTCAGCATTTTCCAGGGTTAAGACTGCTTGCAATGAGTGCTTAGACACCTAGCGTTTAGCATCATGGCCTTCAATTTGTGATTTGTTGACAGTTTCATGTTGGTAGTATTAACGCTACCACTTTTCCTAATAAAGGTGCTAGGGGGGTGACAAGAGCCATAGCCATAAGCCTGAAGACCAGGTGAGACAGATGGAGGCCATCTATAGCAAAGCATTGTGGTCTGTTGATCACATCATCCAGGCTGTCAGGTACTGAATCCCCCTGGAATGGCACCAGAAACCAAGCCAATTGTTAAGGTCAATCATTTCCTGGTTGTATTGTGGCATCATTCAGTGTGACAGCAGAATGCTGCTTAAGGCTAGGGACATACCTGCCTGGGACACATAATCAGCAGGCTCAGTCATGTCTCACTTCGGTTACTCTTCATAAGCTCGAATTACTGAAGTCTCGAATTCTATTAACCCGAGACCATGAAGGCGAAAACCAGAATGCCAGAAGTGCATAAGAGCAAATTTGAATATCTCAAATCTGTGCTTATGCATTTCCAGTACATCACGTGTAGTGTTATGGTGCTTGAGATTGCAGGTCAGTGAGTGTGTGTGTTTTTGTATGTTGTATGTGTGGGTAAGGGTAGGGAGGTGTAAGTGTGAGTGTGAGTGTTGGATTTGTTGGTGTTTGTGTATGTGTGATGTGTATTTGTGTGCGAGTGAGTGGAGGATGACATGGTGTGAGTTTTTTTTTTTATGTTATGTGCGACCTCAGAGTTGGTATATATATATATATATATATATATATATATATATATATATATATATATATATATATATATATATATATATATATATATATATATATATATATATATATATATATATATATGTGTGGGGTGAAGTCCCCCACATGGGGCATGCAGGGGGCTTGCCCCCCAGCTTATATGTAGTGTAGGGTTGTGTGGTTTGTGTGCTGTGGGTGGAATGGTGTGTGTGTGTTATGTGGTGTATGGTGTATGTATGTTCATGATTGTTTGATTCGGGATTGTGGATTTTGGTATTGTGAATGGTTCAACTTTATAGTCTTGGGTTACTGAAATTCGGGATTTCAGTAATTCAAGATTTTGAAGTGAAACCCTCACTTCATATAGTCCAGGGAGGTACATCTCAGGTTAGGCACACCAACATGGACTATGACAGACTCATAACGGTACTTGTTGAGAGACAGCAGTGCATATGTGATATGGTAGATTCTAGCACCAGACAGACAAATAGCCATGACCTTCCCCATATACAGCATGGTGAGAGGCACATCTGTGTGTCTTACAATGGTGTATCCTATGACTACTACTATGACTAATATTTTTGATTTATGGTTGCGCCTTAGTGAGTGTGGGACACAGGTGTGTGGCTATGCATGGTATGTGGTGTGAAGGTCTGTGGAGTTCACATGTGTTTTTGCCTCGGAGGTCTCCTTTGTTTGGTAATGTTTATGTTAATGACCTCTGCATATATAGGTGTGTGTTGTGTAGGTGCTGATGGTGTGTAAGGTGTACTGATTGTGTTGACACCCTTTTCGGTGCCAGATATGTGGGCTTGAGCGGGAGAGAGCATGGACTTGTAGGTTCCTAATGTCATTGCATGTCTTACAAATTGTGTTCCTTGGTAGTGTTTGTAGATGGTTGTCTGTGTACATGAGGCAGTTGCTACACTGTGTCAGGATTCCCATATCAACCAGTCTGGAAGGGGGAAACTGTAGGACATTGTCCAGCTATATTTGTCAGAATCTAAGGGAGGAAGTTCAGGGAGACTGAAGGGGTGGGCCTACAACCCAGGTGCTTAAAGCAAACATAGGAGGCTTACACTACCACATACAATGTAGACAGGCTAAAACAAGCAATAATAGGTACAACAGAAAAGATGCAGTTAAACACCTTAGAGAATATGCAGTAAGTAGTAGAAAACAGCAGGATGAGGAAGAAAACACATGATGTATTGCCATTATGTTGCTGATAGCCACATACATACTGTGGTGATAGATGGTTGGGTATGATTTGGGAGTTAGCGGAGGGTAGAGCTGGAAAATGTGGATGTGCAGGGTGTGCACATAATAGAGAGCAATGTATGTGGTCCTGAGATGTGTTCCTCTTTTCTTGTCTTTCAGGAGTTCATAGGTTCATAGGTTCATAGGTTGGTACTAGGCTATCAGCCCTAGGGCCTATACAAGCCTAGCCATAACAATTCCCTGGCTATTTCTTCCCACATTATTTACTTTCCTGGACCCCTGTCTAGCAGGGCAACTGACGTGATCCCTGGGGTGAATTTCCTTTCTCCCATCCAATCGTCAAGGTTCCTCTTGAAGAGGTCCAAAGAGGCACTCTGCTGACATGTATGGGCAATCTATTCCAGAGTCTGGGGAGTCTCTGGGTCAGGAAACTATCCCTCCAGCATGTTTTGTTTATTGTGATGACAAGATTTAGATCCCTGGAGCATGTAGCTCTGAGGGATTGGGATTTCTTTAAGTGTAGCATGTCCAACAGCTCTGGGTTTGACATGGCCTTGTATGTTAAGCAGAGATCGCCTCTGAGTAGACGATATGCAACAGAGTATAGCTGGAGTTTTTTAAGGCGGTCAGCGTAGGGCATCTGCTTTAGGCCTGTGATTCTTTTAGTGAGGTATTTCTGAGGCCTTTCCAGTTGTTGCAGATGTCTTGAGAGGTACATACCAAAAGGGGTGTTGTATTCTATAATGGGTCTAATGAGGGATGAGTACAGTGGGACAATGACCTCCTTTTTTCTGGATGAAAAGCCCTTTGTGATGAGGTGTGCCACATAGAAGGATTTCCTGACTGTTGTGGCGATGTGGTTATCGAAGGTGAGACCACTGTCCACCTGTGTCCCTAAGTCTCTTATCACACTTTCTGTGTTTAGTGTACTGCCACCTATATGGTAATTCATGGATACATGTTTTTTTCCCAAAGGGGATAACAATACATTTCTTGGCATTGAGCTTGAGCCCATGGCTCTGGCACCAAGCATCTGTTTCTGTAAGGCCCTTTTGTAGAGTATCCGCATCATTTGGGGATTCAATAATGGCTCCCAGTTTGCAGTCATCTGCAAACTTTGTTAGCCAGAGTCCCTTAGTGTTGACCTGTACTTCAGAGAAGTAGATGCCAAACAAGAGCGGCCCCAGGACTGAACCCTGAGGTACTTCACTTGTCACTTGTCTGGAGCTGGATTGGGAGTTGGCTACTTTTACAGTGTGGGTTCTATCAGTAAGCCATTTAGCAACCCATTGGGTGACATAGGGATTAATGTCCAACTTAGTAAGTTTATCTATGATTCCAGAGTGGGGGATGGTGTCAAAGGCCTTGGCAAGGTCTAGATAGGCTGTGTGGACCACCTTACCTTTGTCCATGGCTCTGGAGACTGATTCAAAGAAGTCAGTCAGGTTCAGGAGACAAGATCGGCCCTTCACAAACCCAAACTGGGTGGGGTCCAGTGTTTGAAGGTTGCCAATGTCTTTGTTTATTGGTTCCATGATAATACGCTCCATGGCCTTGCAGATAAGGCTTGTCAGACTAATGAGACGGTAGTTTCCGGGATCCAAGGTGGATCCCCCCTTGTGGATTGGGATAACTGTAGCTCTGCGCCACTCAGTGGGCACGAAACCTGAGGTGAGGCTATGATTAAACATGACACTTAGGTGAGGTGCCAGTTCATATTGTAGTTCATGTAGTACACAGCCCGGGATGTCATCTGGTCCCATAGATGCTGTATTCTTGGCTTTAGAGAGTGTGTTTTGTACCTGTGTGGCCGTTATTACTGGAATTTGGCAATCTTCTGGTATTGAGATGGGCCATTTAGGGGGTGAGAGGGGGGTGAAGTTGGTACTGAATCGATCTGCCAGGATATTGGCAATATCCTTCAGATCAGTATATTTAATGCCATTCTGTTTTAGCTCAGAGCAGATCTGAGCATTGCCATTTAGATTCTTGACATAGTTATAGAATGCTTTGTGGTTGTCTTTGGAATCTTTGGCAATTTTATTTTCGTAACTAGCTTTGGAAGATTTTATGAGGCATCTCAGTTCCTTACTGAGGCTAGTAAGGGAGTTTTTTGCATCCTGGGATTTTCCTCTTTTCTGCAAAAGTTTCTTTCTTTTGTTGTAAAGTTTGTTTATGGCAGGGGACCACCAGATTGGCTTCCTTTTTTTGGATGAGAGCATTTTGGTTCTATTTGGGATGGCACGATTCATGCATGAGTGGATGTGCTCGTACAGTGCCTTAGTGTAGGATTCAGCAGTTGAACTTTCAGTTCCCGTCTGCATGGGTGTCATGAAGTTTGTCACTTCTGACTTGAGTAGCATGAAGTTGGCTTTGGAGAAGTTTTTATGGTGGTTTCTTTACTGGGGGGTGGGGGTGGGATGTGGATGTTAAGGGTGATTAGCTTATGGTCAGACCTGACTAACGAGGGGGTGACCATAGGTATGGAACATTGATTTTCCATGTTGGTAATGACCAGGTCTAGGATATTGGAGTCCCTGGTGGGACTATGGATTAGATGATCCAGGGCGTTGGAATTTATGAATTCCAAGAACCATTGCGCAAAGGTGTTGGGACATGAGTAGTTTTCCCAGTTAATGGCAGGGTAGTTAAAATCACCCAGTATTAGGGTGTTTGGTTCTATCTTAATATTTTCCAGTATGTTTAGAAAGGTGTAGTGAGAATATTGGGGTATGGTGGGGGATCTGTAGCAAGCTACAATTTGGATTGCAGTCTTACCTAGTGTTAGTTGCACTTGGAGAATTTCAGACACATTGTGTTGGCCAACTAGCCTGGTGGTGTGAATATCCTTGGTGAATACTGACACTCCTCCACCTTTAGTGTTTCAGTCCTGGTTTGGTGGCCGAAAAGTGTGGTAAGAGTTGTAGCCTGGTATTGCAGGGGTGCTCTCTGGAGCCTTGAACCAGGTCTCAGTTACTGCACAGATATCGATGCTCTCCATTTTTAGGAGTGCCTCGAGTGAGTGCATTTTGAGGTTTAGACTTCTAGCATTGAGTAGCATTACCTTCAGATTTTGCATGCTTGTACCTGTTATGGTGGTGGTTTTGTCCTTTGAAGTTTGCCTAAAAAAGGCACTATAGGGGTGGCAAGAGCCTTAGCCAGTAACCTGAATCCCAGGGGTGACAGGTGCAGACCATCTCTGGCAAAGCATCATGGTCTGTCAATCATGTCATCCCAGGCAGACAGATACTGGATCCCCTTTGAATGACACCATAAGCTTAGCCAATTGTTGAAGTCAATCATTTTATCCTTATATTGTGGTATCATTCTGGGCGAAGGCAGGATGCTACTCAGGGCTAGGGTCATACCTGCCTGGGCCACATGATCCGAGAGCTCTTCCATGTCTCTTTTCATGTAGTCCAGGGAGGTACGTCTCAAGTCATTCACTCCAACATGGACAATGACAGAGTCATATTTGTACTTGTTGTGGAGTGACTTGAGTACACGCGTTATGTGGTGGATCCTGGCACCCGACAGGCAGCTGACTGTAATTTTCCCCTTATTCAACCTGGTGAGAGGGACATCAGTGCGCTGGACTATAGAATCACCTATGACTAAAGTGTTAGGTACATTGTCTTGCCTTAGGGAGGAACTCACCTTTTTCTGCAGCCAAGAATGAAGTCATAGTTGGTGGCCTACACTGCATCATGCCATCCTGCTGTCGAGGAGTTGCCATATGCAAGAACAATGCACTGCACTGTGGGCAGACCTTGTTACATCAGTAAATTACATCAAGCTACAGGAAAGAAGGTATGAGCAGGTCCAACACTGGGCCACAGACATGATTAATGCTGCATAGCAAAGTGTGGCATCTGTGGCTAGGGACCATGCTGGCACCGGTGGAGGGCCAGCAACACAACAACCACTAATTGCCACAGAAGAGTTCCTGGCAAACCTGGGTTCAGCCACCAACTTGAAAGCATCCATCACCCCATACATCGTGGAGGTGTGAAGGTGGGTGACACAGCTTCCACAGCAGAGAAGCATCCAGTTAAGCCTCCTGAGGTCATCACTTTAATACTGTAACATTCATATTGGCAGCCTCTGCATACCTGCACACAGATGTTAGGTCAATCTGCATTTGGGGGGGTTTTGTAACACACACATGTGCACAGATACTCAGAATGTCAGCAATGTGGACAGTATCACAGTTTGTACTGCACATGTTGATATATGCACATATTATCTTGTACCAATGCCACATTTGTGTTTGCTGACAATACCTCTCCCCCACAATTCCATAGGTACATCTGGTGTGGCCGGAGTCCAACATCCTGTAGCCAGTGAGTGTGAACCTGCGTTGTTATGGCTCATCTATACCTTAGGAATGTTAAGGGCTGCCTGTTTCCCATGGAAACAACTGTTAAGCTTAGCCATAGTACAATACTCGTATGTTCAGTGGTGGAAGAGTTCACTGCAGTGCTTTGAATTTGAAATCCTGTAGCATATTTGCAGGAGCTGTAACATATTTGCACATATTTTTGTGAAGGTGTATGCAGTCTACTCTACAGGGGACAATAGTATTGTGGAGATGGGTGCACTGTGTTTTAAATGAAGGTCCATCACATAAACTGACATGTCACTTACCTCACAGGTGTATAGTACTGGCAACATTAACTGGATGTAGTTGCACTGCATGTTGTTAAGGGCCTGTTTTGTATGTTTCTGTTATGGTCTGGTTGTGTGTTGTGCATGGAATCAGTAATAAGGTGTGGTATGTATAATGCAGTTATGGCACCTCGTGTGTGTGTGTGTGTGTGTGTGTGTGTGGATCAGCAGACATAATAGTGCATGTATTAATGTAGTTATGTTGTCTTCCTCCTCACAGGTGACCGTGGCGGTTAGAGTCTGTCCCCCTCACAACCTGATGTCAGTGTCTCATCAGACTCTGATGATGATGGTGGCCATAGTGAGGCACAGGTGGGGTTGTTGGGGGCAGAATCTGTCCCATGAGTTGACACCCCACTTCCTCCCCCAATATCCTTACACACACAGTCAGTATGTCCACATATATCCAGCCCCCTGCGGCCAGAGATGTTGGACAGTCAGAGGGTGGTGGCATCGAACAGAAGACTGTGACAACTATGGCATCTGTGACTAGACATTAGCCATAGTCAGAGAGCTCATGAGGTCCCACACAGGCGATTGACAGGGGTGCTTGAAGGAGGACTGCTGCCCATCCACCACCTGTCACAGGTGTCACATCACAAGTCACTTGACGCGTGTTTTGGTCCACAATGGCAGCACAGGCATGTTCTGAAAGCAACACCAGATAGATGCTCAGCATCATGGATGCATTACTGCCTGGCATTCATGACTCCATCCACAACATTGGTGATGCCATGCATCATTTTGACAATGTAGTGGGCAGACAGTGGAGTAAGACATTGTCAGTCCTTAATTGCACATTGTCTGTGGCATTGGACACGTGGACATAGATCAGCACCAACATCAGCTGAGAGTCTTCATGGCCATGCACAGTCATGCTCCCATAGTGGCAGTGCCACCAGTACTAGAGAAAGGAAGGCGCTATCCACACCACAATGTGGCAGGCCATGGCATGTTGTCCTGGGCCATCCCGTGAGGGACATAGACCCAGCAGCACCAGTCACCATCAGCAAGTAGTACCACATCTGACCCTGGGCATGGTGGTGCCAGTGCACTCCTGGCAGTGTTTGTGGCCAGAGATGGTGAACTGTTCATTCTGCCATGTATGGTACACATTTGGCCAACATACCATTGTGTAAGGCTAGCAAATGGTTTGCTTGTATACACACACACACACACACACACACACACACACACACACACACACACACACTCACAAATCACTGTCACATGCATGTCACCAACAGACACACCCAACTCCTCTCCATGGCCCAGCTGACCAGACTCCTCCAGACACACACACACACATGATGTCAACTGTGTGGCACAGCCTAGACCTTTGGCAACCCCACACCACACCCTGTGCATGTGATGATACCTGTGCCACATCACTGTCATCCATACCATCAATGCAGGGACATGCAAATATGTGTCTAATGCACAGGGTGACTATAGCACATTTAATGACAGTTTGTAGTGCAGTAGTGTTATGTCCTGTAAGGTGCTGTCTGCTGACATGAGTCATGAGTGCACATCAAAGTGTATGTACCTTTGTTGCTTGATGCTGCATTGGTGGTCGTATTGCTGACTGACTGTTGTCTCCCACACCTTTTTCACTTTCTGTTTCAGGGTTTTGTGTGTCTATGCTGTGGAGAGCTGGTGCCAATACAGCAGCTCAGGATGGCATGGTGGCAATGCAGAAATGTGACTTTGCCAAGGTACGTCTGTATATGTGCATGGTTACCTAGGTGTGTATGTGTAGAACAGTGTGTCAGGGACAATGGGAGCAGACATCATAATCTTGTATGCATACCCTGTGACACAGCATGCTACTCTTGATACATGTCACTTGGGAGTTTAGTAGGATCATAGGTTCATAGGATCATAGGAGGTGACTAGAGTAATGGCCCCGGGGTCCTTACAAGCCTAGCCATTAGTTTATCCCCAGAAAGAAACATCGGTTAACACCTGTTGCCCTTGTCAATGAGGGACACAGGTGGGACCCCTAAGACAGATTTGTGGTTTTCCTTTCCACTCTTCATGGTTGCATGTGAAGAGGGTCAGCATGGTACTCTGCTTCACATGTATAGGAAGTTTATTCCTGAGACAGGGCAGCCTCTGGGAGACAAACCTGTCTCTCCAGCAGGTTGTGTTGGTGTTGCATATCAGATTCAGGCCTGTCGTAAGGGTAATGCACGAGGAGTTAGACTTACAGATATGGGGTAGCTATAGTAGGGCAGGGTACAATATTATCTTGCAGGCGTGACACAGCCCACCTCTGAGCAACCTGTCCAATATTGAGTGGAGCAATAGTGATTTCAGCCTGTCTGCATGGGCCATGGATTACCTTTGTGAAGTATTTCCATGGCCTTTCCGGTTGGTGCAGATGTCTGGATAGGTACATAGCACACTGGGTGCTGTAGTAAAATATTGGTCTATGGAGTGAGGCCTATAGAGAGGTAATGACCATCTTTTCTCTGGATGCAATCCCTTTACCTATGAGATGAACCACGTACAAGGCTTTTCTGACTATTGCCGCTACATGATGGTTGAATGCAAAATTGTTATCAACCTGAGTACCCAGGTCTCTCAACACAGGTTGTGTGTTTAAGGGGTTGCAATTGATGCGGTAAACAGTGGAGCCATGTCTTTGCTGAATGGTATGATAATACAGTTTTTTACATTTAGCTTGAGTCCAGGACCTTGGCACCAGTCCATAGGTGATGTAAGACCCTCTTGCAGTATGTTAACATCATTTGGGGCATCAATGACAGACAGCACCCAACTTATATTCGTCCAGAAACTTGGTCAGTGCCTACAAATGTAGATGGTGGTGAGTAGCATTCGTGCTTAGATACATGTGGGTTATTTAGGGGTAGAAGCTACTCACAGGGCCTCAAAATGTATACATATTGCACACAATACATATTGCACACACATAGGCAAGGTAGACTAGGGTTGCCACCTTAACAAATGCCCAATGTGGAACACTTTTTGTAGTAACGTGAGAGTTGGCATGACAAACCATAACTGCAATGAGTGCAATGGACAGAACCTCACTTTTCTGACAGTATGACAGCTAATTTTTGTAGCATTTGCCTAGATTATGCTATTTCTCATAACATTTAGGTGTTTGTGATGTAAAATGACTTTTTTACGCAAATATTAGAATAATGTAGGAAATGTTTGTTGTCCTACACTCTCAGGACATTTGTATTTTTTAGATGTTTTCACAGGACACACCTGGCCAAACATGGACTGCAACTGGAACAGTGGGATAGGTGGTAAGCCTAACACATTTGTAATGTTTTAGTTGTTTTCACAGGACACACCTGGCCAAACATGGCCTGCAACGTGCACAGTGGGACAGGTGTGGCAGGTGGTAATCCTAACACAGTCACATTTCTGCAAGGAGATATATGTACACACACACTCACACACACACACACACACACACACACACACACACACACACACACACACACACACACACACACACACACACACACACACACACACTCATGAACTGCCCTTGTTGAGAGTAGAACTCCTACCTGTCTAGTTGTACATACTATAGTGTCCCATGAAGCTTAAGTGTTTTTGGAATGTCTGCTACTACTGTTCAGGTGGATGACATCTGCAGGCACTGGGGGGGTTGACAGCTTTGCATAGGCACTTAAAATCGTATAATGATTGCACACACACACACACACACACACACACACACACACACACACACACACGCACTCACACAAGGCAGCCCCACTGCTGTGAGGGGATATGCTTACACACACACACATACGATCACAGAGGTGCCAGTTTTGTGAGTAGAACCCCTGTCTATCTAGTTATAGACACTATAGTACTATGTACTTATTGTATACGCCAGGAGCTACAGTGTTTGGAGAGTGTCTAACTGTGTTTCTAAGGTGGATGACATCAGTAGGCCCTGAAACAGTTGCCAATGGGAGGATAGAAGGCCCTTAAAATAGTATAAGCATCACACACACAGGCAAGACAGCCACACATACAGTCACAGAGTTGCCTTTGTTGGAATTAGAACCCATTACCTATCGATTTGTATAAAGTATACTACTATGTACATATTGCATGCACCACAGAGCTTATGTGCCTGAAGAGTGTCAAACTGTTCTTCTAAGGTGAATGACATCATCAGGCCGTGTAAAGTATGCCAATGTGGGGGTTAACAGGTAGTCACCAGGGGCGGCTCGTGGCATAGGGCTGCCGGACTGCAGCCCCCTCAAAAATAAAAAAGAGAAAGAAAATGAGAAAGAAAAATGAAAAATAAAAAAAAAATTATTTTCAAAATTCGCGCATGCGCATAGACCGAGTCCCGACTATTGTCGGTCTATGTGCATGCTCAAGGCAGTCCGGCCGTCCCCATAGGGGACACAAGGAGACATCTGTGCACTTTTACAGTGCACAGACTCGCCAGGATTATGGGACACATCCGGACTGCAAGAGCAGCAGCAGGGACTCGGGACAGAGCATTAGGGATCTCGGGAAGGAGCATTAGGATCTCGTCGGGCAGGAGCAGATCTCGCGGGTCTTTCAGTATTGCGCGGGAAGGATGTACGGATATATTCAGGTAAGGTGCTTATGCTTTACTGGAGTTTATGTATGGTGCTTATGCTTTACTGGAGTTTGTGTATGGTGCTTATGCTTATGCTTTACTGGAGTGTGTGTGTGTGTGTGAAAATGCCCCAGGTGGTGTGGTAGGGAATGCCTCAGGCTTGAACCCTGTACCCTGTATGCAGGTGTTAAAGACTTGAGTTCCCTACCCACCACCATTTGTAAAAAAATTTCAGATTTTTGCCTCATATTCGATCTGATCTGTTCCTCATAATATCTGTGGTTTGTAAATGTTGCGATGCTTGATATTTGATGGTGTAGTAGTAGCATTGTTGCCTCCCAGCTGCAGGTTCTTGGGTTTGATTCTTGGCTGGGGTTCCTTCTTTGTGGGGTCTGTATCTTCTCCCTGTGTTTGTGTGGGTTTGCTTTTGTGTCCTCCCATGTTACAAAGACATGTCTGCATTATTTCTTCCTGGGCCTCTGCTGAAAATTGTTTATTTGTTCCAAGTCAGACTGTCCTGATTAAAAATGTTAAATAAAATTGACAGGCATTTGAATTTCAGACTTAAGGGTTTCTGAATTTTTAATTCCTTGCATATTTGATGGTGCAGTGGTAGTATTGTTGCCTCACAGCTATAGGTTTTCTGGTTTGATTCTTGGTTGGGGTGGCTTCTGTGTGGAGTCTGCATCTCCTCCATGTGTTTGTGTGGATTTGCTCTGGTGCCCTGCCATTTTACAAAGACGTGTCTGCAGTTTTAATCCCTGCTGAAAATTGGTTTTGTTCTGTCCGCAGTAAAATTGACAGGCATTTGAATTTCAGACTTCAGGTTTCTGAATGTTTAATTCCTTGCATAATTGATGGTGCGGTGGTAGTATTGTTGCCTCACAGCTATAGGTTTTCTGGTTTGATTCTTGGTTGGGGTGGCTTATGTTTGGAGTCTGCATCTCCTGCCTGTGTTTGTGTGGATTTGCTCTGGTGCCCTGCCATTTTACAAAGATGTGTCTGCAGTTTTAATCCCTGCATCTCTGCTGAAAATTGTTTTTGTTCTGTCCGCAATAAAATTGACAGGCATTTGAATTTCAGACTTCAGGTTTCTGAATGTTTAATTCCTTGCATAATTGATGGTGCGGTGGTAGTATTGTTGCCTCACAGCTATAGGTTTTCTGGTTTGATTCTTGGTTGGGGTGGCTTCTGTGTGGAGTGTGCATCTCCTGCCTGTGTTTGTGTGGATTTGCTCTGGTGCCCTGCCATTTTACAAAGATGTGTCTGCAGTTTTAATCCCTCGTCTCTGCTGAAAATTGTTTTCGTTCTGTCCGCAGTAAAATTGACCGGCATTTGAATTTCCAACTTCATGTTCTTCAGAATACATAGTAGCACAACCTTTTTTTTTTTTTAGAAATTTTCAAAGTTTATAAGATGAATATTTTAAATTTGTCCCTATTTTTGGGACTGTATTCCCCCATTATTGGCTTCGTCCAGGTTTTTGTGCTAAGGTTGACAGCTATGGCAAGAACTGAATTCACTGAATATGTTTGAGGGCTTCCTCATTACTGGGTTTGTCCAGGTGTTTTGTACTAAGAGGTTGACAGCTATGGTGAGAACTGAATTCACTAAATGATAGCCATTTAAGTTTCAGTCTTCCTCTTTTACAAAGCAGCTGATGTGGCGTAGTGGTATGTTACTCTGACTGTTTTTTGCTCAGGGACCTTGGCAGTAAAATATATGGTGGCAACACAACATTTTATTCTAGCAACTTTCCAAGATTATACAAGCAATGTTTAATGTGTCCCTGTTTTTGGGCTTTTGACCCCCAATACATTTTGGCTTTTTCCAGTTTTCTTGAGCTGCGAAGTTGAGATGCAGTTGAGTATTGAGTAGATTTTACAAGGAACTGGGAGCTGCAGGGGAATAGAAGTTTAGTGCTTTGCCAAGTTAATACTATAGCACAACAGGCTGTGTACTTGCTTTTGATGCAGAAGGTTGTGGGTTCTACTCCCACTAGGGGTAGATGCTGCCATACTGAGAATGTTCTCCTTGGTGAAGATACTAACTATGAGTTCGTTATCAGTTTGCCATCCATTTCCTCTTGCAATATTATTACTAGCTTATCATTTTTTAATGTAATATAGACAATTTATTCCTGAGGGCAACAGACACTTTATATTTCGATGAAACCATGAAATATAAAGGTGATTGCTAGCAGCAACCACTTCATTAGTTACAGATTTCTTTAATGTGGAATTATTTAGATGACTGACTTCAGAGATTGTGCATATTTACTGATAATGGACTGTAGAATTGTGCATATTTACTGATAAAGGTGGACTGTAGAATTGTGCATATTTACTGATAATGGTGGACTGTGGAATTGTGCATATTTACTGATAATGGTGGACTGTGGAATTGTGCATATTTACTAATAATGGTGGACTGTGGAATTGTGTATATTTACTAATAATGGTGGACTGTGGAAGTCTGAGTAGACTTTTTTATGATAAATGTTCTCAACTGGGCAGTTTTGCCATTATGGGTGCATATGGTTTGTTTCATTGCTTACTGGAAAACATGTTCAAAACAAATTTAAAACATCCTGTAACAAGTGTACTGTATTGTACAAGGAATATAATTTTAGTACAATGAGGAAGGTGTATCAAAGAGCACATGTATGTTTCATATGCAAGGAGCCTATGATTTGAAAACAGCCCAAAATTAATCTTTATCTGCCACTGGCAAAATGTATTTTCTTTGAATGTGGGTTTCAATGCTGTTTCAATGAATATGAGTTTCAAGGGCAGAGAAGTTTTAATGCTAAGTTTTCATTGTGAGACTGCATTGCTTTGTTTAACAGATG
Organism: Protopterus annectens; assembly: GCF_019279795.1. NCBI lineage: Eukaryota > Metazoa > Chordata > Ceratodontiformes > Protopteridae > Protopterus > Protopterus annectens. The sequence goes on along the minus strand of NC_056739.1, from coordinate 848,176,402 downwards.
ACTTAGTGTTTGTGCTGTAAACTACAAAATAAAACTTTCAAATGAAGTCCAACTCATCATAGAAGTAAAGCAGTATGCACATTAGTGTTTATGGTAAATGGAGTGAAATAGCCAAGTATAATGGTTCATTGGAATGGCTGCAGAGGCTCCATTCAACCATTATTTTGTCAGGGGGGGAAGGGCAGCAAACTCAGACAGGCCAAGCTGAACTATACCTCCCAACTGTCCAGATTTTCAAAGAATGAATAGATTTTTGCTTCTTATTTTTGGTTTGTTCATAAAATTTGTAGTTTTAATTCCTAAATGATTTGCCAGAAGTCTCTAAGTTTCAGACTTCATAACCTTCAGAAAAATGCATGTTAAAGTAAGAGCTGTTCTATCAACTGTCTCAATTTATACAAGAGCAATTTTTAGTACTGTTTATATGTGCCCCCAATATATTTGGCCTTGTTCAGATTTACTGCATTAACAGGTTGAGAGGTACATGCAAATAAATTGCTTTATAGAATTAGGCATAGCCAACCTCTCAACTGTCCCCAATTTTTGGCTCAAAATGTTGCTCTTCCCCCTTATAATCCCTGCACAAAATAGCAATTTTGGAAGAAAACATGGAGGGTTTACAATTAAGAAATAACTGTAATAATCAAAGTTATAGATTACTTGAAATGCATGTAGATTCTTTTATATTTTGTCAGCTGCTCAAGGTAGCAGTACTAATATTAAAGTGTCCCTTCTTTGACAGGTAGCAGCTGTATTGTGTGTCTATTTTATATTTTTGCATCACGTTTGTCCATTTTTCATAAAATTGTGTTTTTTGGCAAATTAGTGACATCACTAAAGACTGAAGTTAGAAAATGACAGACATTTGAGTTTCAGATTTTATACCCTTCAGAAAATTCATACTAATGCAAGACCTATTCTATTATCTTTCTAAGTTTATTAGAGCAATATTTAAAAATTGTCCTTATTGTTGGGCCTTTGTCCCACTTCTGTGTATGGCTTTGTCCAGATTTCTTGCTCTTGAGGTTGAGAGGTATGACAAATGTGTCAGGGCCATCACAGTCAGCCAGAGAGATTTCAAATTGTGACATGCTTGTTGCACCCCACTCCCCATGTAGTGACTCTGGATGTGTCCAAGCAAGGCAAGGAGTAGTTGTATCTACCTTGGATGGGGAGGACACACTGCATAAGTACTACAGTGGCTTTTCATCTGTCCTTGATTTTGCAGAATGGTCTGGTTTCTGTCATATTTTTGTACTGTTGATTTATGCTTATTACTCAAAGTGCCTGTTGCTCTGTGTTTTTAAGTAGCAATGCTTTAATGACCATAAGGTAAGCTTGTCTGAGATCGTAAGATGCAAGTAAGCTTTAATAAGCATACTGTTAAAGAATTGCCAACATTGAAAGCCTTTCTGTTGTTGCCATGCAGAGAATACTTGACTACATAATGTATAAGCCTTGGGTATTAAAGGACAGGATTCCATTATTTTAAAAAGCTCATTACACTTGTTGGAGACTTCCAGTCATCTCTACAGACTTTACCCGTAAACTAAACAGAATGCCAATCATGTGTGGTCCATAACCTGTACAGTAATCCTTTAAGCAATTTATCTTGAGCTTGTTTCTTGTTTGCTTTTCATTTTTTACTTTTATCATGTTTTCCCCATGAAACAAGTTGTCAGGCAGCAGGTCTTTTTTGGATAAGAAACATTTTTACAAGTGGGGGCATCACATAGATTTCTACTTTCAGCATGTTACTTGGCACTTTAATAAAGCTGAATATATTATAATTAGGACTGCAGTGCAAGGAGAAGTGGTTTGAGTTTAGTGCTTCTGGTTTTTCTTATACTTGATTTTGACTGGCATTCCAGTAATGTATTTAAAAAGTAATTTATTTTTTCATGCCTCACAACCTTTTGTTTCCATCTAGATATTAAGTAAGCTGTCATGCAGCCAATGCATTGAAATATTTTTATTCTTCTACACTTATTTTTGTCTTGATTGGACTTTCATAATGATGGTTTGCCACCCAGGGCAGCGTATTTAATTAAAGTTAGTTTTTTGTGGTTTTGTGCATAGCTCCTCCCCTTTCTGGTTGACCACACCCCCTCCCCTTGACCCCACCCATTCAGCTGTCTCCTGCAGCCCCCCTGTGATTTGAAGTCACCAGCTACCACTGGTAGTCACTGGTCTTAAAGTGCATTAGCATTGCACACACATAAGCAAGACAGGCACACTGCTGTAAGGGGATATACTTACACACACACACACACTGACAGAGTTGCCACTGTTGGGATTAGAACCCCTACCAATTTAGTTGTATAGAGTATAGTGTTACATATATATTGCATGCACCAGAGAGCTTATGTGTTTGGAGAGTGTCTGCCACTGCTGCTGGGATGGATGACATTAGCAGCTGTTGACAGGGAGATCACTGCTGTGGAGGACACCAGTCACAGGGCAGTAAAATGATTGACCATTGCACAGGCATAGGTCTTTGTATACTGCTGTATGTGGAATATCTACACACACACACACACACACACACACACACACACACACACACACACACACACACACACACACACACACACGATGGTGGATGTGAGATTAGAAACCCTACCTACATACTAATGCACACTACAGCTCACTGAACTAGTTGCACACACCACTTGTAACAATTAGTGTGCAAGTGGCTGCACCACTACATCACTCTATACCTTTCTGTGTGTCTCTCCCCCTATCTCTCTCTATATAATATATGTGTTTGTTTGTGTGTGTGTGTGTGTGTGTGTGTGTGTGTGTGTGTGTGTGTGTGTGTGTGTGTGTGTGTGTGTGTGCACATGTGTGTGTGTGTGTATATATGTATATATACATATATATATATATATATATATATATATATATATATATATATATATAAAACTTTACAGATACATATGTATCTTATATGTGCCACATACTAATAGATAAGGGTACTCATTTCTGATGGGAATAGGGAGAGACAGGTATACATAGCTGTCTGCATGCACAGATATATATTGCCATCTCAGTTCTATAGGCAGATGAGGCTTCAGACATGGGCTGAAATTAGCTATGTGTAGGAGCATGCCCAGTGTGACCATCAATACTTACAAGGGGACTCCAGTCCAGACCTACCTGTACTCCAGTCTGGGATTTTGTGAGTTACAACCAATTGGTTGCTGCAACTCATTACACAGTGGAGCCCCTCCCTGATATAATGCTCAAGGTATTCCCCAGCTGTGTGATGATCATAATATTTTACTCATACCTAGGGTGTGTACAGATTGTATTAAACTGAACAGAGTTTTTCATCATATGTCTGGTACATTTTACATAGCAATGTGATTTCCTGGTACATCAATGGCAGATCATTATAGACTGATGTGTGGAACTGCTGACAGACATTTGAGTTACTGACTCCATACACAGCAGGGAACCCATTCTACTGCACAACCTCTTCTACTCTGCTCTTTCTACCTTTATCTGGCCAGTGGTTCATCCTTTTCCTTATATGTGGGCCTTTGTCCTGCTCCTGTTCCTGACTTTGTCCACAGTTTCTGCTTAATGTAGTTGTAGGTATGCTGTGACTAGGGTACAAGATGTAACACCACATACAGGGTTACAGACTTCACACCTCTGACAGTACCTGTTTTGCATGATATCCAGCATTGCGCCCCTATGTCTACTCTGCTCCTCAGACAGCTTGTGTTGTATTGGCATTATAATATTACATGGTGCCCATACCTCTCAACTTCTTAGAGCAAGAAATCTGGACAAAGCCAAATATAAAAGAGGGACACAAGCCCCAACACAGGGACAATTTGTTAATACTGCTCTTAATTGGCAGAATAACAGGTTTTGTATTAGCATAAATTTTCTGAAGGATATGAAGTCGGTATCTCAAATGTCTGTCATTATTTTGTAATGTCAACCTTTATTGATTTGCCACTAGTTTTCCAAAAAACTGCACTGATATGATAAATGGAGCAGAAATATGAGGCAAAAATGTGGACATTCTGTGAAACTTTACATTTGAGAGGTATGATGGTGCCCACTGACTTGTTGTAAGTACTGACACAGTTATGTGATGACCTTTACATCCTGCTGCTACTCTGACTTGTTAAAACCTGCTGTTCTACTAGCCACTGTCTAGGTTACTCGGAGCTGCTTACTGTTCATATTGGTGGCCCCTGTCCCTCCATTGTCTCTGACATTGTCCAGCTTTCTTGCAGTAACAAATAGTGACATAATGCCAGTCTGTAGAACTCCTACCATAGGTGTAGCTCACATGCAAAATAGTAGGTACAGCCAGTCTCAAACCATAAACACCATCAACCATGGTAATATACTTAGCCCACTAAGCTACAACAGCCACCAGGCAGTGCAGTTTAATTCCTGACACTATCAACCACAGACAAATATAGCACATTGAACCTTGCATATTGTGAGAATGGAACATGTCACCAGGTTGATTGGGATAGCTCTGGGACTGTGTGATCTGCTGCTATTACCTTGTAAACATAATGTTGCTGCAGTTGTATGGGAACATGGGTGTGTTAGGGGTAGGGAACACTAAGCAGTGACAGTCATGCATCTGTTCTATGACCCCACTATTTGTCATTTCCCTCACATAGTGCAGTGGGTTTTGCTGCCTTGGGGCCTACTGCATATTATGGGGTGGCCAGTATTGGGAAGAGAGTTCCTGTTGTCCCACATAGCTGACAGTTGTCTGCAGGTATCCCAATAGCCTATTCTATTCCTTCACATACATGTGGCAGGTCCATATATATGCTACCATAGTCTAGTAGCCCATATATTTGTTGCAAAGAAGAGTGACTTACCTTGTGCTTGCAGCAGTTGAGATAGTGCTTCAGGGATGACTCTGTTGGATGCACACAGTACATAGCCAGTACATGGTAAGGTACAGGCTGTGTGGTGTGGCTAGCATTCTTTTTACTATGTATGTGAGTCAGAGTAATGTGTCAGTCCCTAGGTCTCTAGGATGTCAATGCATGTAGTATGCATTGCCTCTTTGTCAAGACCAGGGCATACTGAGCATGCCTCTGTATGCCTACAGGGACAGGCTCAGGGGTTCCTCCTCTGAGTCCCCCTGTGGCTGTGGGCCCTTGGCTCTGGTGGTGGTCTGTGTGTCCCTTCCCTGTGATGTTCTTACCAAAGCTGTTTCTGCAGGATCATATTGTGTAGCATGGCACATACTGTGAACATGTATGCACATGTGGCTGGAGAGTACTGCAGGGCTCCACCAGATATATTGAGGTAGTGGAATCATGACTTCAGCAGCTCAAATGCATGCTCTATGATGTTCCTAGTTTGTGTATGTGCCTCATTATGGTGTTCTTTGGTAGGTGTGTTTTCATTTCTAATGGGTGTCATCATCCACGGTTCCATTGTGTAGCCATCATCCCTCAGTAGATGGCCATATGGGATGTCCCCCCAGAAAACATCTGGTATAGTTGTGATGTGTGCCAGATGTGGGAGTCGTAATAACTGCCAGGGCTGACAGCACACACATTCATGATAATGCCCTGGGGATTGCACATGACCTGGCAGTTGATGGAGTGATATCCCTTGCATTTGATGTAGACTCTACCCTCCTCACCAGGTGGTACTTTGATGTGCGAATGAGTGAAGTCTATGGCACCCTGTACCTCAGGGTAGTGTGCTACACAGTGGAAGAGATGCAGTTTGGCCCTCTCCTCAGGGGTATGGGGTAAATATATGTGTTCACTGGCATGTGTTTGCATGGCAGCCAGGAACTGGCAGTGTACCCCGGATGCCGATATCTGTGAAACCCCCATCATGTCCCCATTAGGTCTTTGAAAAGTACCTATAGCTAGTATTCTAAGGGCTACACATACCTTTGTTTTCACTGGGATAGGTTCCCCTCTGTTGGCTGTCAGTCTGAGTTGAGGGTGACAAAGTTCGGTGAGTTCTTGTAGTATGTCCCTGACACCCTGCAGCACTCTACTGTCTCCAGCTCAGACAGCCCCTGGAAGGTTACCCTGTGCCTGAAAACTCTTCTCATTCTCAGTCTAGACCTATTGTCAGCATCTGCATCAACACTGACCTCAGCCTCTAGCACAACAGATGTAGCAGAGCAGCAGCAGTAGCCCCTATAATTTTGTCAGTTAAAATTCTCAAGTGTGCACTCCAGTGGTGCAGAGTATGTGAGAAAAATCATATTGAAGGGTGTATGCATACTTTATAGTGGTATGCTGTGGATGCAGCCTGTGTGATTTGCTGACTATGATATGGTCCACCTGCCAGGTTTATCATTGAAAGTTTTGAATGGCCCAGTGCCAGTGGAACAGGGCTTATCAGTCATTTATACTTGATTGGCTTTCCCAGGCTATTTCCTTTTTTTTAAATTCCTTTCTCTACTAAGCAATGTGGCAAGGCATACAAACCCGCCATGCTAGTATAAACAGTGGTCAGTAATCTGGACACAGCCCCATGCACAGACACACTCAGGTTAGCTTAAACCAACTAAAACACGTGCTGCAGGGTAAATTCAGCCTAGCAGCACTGGACACATGCCCTGCTTAGTTGTGCTTAGCTAAGCACAAATGGGTACCGCTGAGCTCCAATCTGCTTCAGCATAGCATGACACATCCTCTTTTGATGTCAGCTACCTGTTCTACTAACACCAACACAGTTCTGGCCCTACACAAGTTTTATCTGCAGACACAGTGGCCCATATTTACTATTCAGTAACACCAGCTCATTTGCATACAAATCCTTGCATATACCCTGGATACTTCACTACTCCAGGGCCTGCCTCCTTAGCAACCACTGAAACCTGCCATTGTACACTTTGCATGCAGAGCACTATAATGCATTATTTTTGAAAATGTCTTATTTTCAGTTTTTCAACATTTTAATATTTTTTGCATAATGGCATGTTTGCGCATTGCTGCACCTGTGTAAATGTAATATGTGTATTAAAAGAATTTATATTTTCAAAAGATTTGCATTGCTTTTTGGACTCACTGAGCATAGTTTTGGGCATTTCCATGCCAACATTGCAATATCCGACCTTCTTTTTGGGCTTTTACAACCCCTGTTTAATTTTTGCATTTCTGTACATGGTTATTTTCCATGTACATTTCTGGCACCAACATGGCTCCTACATGGGTACCTTTCTGCTTATTGGATCACAAATCACTGTAATTTGCATGGATTTCATCTGCTTATGGGGTGATTTGCATTCCACGGACACTTCCATGTCCGCACACTTGTGCACGCCCCTCTGCACTGTTTACTGGATTGCTCATCTGCCAGTTTCTGTGTTGGGGCCTTGCCACTATGCCTACATGGAAAATCACTCTGTGTTGGGTTTACTGAATTCTTCCCCTTTGGGTCTTTCCCCTATCAGTTACAGTTTTTTGTGGGATTAAATTGTGTTTGGCCTATAAAGCAATGGCAAATGAAAAGCTTTGCTTAATGTCAAGTGTTGAACTGATAGATACAGTTAGAAACACCAGAGGTGTTAGTTATACATTCAGAGTTGATAGATTTAAAATGGTACTAAGGTCCAGATACTACTTACAGTCAATGGTGCATTTGTGAAATAGATTACCACTAATTATACATCAGTCTAAATCAGTGTATTTGTTTAAAAAAATTAGATTAATGGGCAGGTCCTAAAGCATTTTATGTTTTTTATGGAGTCTGCATTTTAATTGGCCATAAGGTCCTAATGCAGTACTACTGAACTGTCCTACTTAGGTGGTAGACCATGTGCTCCTTGTCCCCTACTTCCTGAGATAATAGAGTTTCCAGTTCAGTTTTAAAGTTTTTCTCTGAAATACAATAGCATTTGCGGTTCACAGATTTGGTCAAGCCACCTTGCAATCCTCAGATAAACTCACAAATAGTTTCCTGTCACCCCTTGAATAAATCAATTTTCAGGGATTCTAATACTTTCACAGATTCCTCTGGCCAGGGGTCACCATGAGTCTCCACCCATGGCCTCAAAATCCCTCTCCATGTAAGGAAAACATCTCCGATCTTTGTGGCAATCTCTATTTTAATGCCAGCTTTACAACTGAGTCGCATTTGACTGGTCTTTCACAGGATTTCACTGCTATAATATATTGAATACACACAGTACTATGATGTCCCATCAAATTCCTACCATTATCTATAGTATATACATAGCACTTTTACAAATGAAACAGCCACTGTGCCAAAGATATCTATCTACTGATTTTATGCAACTAGAAAAGTGAAATAAACATAATGTCTGTTTGTACTATATGTTATATCATGGTTGTGATGCAAGGCAGCATTGAATTCATTATTTGGTTTATCTATAGTGGTGGGCTGACAGAAGGGTTTAATAATTCAGGAAAAGGATTGAGAAAGATAGAGAGACAGGATGAATATGTACAACTCAGAAGTGAAGGACTTTACTGATGCAAGAGTCATTCTTGGAAACTTGACAGGATATGGTGCAATTATTGAATAACCCAGCAAGCATGGGAAAAATGCACTTCTTAGTGATTTTTCCATCACATTGTATAACACCTGAATATCAAGAAAAATGTTAGCAGTCATTCCATGGCTAAAGACATGGAGTCATACACTCTGGATTTAATACTTGTCAGCGTGCAGTAGTAAGGACTTTCTTTCATATCAGTAAATGTACTGAGACGTTGCAAAAAGGACATCATGTATAATACCAGATTGTAATGAGAAAATAAACAGTCACATCATAAAATGCCACCATCACTAAAGAGCTAAGGAGAATAGTAGACAATTTATTTGTCTGCATTTGCTTATGGGTGTAGAACACTGATCATAAATGATTAGTTGCAGGCTCAGCCTGAATTACAGGTACAGCAAGAGAGTAGTATACATTTAGATAGGTAGTAATAAATGTATAACATTCAAACAATCAAAAATATTCAAAAGCAAGCATACTATATATATATATATATATATATATATATATATATATATATATATATATATATATACATATTTACACAAAGTACAATAATAGGGTAACCAGCAGTCATAAAGCTCATGAAGTAGAAGGTGGAAAAAGGGGCTAAGGAGGAGATGAGGAGGTGAGAAGGTGGAGAAGAGGTAGTTGGAGTAGACTGGATTATGTGAAGTAACTTGATGTACACTGGATCTCCTCTGTAATATAGCAAGCACATATTTATTAAGATAGAGGTTGATTCAAAGCAGTTTGGTGATACATAATCAGCTAGATGAACATAGTCAAGTTTAAGAAAGTAAGTAAAAAGAAAAGAGATCTAGTTCTGGACCCCTTGTATATGGAAGGTGCTGCACGTTGTGACATGCCCTTTATCCAGGCAGATGCATTCCTACTGTTTTTATAAGTAGTACTTGAATTGTGGTCTAATAGTTGAGTAGTTAGGGAGTTCAATTAAGCTCTGGGTAAGTGATTGTAATGGGTCAACACTTGCTTGGGTCTTGAAGTTATAGGATGGAGTTGCTGCAAATAGTTTTGAAGTGAGAGGGAAGGAAGAGTTTTGTTAAAGTACTTTGAAAAGAAGGCAGCCAAGAAGAGGACTGGATCTGGTGACACAATACTGTTCATTCAGTTTAAACTTTCCAAGTCTTTTGGGTATCTAATACCATGACAGGAATGGACCCCATTCCTGTGTCAAAGTATGATTAAAGTTCATGAAATTAATATTGTTTCAATCTTTGATGTTAGCCAGAAGTGCTCTTCTTAGCACGGCAAATGTGCCCAGAACTGACTCCTTCTGCTCTTCATATGGAGTTACATGTATCGGTAAAATATCCAAGTGCAATTGTAAATTCATTTTGATAAGACCTATTACTCCTACTACTATTGGAACTCTCTGGATATCCTTCTTCCACATTACCCTAATTTCTGCCTGTAAATCCTGGTATTTTATTATCACTTTGTCTCTCTCTGTATGTAAGACACTCATCTTACTGAGTATAATAATTTCAATGATCAATGCTACTGTTGTCTTTATTTCATGGACTACTATTTCTGGTTTTCTTGCATCTATTTTTTGAACTGTTGGTAATGGGTGATCCCATATGATATAAACTTCATTTTCTATACTGCTTATGTTGCTCATTGTTCCAGTGTTTCTCAACTACTTCAATATTATGTTTACACAATCCCCAATGCAACAGTATTGCCACATTATTATGCCTTTCAGCATGCAGTCCTTCTGCCATTAATGTATTACACCCTGCAACAAGATGCAAAACTCTTTCCAGTTATGTTTTACAAATGCCTGCATTTGTCTGTTTCTCCCACAAATGTAATGGACTTTGCAAACCAACATGTACATAGTCCACTGTCCTGGGCTGCTGGCATTAACCTTTCATCTTTTGGTTTAGCTTCACCTTCTCTTAACCATTCCTGAATTTGGTCCTGATTGACATGAGGTTGCTCCAAGAGTTCTCTGTGCCTGCAACTATATTGATGCATTTTTTTTTTACATTTTTTAGCCTCTTCATCTGATCCTTCAACTTATATTCTTTCTTTTTTTTAGTACATTCAGTTGCTGCCTGATTTTTATCTACTTCTGGTTTTAATTCCATTCCCACTTGACATCAATATGCTTCTGCAAAACTAAGCAGGGAAGTCATCTTAGACATATTCTCATGTTTAAAAACCTTCACTATATTTGGATCTTGTGATGCCAGCAGATATGTATGTATGCAGTCCTATGATTGTGCATCTATACATATAATCAATTTCAAGGAGGCCCATACTTCCTTCAGAATGGGGAATGTATAATCTTGGTATACACTGATTTTTATAAATCATTTAATAAGCATGAAGCATTTTTTTGCTTTCTTGTCCAACTGATTGAATACCTTTTGGTGCCAGTCATTCACTCCAAAACTATATGTAAGGATGGAAAGAGCAAATTTGTTTATAGCCTGGACTTTATTCCTAGATATGAGAGCTGTTTTCAGTACTAATTTTAGTCTTTTAAAATATTCCCAAGTTTTATTTGTATTTGTTTATGTTTTAATGTTGATCCTAAATCAATTCCCAAATATTTATACACTCCCTCTTTCTCAAGTTCTTTTATATCACATTCCTGTCCCAAACTGATGTTTTCTTGGTTCTGCAGCTTTCCTGCTTTAAATGTTGCTTTGGTTTATTTATCATGACCAAATGATATTCTTCTATCATCTGAGAAAGTTTTGACCACTTTTAGTTCCTCATCTGATGAACTGATATAGTTTTAAATTGTCGACAAAAAGAAGATGAGAATGCTTTATACTTTGCTGTTATCTGGAAGCCAAATTGTAGCCATGACCTAATCTGTTATGTAGACAGCTTAATGGGTTAAGGGCAAGACAAAAGAGCAGTGGTGACAGAGTCACCCTGGAATATCCCCCTTTGAAATTTTAGCTATGGAATAATAATTTGTCCTTTATCATAGCTTAACTGCAAGGTGGGTTGTCACTGTTTCATGCTCTCTCTGATGAAGTTTATTAGTGTAGATAGGGTGCATGTTATACATTTTAAGCACTCTTTATCCATGAGTATGGGATACTGTCAAATGCTTTTTGTAGTCAATCCATGCCATACGTAGATTCTTCCCCTTTTTTACAGTTCTCCACTATGACTTTATTTAAAGACATATGATCCTTTGTTCCATGTGACTTTCTTTTATTGCCCTTTTGTTCTATTGCTGTAATTGAGTTTTCTTCTAAATGAGTATAAACTCAGTCAGCATCATTTCCAGTGTATAGTTTATACGTCGTTGGAAGGCAAGTTATGTCTATAATTTTTAGGGTAGCTTGCAGGTTTACTCTTAAGTAGGAGCATTGTTTCTCCTGTTGTTAGCCATGTTGGTGTCTGTTCCGGTGTGCATATAAATAATTCTTACTCATGGCTAAATCTTCATGCAAAGATGTTAACACTTTTAACCAGAAGTTAGGTACTGCATCTGGGCCTGGGGTTTTCCACTTAGTGGCTTTTCCTCACTTTGTCTCAATCTCTCTGGCTGTTATTTCATCCCATTTCAAATCCTGTACCTTTGAACTTCTTATTCTTTTGTTTACTTCTTCTTTACGTTTAGCATCTTTGTTATGTTCCACAGAATCTTCATAGATACTTCTCAAAAGGTATCTATTTATTCTTTTTTTTCTTTTGCCTTGTTTCCTCATTTTCTATAAAACTTTTTTGGGGTCATCAATAAATTGCTTATTTTGTATTTTTCCATTATAGTTATCTATGTATCTTCTAAGTTTTTCTACCTGTGCTGATATTTTTAGTTTATTATTTGCAATATTGCATGATAAATCCTTATCCATTATAATACTGTGCATTGCTGCTATTATGTCTATCTTTCTATGTATTTTTCTTGATCTGTTCCTTCTTCTATACTATTCTAACAGTGACACATTGGCTTAATTGCTTTATAGTTTTCTCTGTTTAATACTTCCATGATGGTATTCAATTTCTTCCCTTCTTTTCCCTTACTACCATGTGTTCTTGTGGTAGAAAATGTATCTGTTATTAATTTAGCTGCATAGTAATATATCCTGTTTACTTCTTTTATATCTCATGAATCTCTGTGGATAGTCCTAATTACTGTGTTCATTTGTTTTATCAAACTTCTGACTTTTGGGGTTTTATTGACCTTCTGCATTCTATTTCTTTCATTGATCTTAATATGTCTATCTATCTCGATGAAATCAAGCAACACTTCTCTTAACTCGTTTTCTTCAAAACTGAGAGCACATTTTTGTTCACCCTTTTCTGCAGGCATTCTATAAAAAGTTCTATAGCATCTTCCTGTGGCACATTCTCTTCAATTTCATCCTGTGTCATCCATTGCTCTGTCATATGGGAACTCACTAGCCTATCACTCCTCATCGTTGACTGCATCAGAGTTGCTACAGTTTCCTGTTTCTTCCCATTGCTGTCCAGCTTCAAGTGAATGTTTATACTGGTTTCCTGTGATAGGCTCCAAAATATCTTCATATGGCAACTGACCAGTTGCTTCCTATTCCTCTGGTTTCTCCTTAATTATTTGGATGTCTCTTGCAATATCCTGCTGTGGTGCTTTTCTGAGTTAGATTTTCTACACTGAATCCTTCAGTTTGCAGGTACTCCATAACCTCAGTTTCTATTTCTTTAACTTCTCCATTACTAAATCTTCTTTTCTACTTTTCCTCTTTGTATTCTTATTATTTGTGTTGCAAAGTGTTCTATGTCCTTATTCTTTTGCTTGTATTTCTCTTCAAATATATTTGGTGCTGCTTTCTTGTAGTGAGTACACCATATTAAATATCTTTTTCTTTCCCATGTCCATATTTCGTCTTCAGATGTCTTCTGACCTTCCTGTTTCTCCTTACTTTGGGAAGTCATTCCATAATGCTGTGATGTAACTTGTGGCAGACCTTCTCCACCAAATCCTTCACTTTGCAGGCATTCCATAACTTCAACTTCTATTTTTTAACTTCTACTTTACTAATCTTCTTTTCTGCATTCTCTCTTTGTGATATTACTTTTTTATTGTGAAAATTTCCATATCTGGATTCCTTTGCATGAATTTCTCTTCAAATATCTTTGGGACTGCCTTTTTTGTATGATTAATTTGGCTTTTGACTTTGAATAAATATTGGACCATATCAAATCTCTCTTTCTTTCCCATTACAATATTTCTTTTTTATACTTTTCAAAAATATCTAGGTTTTGTTGTTTATATTTTCACACTTCCTAAGATGCTTCTTTTTCCAAACAGATCAAAGTTTTTGGTCTATATAATGTTTTTCAGAAAGCTGTTGTATTAATGAACGCACATTTTTATTTGAAGCTTCTGACAGTTTTAAGTGTGGAAGTATTTTTCTTTCCTCTAATTTCTCTCTTAATCTTTTTGTATATCTTGTGTCTGGAAATTCTGGGCTGTTTGCATAATAGTAACAATACATAACTTCTTTCTTATCCTCAATACTCCACTCTATTGTCTTTATGGCTCTTCTTTGGCCTATCAGTTTTTGTGATTTTTGTGGACTGCTGCTTCCTTTTAAGATAAGACTTTTCCCCAGTTAACTGTAGTGAGTGTCCTTTTACTATATATTTCCAATATGAGGTTTTGAGTATTGTTTTATAGTTTATCAATATTTTTTAAAATTTTGAAATACTGCTTCCCATATCTAAGTCATTATATATTATTTCATATATGTATTTCATAAATTTAGATATTTCTTTAAATTAAGTATTGTTAATTATTCTACTTAAATCTTGTGAATATGACAGAATACTCTATAAAGCCAGCCAGTCATGTTGTGGAATTTTGTATGTTGTTTTTACTACTTGCATATCTAAAACTTTTAGTTCTTTGATACACTGGAGCCAACAAACAAATCCTTTCTGTTCCAAGGAATTAATAATGTCTCTATATATTTTATGTGAAAAATTATCTGTGACTATAAATGGTGTTAAAAGATTAAACCAGATTTTTAAATCTATATTTGAATTAATAATTTTCCTAAATGAGTCAATGTAATAATTAATCATACAAGTTTTAGTGGGTTTAGTTATGTTATATTGCATACTAATACATAATATGTGTCATGGCAAATTGTTTTTATCTGCTATTTGAATTTGTTTTTCACAGTGTCATAGTTTCATAGTTTAGTACTAGGCTATCTGCCCTGGGGCATTTGCAAGCCTAGCCCTAGAGATGTGGCTTTCGCCACCCCATGTAGTGGTACTAAGGTGTATAGAATAAATTTAGAATACTGTGCCTTTGTCTAGTAGTGACACATTGAAGACCCCCTTACTTATTAAAATTAGTTTACTGTGCCTCTGTCAAGTAGCGACACAGGGGTGACCCCCGGGATAAACCTATGATCTCCCATCCACTCGTCAAGATTTCTCTTGAAGAGAGTCAGTGAGGGGCTCTGCCTAACATGGACTGGGATTTTGTTCCAGAGTATGGGAAGCCTCTGAGTTATGAATCTGTCCCTCCAGCATGTTCTATTCATGTTTGTACTAAGGTTTAAATCTTTGGCTCTCGTGGTTCTTATGGATTTGGATTTTTTGAGGTGGAGCATGTCCATCAATTCCTGGTTGGACATGGCCTTGTACAGCAGGCACAGATCACCTCTGAGCAGGCGGTATGCTACTGAATAGAGATGGAGTTTCTTTAGCCTGGCAGCATATGACATATGTTGGAGACCCTTGATCCTCTTGGTGAGGTACTTCTGGGGTCTCTCTAGCTGTTGTAAGTGCCGGGTGAGGTACATACCAAATGGGGCATTGTACTCAATCATGGGCCTGATAAGGGAGGAGTACAGGGGCACGATGACCTCCTTTGATCTGGATGTGAACCCCTTCATGATAAGGTGGGCAAGGTAGAAAATCAAATTAATTTATTGATATTACAGTTAGTAATTCTTTCCAATTTGCAGAGAAATTTGGACTTATCCAATCTGAGATTGTTTTAGATATTGATGCTTTTATATATATGTTTCTATAGCAGGAAAGTTTAATTACTCCCTGTTTCCATGGTCTGATATGGTGTATTAAAGCTAATTTGTTTCTTTTGGGAAACCATAAAAAATTATTAGGCATGAATTTATTTCTTTAAGTATATTCCTTTCTGGTAACAGTTGTATTGCCAAGGCTATATATAGGATCTTGGGCAGTAAAACCATTTTTATTAACTGTAGTCTATCTTCAAATGTTAATATTATTTTGTTCCTTTTTTCCACATATATTTTAATTGTTTTGATGATATTATTGTAGCTTTTTGAGACTAATTCATTATTATCCTTGCATAACTCAATTCCTAGATATTTTAAGGTAGATTGTTTCCCTATGATGTGATCCCCCTTAGTCTGCAGTTCTTTTTTTTATTTTAAAATAAAAAATATGATTTTGATTTATTGAAATTGAGTCCTGATGTCATGTGAAATTCATCAATTAATATAGCTAATTCTTCTAATGTCTCTTTTGTATTAGATAATGTTAGTAATATGTCATCAGCAAATAGCATTACTTAAGAATTGTATTATTCATAAACATCTATTCCTTTTATTTTTATATTGTTATGAATTGAATCTGCCAATATTTTAAAGGCCAGAACAAATAGAGTCGGTGACATGGGACATCCTTGTTTAGTGCCTTTTGTTATATGTATAGCTTCAGAGGTAAAAGGACCTAACTTGACATACTCTAAATTATTTGTATATATATATATATATATATATTCTTTAGGAGACGAACAAAGCATGCAGGAAATTCAAATAGCATTAGGAATTTGAATAAATAGTCCCAATTTATGGAATCAAAGACTTTCTGTATATCTAAGCCAATTATGTGTGTTTGTTTATTTTCTTTATTAACATAATCTATAAGAGAAATTATTACTTTAATATTGTCATGTGTGTGTCTCTATGATATATAAATCTAGTTTGATCATTATTTATTGTTTTGGATAGTGGTATTTTCATTCTGTTAGTTAAATATTGTCATAAATATCTTATAGTCATTACTTAATAATGATATAGGTCTATATGAGGTACAGAGGTTTGGGGATTTGTTTTCCTTTAGAACAGGTGTGATTAAGGAATATCTCCAAGAGGGTGGTATTAAAGCTTGTGAGTGAATTTCTAATAGAGTTTTATGGAAGAGGGATAGTATCTTTTAAGGAAAAAAGTTTATATATTTCCATAATTATACCATCTATACCTGGAGCTTTATTATTTTACCCTCTTTTATTGTATCATTAATTGCTTTGTCGGATATGGGTGCTACCAGATCTAGTTTTAATTTTTCTGGTATTTTTTTATATTAGAACATTTTTCATCTAGATTTAATTTATTGATATGTATATATATTTTTGGAAATGTTCCATATAGTGATTTCCATAGGCATCAAGAATGTCACCTATATCTGAGACATGTTTCCCTTTCTTTTCATAGAAGATAATTTTAATCTTATTAGCTTTTGATTGCATTTTGATTCTTGTGGATATTTGGGAGAAGTGATCAAGGTATTAATTTTTAGTTTTTCTAAAGCTAAACTAGTTTTATGTGTTAGAATTTCATTGTATTTATTGTTCAATACTTCTACTTTGTTTTTCATCTCCAAATGATTTTGAATTTTTTCAGCTTTTACTGACAAAAGTTAGATTGTAGATATGATCATTCAGAATCCCATTCTTTGATTATCTTTATATCAAGTTAGGGTTTTATCATATATGTAAGCTGTTAATGAGTTCCATATCATTATTTTATTTATCTCTGTGGTGTAATTAATATCTAAGAACTGCAATTCAGATAATAACCAGGGTTTGAACTCTTTAATTTTAGTTATATATGCTGGAATTTTGGAGTTAAAGAGTAATGGTTTGTACCCATTTTGAAGTTTTAGTATCAATTAATTGTGGTATGAAAAGGGGCAGAGAGTGATTGAGAAATTAATAATTTTAGAGTGTAAGTCATGGGCAGAAAATATTTCATCTATTCTAGTTTGGGTACAAAATCTGTGATCCTGATGGGAAATCAACAAAGATGTATCTTCTTTAAATTTGAAAGTATCTACAAGATGAAATGATTCTGCCCACTTGTTTAAAGCTTTTGATACAGCAGATGCATGCAGCAGTCTTTTATCTGTAGTTTCAGAAATATCAAATATATAGTTAAAATCTCCTCCTAATATTCAGTTGCCTTTATAATTATTGGAAATGAAATCCAAGTGTTTTTTTACAGTTCCTGTTCCAATGCCTGGGAACCCGTATAGATTAGCTTGGGTCCATATTCTGTTATTGTATTTAACTATTACTAATGCCAATAAGGCCTTCTTTATCTTCATACTTATAAATGATTTCTGGTTTAATCACATTTGTTTTCCATAAAATGGTTACCCCTTTTGTCTTTGTCTTAAAAGTGGATTGTGCCAATATCATATATTCCTTAGGATTCCATTTGTAATTGTCATTTATTTTGAAACGAGTTTCTTGAAGGAAGACAATTTGTGCTTTGTTTAGTTTTAAATATTTCAGTAGATTTGATCTCTTGCTATGATTGTTTAAGCCATTGGTATTTAAAGATGATAAAGGTAAATCCATCGTAGGTTATTTAGACTATGCATTTTTTGTTTTATTGTGACTATTACACATTTTCCACTGATAATTATAAAGTATATGTTTGAGCTTCTATAGGAAATTATCAGTTTTATACTTTGAGTGTTTAACAATAAAGTAATGTTTTGGTCAGGCATACTAAAAATGTTTTTGTGAAATAACAAATTTAAATTAATAAATGTTAACAAAACTAAGATCCATACTAGCCATGGAATGAAAATCATTTGTAATCTGATGGATAAACTTAAGTCCATTAGATTATCACTCATACCTTGACAATCCAGAACATCTGAGCTCCGTAAATTGAATTATCATATGGAGAATATCTGTAATAGGAATAAGCAATATTTATATTATTTTGAGCAGATATAGTACTATTGTAGATTAGACAGAATTCTAATACAATATAAATGTCTACTTATTGTATAAGCAATTAATATTTACATGAAAGATAGATGACAAGCAATTCAATCATAGTAAAGTAGGATGTATCATATATAAAACCTCAGTAAAAGATTGTAGTACACAGTTATTTAACATATTCACCCTTACTGATGAAGTCTTTCAAAACGTATTACTTAACATAAATAGATGGTAATAATATTTATACCTAATGTTTATAATACAATGTATGTCAATGGGTACATCAGAAGTTATATTTCATTGTTTGCCAGCATTTAAGTAATCACGTTGTTGCTAACTTACTTAAAGCATTACGTTTGTTTTATGTGAACATTAATGAAAGTTAGTGCATTTTAATTATCAGTGCATACCTCTTCCCCCCATTTCCTACACATAAGGATTTTCATATCTGTCATTTCTTATTATAAAATTAGTGAAATTATAGGTTGAAAACAACAAATTCACTTATTGTGACTAATGATTACAAGTTTCCTTTCCATATTCATAAATTGCCATTTTATGGCATACACTGAAAGGTTTTAGATTTAAATGGCAACATTCTATTTTGTATAATCAGCAACAGTTAAACTGAGTGATTATTGTCAATTTAATATTATTTGTTCAGAATGTGATTATTACATTCTGTGACATTCCTAGTTCAGGCTTCTATTGTTTCACTTGAACAACATTGTCAGATTGATGTCATGTATAAAACAGTTACCTTGGCAACAGCTTAAGTATTATGTATGGTCAGGATGAGTTACAAAACATAATTCAAGTTAAAGCAATTATATGACTTGTTATGCACATTTACTTATAGGAGAAAAGCATCATGCTTCCCCTTGATGTTCAATATAGTGTATGTCATTTATGACAAGTTAAGACAGTAGTGTTATTATACACAAGCCCATGCTATTAAATCCAGTCTTTAATATCTAAATTCAGCAGACTGCTTCATCTTATATGATGATTATATATTTTATGTCTAGATTTACCTACATCATATATTACATAACTATTTTGTGTGTGTGTGTGTGTGTGTGTGTGTGTGTGTGTGTGTGTGTGTGTGTGTGTGTGTGTGTGTGTGTGTGTTTGGCTGTTGCTTAGTTATTTGAGAGACCACAAACTGTAATGCCTATTCTTATTATTAGCTCCTTCCAAGCATGTTCATACAGTCCATAGATTTTAAATTATGAGACCCGTCTAGTTTCTTATTTGTTATAAGTATATTTCCATCCTTATGTACACACATATCAGTACTTCAAGCATGGGCAACAATGCCCATCTATTTTTTCTAGAATACCATTCACTAGTTCATGTAGCGTGTTTCCAGGCTGTTCTTAAAATATCCAAACCAATATTTGCCCTATTCCATTTATCAGCCTGTTCCATGCAGTGGCCACTCTGCCACTGAACCACTTAACACACCTTCCATTCCCACAGATATTTCCATGCAGGAAATCTGATGACTCTAGCACATCCTGGCAACCCCATACACCCCTAGAATCAGCTATGCCCATAAGCCCAACACATCCGAGAAAGCTCACCTCCCAGACCACTGCAAAGGGTACTGCACAAAACTAAGTGCTCTTAGTCTTTCACAATAACTCAGACTTCCAGTCTTATGTAAGTCTGTAATGTGCTTGGACCAAAATACATTTTAAATATAAAACTGTGCTTATTATTTATTTATTTATTTATTTTTATCAAGAATCAACTTAATGAGCTAAACGAAGTGTTGGGAGACCATCAATATGTGTGCATGTGGTTTAAAACAGCCCTTATATATATATTTATATATATATATATATATATATATATATATATATATATAATTTTTTTTAAACCAAAAACTTCATTGCAGAGTTTCATCTCAGTAGGCTCCTCAGAGTCATTAAGCATTATTGCCACTCTGTCTCTGTTACCATAGCAACCTGGGAGCATCTGTTTCTGTTAGTGTGTCTGTGTACTGCATACCAGAGGCTCGCAA
Source organism: Protopterus annectens (assembly GCF_019279795.1). Taxonomy (NCBI): domain Eukaryota; kingdom Metazoa; phylum Chordata; order Ceratodontiformes; family Protopteridae; genus Protopterus; species Protopterus annectens. The sequence continues at coordinate 848,155,882 of NC_056739.1, read as the reverse complement.
TGCACCTGAAGCAAAGCTTCACTTCACTGCAACTTCAAGCCTAAATCCCCTCCCTTTCAGCGAGACAGCAGCCAGGAAAAGAATGGAGAGCAAATGGATAAAAAAAAAAACTTCCAACAAGCTGCCAGAAGAGATAACACATTCTTCCAGCCTTCTCACCACTCACTCAGCAGATGTATAAATAAACTATTCTCTGCCAAAATATCCCAAATCACAGTTTTATCCACCCCCTTCCCGTGGAACCAAGCTAAAACACCAAATGTCTCTTCCTAATACACAAACATCAGTAAACCTCGATCACAAGCCACAACCCACAGCTTCCCGGAGACGAAAATGGCAACATACAACAGCTGCCAGACACAGCTGCATCCACACAAACCATGTCAGGCTTAATCAAACAACACTCAAAACTATGATACCTGGCATAATTGATATTAACTATGTGTAGACAGAATAATAATGACATTTGTACTAGCTGCCAGACACGGCTGCATCCACGCACACCATATCAGGATTGATCAAACAGCACTCGAAGCTATGATACCTGCCATAATTGATATTAACTATATTTAGACAGAATAATGATGACATTTGTGCAAAGAGCTTGCTACTATTATTTAACCAGGATATACATGACATTTCTAAATCATGCTTTAACTGAAGAAGGCATTAGTCTCCATGACAGCATTTTTTTTCAAAACACTTTACTGTTACTGCTATTATATATGATGTTAATTTGTTACATTTGAGTCTGAACTCTGATGAACAGTACCTTGTTGAATTAGTTAATTAATTACTTAAATTATTATAAGTAAAATCAATGAAAAATGAACAAGATAAGTATTCATTGAGTTCAAGTAGGGGAATAGAAACTTCTATGTTTGTATTATATGTTGCTTTGTTTGGCTTATGTAAATAGTAACCCATCTTGACCTATCTTTGTGAAGAATTATTCGACTCTTTGAACATTCTGAATAAATCATTACTATTTCTCAGTTGTTTAAGAATAATAATAAATACAGATGACAAGTGATGCACCATATCAGTTGATACTTTGAGAGATGTAGTTGTAAGAGTTTTTTTTTTTTTTTTTTTTTTTGAGACATCTATCTTGGAATTAGTTTTTTGTTTCTTCTTTCTAGCATCAGTCCAAGGATTTGTTTCTTTTATTCTTTTAAGAGTAGGGGCCATTAATTCCATTTCTTGTGGGATAGACACTATGTTGTTGTTTTTGATGAATATAGTAGCTTCTTCTAAGTCATTAAAGGTTCTCATCTCATTGTCAAAACGTATTTTTATCTTGGCTGGAAAGGTCAGGTGTGCTTTAATGTTGTTTTGTTTCAACAGTTTTATTATTGGTCAGACTTTTTTTCCTTTGTTCTAATATTCTGGAAGAATAATCATTGTCAAACCTTATCAGGCTTTGATTATATTTTAAGGGTAATTTTCTCCAAGAAGATTTTAATATTAGTTCCTTTTCCAGAAATAAAATAAATTTTATAACTATGGATCTAGGTGGAGTATTTGTTCAGTTAGAAGCAGGTTTCCTCAGTGCTCTATGCACCCTTTCAATTCCAAATGAAAGTCCCTCTTTCAAGTCTGAAAATTCAGGAATCCAGGTTAAGAATGAAATAATCCCTGGGATTCACGAAGCTTGCGCCAGGTGCAGGAGTAGCGTTGGTGTTCCAACACCAAATATGGCCGCCGAGCAATGCAGGTACGAGCTGTTTTCACGTGCACTACCTGCATATGCTACGCCAGCACAGCTCTCGGCTCCTGTATGCTAATCACCCCATTTGCAGCAGTGTAGCATGCAAATGAGGGCAGTTAGCGATCCAGGAAGTGGTGCAGGCGTAGTGTAAGCATACAGAAATGTAGACCGTAAAAAAAGATTTACATTACTGCAAACATAAAATCGGAGCCATGTCAGCCGGCCAAACATGTATTATATTGTTAATATATGCCAATGACTAAATATATAGCCAGTGACATAAAAAAAATTTACAAAATATAAAAATAACATTATTATTGTCTCTCGAGCTATCGCGGAGTTTAAAGCCTAGGGCAGCAGCGTGCAAACGGGATCATAAGAAAAATAGAAAAAAAAGAAAATAAAACAGCAATGTAACACATATCATGATTTCCCCATAATAGTCAATGGCAGGCATGTTACACCACACCATGATGCAGGGGTTGCTAAGGGGCTATGTTAGTGTTATGCGTAGTTTCTAGGAATTAGTAGACAATTTAATGCAAATGAGAGGAGTTATACTGAATCACAGATTCCCTTTGGTGTAAGGATGCACCTCATGGTGTAGTGTTATAACACGGAGGTGTGACCATGAGATAAAGATGACAACAAGAAAGGGGTGTGTCACCTTTGCTGTAAGCACATTGGAGCAATGCCAATCCAGTTTTCCTGTAGCTAAGCAAAGCTAAAGGAAAGGGATGTGTTTAACTGGCTTTAGCTTTGGCTAGCTGAGAGCACACAAGGTAACCGAGTATGCATGTGAACAGAGATTAAAATGTGCTTAAGCCCGGTAAACGGGTATGCGTGGCGCGCACTGGAGCTAAAACAGGAAGGATATATGAAAAAAATAAGGAAATGCTGCAGCAGGGAAATTGGAGTACAAATGAGCAATTAACACCTAGGAAACTACAGTGGGCCATTGACAACAGCTAACAAGACTGCTAGCAGCTACCCGCAGAACAGGAAAGGGGAGGGGCTGTACTGCAAAGAAAACAGTAAAGTGTTGCAGCAGAACAAAGTAGAATTGCATTATATCAGCTACATAACACACTTTGCAACACACAACTGGGTAGGGAAAGTACAAGACAATAAAGCTGGCAGGTGGATGCATGCCTGACAATGGGAGGGGATCTAGATTTAAAAGGGAATTAAAGGGCAAGAGATGAATCAAGCCAGGCAAGCATAACTCCACACTACAGTCCCCCACACTTGCAGTAATCACTGTAAAACCCATAAGTAAGATACTTTGCAGCTGGAACTGCTCATACAAGGCCAATTACATTAGCAGCATCTATAGCACAATAGTATAAAGTGTGAAAGCACCTCACGCACACTTATGTTTTCCCATACACACTGCACCATTGGTGTATACAAACAGGGAAGTTTTAATATGTACATGTTAGGGGCTACCATTGCTTTGATCCACCAGCATGTGATGGAGACTGAAGGTGGTGAGGAGGATGATGCTGACAACCACTGCAGGCATCAGAGGAGTTGAAGAGTGTTCAGACCCAGGGTAACCTACCAGGGCTACATGATCTGGAGATAGTAGAGCATTACAGGGTGGACAGGGACACCCTACAGCAACTTGTGGAGCTGTGCCGGCCATTCCTCAGAGCCAGAACAAACAGAGGGGAATGCATCCCAGTGGATACCAAGGTATGTGTAAGCTTGAGAATACTAGTCACAGATACCTTACAAAGGCCGATTGGGGATATCATGGGGATCTCACAGGCATCAGCATCCAGGGTACTCCACCACTTCCTGGATGCCATGTTACCACATGCCAGTGAGCACATATACTTCCCCCAAATGCAGGAGGAGTTGGCCAGCAATATACATCTCTTCCACCATGTGGCAGACTACCTGGAGGTACTGGGTGAAATAGACTGCATGCACATACACATCAAGTCACCACCCAGTGAGCAGGGTAGGCACTACATAAACCGCAAGGGATATCCCTCCATCAACTGCCAGGTCATGTGTGTGTGCTGGCAGCCCTGGAAACTATCACGACTCCCACATATGGCATGCCTCACAGCTGTATCAGGCATTTGCCAGGGGGGCTATCCCATATGGCCATCTGGTGGGGGATGCTGGCTATGCACTGGAACCGTGGATGATGACACTCATCAGAAATGCACACACACCCATGTAAGAATGCCATAATGAGGCACACGCACAAACCAGAATCATCATAGAGCATGTGTTTGGGATGCTCAAATCATGGTTCCATTGCTTGGACATATCCAGTTGAGCCTTGCAGTACTCTCCAGCCACATGTTTCCACATCTTCATAGTATGTGCCATGCTACACAATATGATCCTGTGAAAACAGCTGCAGCAGGGACAGAATGGTGAAAGCCCTCACAGCCCACCACCATTGCCAAGGGCCCCACAGATGCAGAGGGACTCAGACCACGAGCCCCCTAAGCCAGCTGCTGTAGGCAGATGGAGGCGTGCCCAGTATTCCCATGCCTTGGCAAGGAGGGAACGTATAGCACACACACTGACAGTGTAGGCACCTAGGGACTGACACCTTTCTCCACCTGCACACACAGTAAAAATGGATGGCACACACACAAGACTACCTGCAAATTGTCATGTACAGGCAGTCTACTGTGTGCATCCAACATAGGCAGTCCGTAACTATTGCACACACAACTGCTATTGGCACAATGCAAGTCAACACCTGAACAGTAAATGAAGCTATCAGCATGTGCTGATACTGTATGTATAGGTTCATAGGGTCATAGGTAGGTACCAGGCTAACTGCCCGAGGGCATTCATAAGCCTAGCCAGAATGTGTCAGCTTTTGCCACCCTATCAATTAATTAACTGTCCCTCTGTTGAGCAGAGCCAATGATGGGATCCCTGGGGTATATTGACCATTCCCCATCCACTCTTCAAGGTTCCTCTTGAAGAGTGTTAGTGAGGGGCTCTGTATAATATAATTAGGGATGTTGTTCCAAAGCATGGGAAGTCTCTGTGACAGGAATCTGTCCCTCCAGCATGTTCTAGTTATTGTTGTGGCAAGGTTTAGCTCACTAGAGCACGTGGCTCACTGTGACATGGATTTCCTTAGGTGGAAACCCATTAAGACTGGGTTGGACATGGCTTTATAGGCCAGCAGAGATCATCTCTGAGTAAATGAGATGCCACTGAGTACAGCTGGAGTTTATTCAGTCTGGCTGCATAGGACATATGTTTGAGGCCAGTAATCCTCTTTGCGAGGTACTCCCGTGGTCTTCTCAGCTGTTGGAAGAGTCTTCTGAGGTACATCTCAAATGGGTTATTATACTCTATGATGGTCCTGATGAGTGACGAGTAACAGGACACTATAACCTCAGTATGTCTAGATGTGAACCCTTTAGTAATTAGATGGCCTGCATAAAAGGATGTCCTAACTACTTTGGCAGTATGATTGTCAAAGGAGAGATTACTATCTACCTTAGTCCCCAGATCTCTTATTAACTCGTCTGTAGTAAAGGAGCTGCCACCTATGTGGTAATTTGTGGGTGTTTTCTTTTCCAAAATGGAATGACTATGCATTTTGTGGCATTTAGCTTGAGGCCATGACTCTGACACCCTATGTCGGCCTCTGTGACACCCTTTTGAAGGATGTCTGTGTCAGCTGGACTGTCAATTATGGCTCTCATTTTGCAGTCATTGGCAAACCTGGTCTGCCATAGTCCACCTGTGTTTGCCTGTACCTCTGAGAAGTATATTCTGAACAGAAGGGTCCCAGGTCTGAGCCCTGTGGGACACCAGTTGTGACTGGTTAAGAGTTGGACCTGGAAGCCGCTAGTCTTACCATGTGGATTCTGTCTGTAAGCCAGTTGGCAACCCATCCTGTAACGTAGGGGTTTATGTTCAGGCTGGTGAGTTTATCAATAATACTGGAGTGGGGAATGGTGTTGAAAGCCTTGGTGAGGTCCAGGTAGGATATGTGTGAACCACCTCTCCCCTCGTCTATCGCCTGGGTGACTACCTGTAAGACATCAACCAGGTTCAGTAGGCATGCTGTGCCCTCAACCAAAAAGACCTGGGTTAGGTCAAGTGTTTGGAGGTTATCATGTCTTTGTTAATGAGTTCCATGATGATGCACTCCATAGCCTTGCAGACCAGGCTAGTCAGGCTTATGGGGCGGTAGTTACCATGGTCAGTTGTGGCTCCTCCTACGTGGAGTGGAATAACTGTTGCTATGTGCCATTCTATGTGCATGTAGCCTGCGGAGAGGCTGAGGTTGAAAAGCTTATTTAGGTGGTGGGGTTAGCTTGTCTTGTAGTGTTTGCAAGACACAGCCTGGGACACCATCTGTCCTCAGTGATGCTGTGTTTTGCCTTTTGAGAGGGCTATTTTCACCAGTGCGTCAGTGATGTCTGGGATACTGTACTTTTCCTGTATTGTTGTGTGCCCTTTAGGGGGTGATATGGGGGTGAAGTATGCACTGAATATATCTGCAAGGTTGTTGGCGATATCAGTAGGTTCAGTATAGCACCGGCACAGCGCAAATCTGTGAGTTACCACTTAGATTCTTGATATAGCCAAAAAAGGCTTTGTGGTATCTGCCTAATCCTTGGCTATTTCCCTTTTGAAGTTAGCCTTGGATGATTACACGAGGGACCATTGTTTCTTACTAATACTGGTCAGGGATGTCCTTCCTACTTGGGATTTTCTTTTGTGTCTGGACTACCGTCCTCCTCCTTCTGTTGTATAGCCTGTTTATTGCAGGGGTGCATCAGACTGGTGTCCTTGTCTTGGAGGAGTGAGTCTTGGTTTGCCTGGGATGGCACAATCCATACATCCTTGTAGGTGCTCATAGAGTGCATTTGTAAATCTTTCTGTATCATGGGCAGTGTTTTCCCTTAGTGTGGGGGCTGTGAAACTTCCCAACTCTGTCTTTAGTAGTGTGAAGTTAGCTGTAGGAAAGGTTTTCACTGTGGTGTCCTTGGGTGGGGGAGATGGTGGGGTGTGGATATCCACAGTGAATAGTTCATGGTCAGATCTAACCAGTGACGGGTTTACCTCTGTGGGTTGCACCTGTCACTCATGTTGGTGATTACCAGGCCTACTATGTTTCCACCTCTGGTTGGGGAGTTTACCATCTGATCCAGGGCATTTGAGTTGATAAATTCCAGGAAGCGCTGGGCCTGGAATAAAGTACTCGAGTAGTTTTCCCAGTTAATGGTAGGGTAGTTGAAATCATCCAATATGAGGGTGTTTGGTAGGACTGTCATCTTTTTCACTTTCTCCAGGAAGTTGGAGTGGTGGTCCTGGGTCATGGAGGGTGATCTGGAGCAGGCCACAATTTGCAATGCAGTTCTGGCTGATGTTAGCTGCACATGGATGATCTCAGAGGTATCATGCTGCCCCACTAACCTGGAGGTGTAGGTATCCTTGATTAATATGGATACACCCCCTCCATTTCTGTGATGGTCCATGCTCTGTGGCCAAAATGTGTGGTATGAGTTGTAGTCCGGTAGTGCTGGGGTGCTCTCAGGAGCCTTAAAACAGGTTTCAGTTACTGCAGAGATGTTGATGTTGTCCATACTGAGGAGTGCTGTAAGTGCATGCATGTTGTGATTGCAACTCCTGGTGCTGAGTATCATAACCCTCATTGTTTTACTTTTTTGTGTTGTTTACAAAGGTGGGTTTCACCTTTGAGCCTTGCCTAAAAAAGGCACCATGGGGGCGGCAAGAGCCTTGGCCAGTATTCAAAAGCCTAAGGGCGACAGGTGCAAGCCGGTATGGTATTGTTGCATGCATGTTTCCCATCTGTGCTTGTTTCTCACCTTTCCTGTAGGTAACCTATTGGTAAGCAATAGAAAGCCTTAAACTGATACAAGCCATCTAGCTGCTAAGAGAGACTTTTGGAGTGATTAAGTATCAGTGTTCTGCATGTACTTGCTGTATTGAACAGTTTTCTGCCTACATGCTGATTACTCACGGTATATTGTGATCTGAAAACTCTGTTTATTCACATATTCTATTTCATTGATGGCCTGCACCTTAGAGGTTCACAGGTATGTACTAGGTTATCTGCCCAAGGGCATTTAGAAGCATAGCTACAGTGTGTTGCCTTTCTCTGCCCCATTTATCAATTAACTGAGCCTCTGTCAAGTATAGCCAATGAAGTGATTCCAGGCAGAGGTGCTGGAAGCTGTTGAAGACTGGGAGGCGGAGGGTGATAGGGTCACTTAGTGATCTAAACAGGGCATGTTAACATGAAAACTCTACACCATTCAATTTCCCTGACAGGTCTTGCAGCTGCAAAACTGAGGGGGCTCCCCCCCACTGCTGTAGGGTTCTGGCACACATGATTCCAGGGGTGTATATTCCATTACCCATTCACCCGTCAAGGTTTATCTTGATGAGTGTCAGTAAGGGGCCATGCCTAATGTAGTTAGGAATTTTATTTCATATTCTCCCCTTTCATTTCTTATGTTATTATTTCAAGAGTATGTGACGCTCAGTGGGTTTGCGTGCCACTGCCCTTTGCTTAGCCTAGCTTACACATAGAAATCATCTAAATAGAAAAATAGGCAGAAGCAACGTTAATGTCAATAGTATAATGGTTCGAGCATTCACATAGTATCTATACATTTGCAGTTCAAATCCCAATAAAGTCAGAGATGCTTATTATGTTAAAAAGTATACCTTAACCACAGTTTGCATATTTAGGTAGAAATCTTCAGTTTAATAAACATTTGAAACACCCATATAAACCCATTTGTGCCCAAGAGTAAAGTCAACAAAGATTGTAATGTTATGTAAGCACATAGTGAGATGTTACTACACTTAAGTATATATATCCTGAGTAGTTAGTGGATGTGACCATGTTTGCACGCACATGTTATATGCTTTTAAATTTCATTCATCCATATTTAACTGCCTCCTTAATGTCACACAATCACTTGTAAACATGCTTACAACTGCTTAAAAGAGCCGTAATCTGGCCTAATAAAAGGTAAACCATCGCAGGTCTTGAACCCTGGACCATGCACACATTAGTCACTGGACTTACCACTAAGCCATCTCAGTTGTATACATGTTTCATGGGTTTTAGAATACACCTCTTACTACAGGCATTCCACAGTACTGACAACAAATGGGACAGCCACTTTGTGTACATATTGTACAGTACATTGTAATGTACTGTTGTTTCTGAATAAACATATACAAGTCTACATATGTATAACTGTTAATAATTAATACTAAATATATATGCATGTCAGTGATGTGTGCACACACACACATATATATCTATATATATATATATATATATATATATATATATATATATATATATATATATACACATACAGACACATCTATAGCTATATATATAAGCATCTAAGAACACACTTCGTGACACAGAAGCAATCCGAAGGAATTGAAGTGTACACAAAACACATGCAGCTCTGGTATTATAACAATTAATATTAACTTAATTCACCACAGAACAGATGGTTGTTGTGTATGTGGAGTTTGGGGTGGGGGAGGAATGATGGGTAAAATAATTATGCATCAAGGAGAGCCTGGGTGGATGTTCAGTAAGTGAACTGGAGATGTATACATGGAGTATGGAGACAATAAAAAAAGGACACAAAACCAGAACCATGCACATCCCTAATACACCCTGTCAGGTCACATTGCATCGCATAATTCTACAGACATATGAACATTACCATGTATTATACATATGTACACAAACTGACTGTCACATTTGTTTTCAGTAGTGATGAATGCTTGTAGTAAAAGGTATATTCTAAAAATGATAGCAGTTGTACATGTCTCAGATGCCTTAGTGGTAAAGTCAGTGACTGTGGTGTTCATGGTCCCGGGTTCAAGGGCTGTTTATTTTTATTAGGGCCAGCATAAGGGCAGTTGGATACAGGTTGATTAAGGCACTTTTAAGTAGTTTTAAGCGGGTTTGTGCAGGTTTACGTGATGGTAAGTGGTGCTTAAAAACAGTTAAACGGATAAGCGCTTCACAGGTGTAACCTTCACTTACCGTCGCACAAAACACGGGCAAACTAGCTTACAACTGCTTAAATGTGGATTAATCACCCTTTCCCTAGCAGTGCTTGCTCTGAGTAGTAAAATAATAACCACTTCCAGGATTAGAACCCACAACCATATACATCATCCTCAGAGTAACCTACCACTAAGCTACCTAAGATGTACATATGTCAATTGTGTTTTCAGACAGGTTAAAATAGAAAAGGGAAGATTGTGTGGAAATAGGACAAACTGCCATGTACCCAATGCAAGGTGTATGATATATATATATATATATATATATATATATATATATATATATATATATATATATATATATATATCTATATCTATACAGATGTACAGATATATATATATATATATATATATATATATATATATATATATATATATATAGATACATGTCAATATATACAGATATACATATATATAGATATATAGATAGGTTAAAAACATCTACACATCTATGGAGGCACATATAAACATATGCAATATATATTACCGGTACATAAAGTTGTATATATATATATATATATATATATATATATATATATATATATATATATATATATATATATATATATATATATGTATATATACATACATGCATGTGTGTATACAGCATCTGAAGTGTTCAAATCTGAGTATAACATGGACCATAGCTATCACACATTCTGCCCCCCCAAACAATATGAACATAACATATGAAGAGTATATGCCAATACACTATTACAAATATGTCATACGGACATGAGCCAAATAGGGTTAGTCACCAACACAACTACAATGAGTGCAAATATCCATGACAGAAATACACAGACATCTTTTATTTAGCAAACCTTTATTACATTCCGATGTATGGCCAAAAGGATTCAAGGACTAACATTACCTGCATGCAATACAGGAAGCATTTAACATTGCCTGAATGAACCAGACTGCAATTACCATTGTATTAGTCCACTAAGGGATAGGTTTTCACATAGGGAAAGAACCCTCATGCACACATATAGAATATGTATAAAAGCAGTGTCTACACACCTGCATCTTCTATGTACACCCACCAACATTTCCCCCACACCCAAACTAATTACAACAATACATACTGTCATACCATTACCAATTATTCACCCACTGTATGACATCTGCTGAATCCTTGACATACCTGGGCAGAGTCACACTAACATGGCCCTATGTGAAATAGTTGCTGTTATACAATGGAACAGCTGCTGATGTTACAGGGTTTGTTTGAACGAATCATGTTTTAGAGGGTTGAAAAGTAATTACACCAGGAATTGTTACCAATTACTGATTATCAGCACAGTATGATGCACATTTACACCAAACTAAAGATGTCTCGTGATCACACTGTAAACCCCCTAACATTATATGCATAGCCATACAGTCTTGAGCTGGTCAAACAACCTGGCCAGACTAAAACATATGCAGAAGTATTAGGTACAGACAAACCTTGCAGAAGTAGCAATGTTCAGAAATATAACAGCAGTACTCACATGTAGATCAAAATGTCTAGACATTCCACAAAATATAGTTGAGTGTGTCTCCATACAGCTGTTGCAATGGATTTCAGACCACACTTTCAAGCTGTATACCTCACAAGGAAGGGAAAGGGACAATGCTCAATTGGTGCACTCAGTTATACTCCACTGTTGCCATGGTATTGGCTAATGGAGTAGCTACACAGCTGATTTGCATGTAATTAACTACTTTGGAACACCAATTGGTGGTCAGGATAGCACATGGTACTGATCTCTAACTATAAAAGGATGGCGTGTCACACATTCAAACCATCTTTATATACCTGCAGAACATTACAAAATACCCCAAAAAGAAATAAAATGTAGTATGTCTGTGTATGTAGTACCTTTTCTGTAATAATTACAGTATAATCAATGCATATAGTGGAAATAGCTATTCTGTAGTAATGAATTGTTGTGCAGTAGTTATGCCTGTAGTATTCTATGTCTGTACTATTGTAGGTCACAAGGCAATCTCCTCATACACCACAAGAGATGATATATTTGGGCTTGGAATTCATTAATTCATTTCCATCCACTGTCTGTGTCAGGGTTGGTCCAACAAGTATGTGCTATAACAGGGGATAGTAAATGTTGTTATATTGTAACAGTAGACATATGTATGAGTGTATTAGTGAGATGAACATGTCAAAGGTGGGCTTACTTTGCAAATATGATTTGCATTGTGGGATAATGTGTGGTTACCAAATCCATAGAAGCGACCGTCTAAACAGAAAAGGAGGAGGCTCTGCACTAATCTACTCTAACCTTCTCTCTGTAATCCCTCTACAAACTCCAATTCCACAATTCAAATCTCTGAGCTAACAGCTAGTCTCCTACGACTAAATAAACACAAAAATATCTGCATTATCTCCCTTTATATATCCCCTGGCGACAACATCTCTACCCTTGAAAATATTCTTCACTGGGCCTCAACCAAAATAAAATTTGAAACTTTCATCCTTGGTGATGTTAATATTGATTGGAATAAAATTAACTCTCCTTCTCCCTCCCAATTCATTAACCTGTACAACTTTACCCAAGTAATTCACACTATCACACGCCCAAATAAACACCATCCCCCAGGATCCATCATCGACTGGATCTTAGTCTCCCACCCAAACAAAATAACACTCTCTGGCACTATCCCAGACACCTTTAGTGACCATCTCCCTGCATTCATACATCGCTCAAACAACACAACTAAACATCAGCACCATTACATCCACACTCGTAATCCCAGCAACTTCAACCCCTCTAACTTTTCAAACACTCTTAAACACATTAACTGGCAAATTCTAAATACTCTTCCCCTTGACAACGCAGTAGAACATTTCAACTTCACTTTCCTAACAATTCTCAACTCCCAAGCCCCTCCAAGAAACAAACGAATCAAAACTAATTCTGCTCCATGGCTCTACAAAGAAACCAAACAAATCATGAACTGTAGGGACAAACTCTGGAAGCTCTACCAGAAGAATAAGATACCTTCCACCCTGCTTCAATACACACAACTTCGCAACCAAGCAAAAAAACTAATCATCTCTGACAAAAAAAAAACTATTATAATAAACTTCAGTCTAACAATAACGTAAACCCAAAACAATTCTGGAAATCTATTAATTCCCTACTCCTCCCAGGATCCAGGAATAATCCCTGCCCTGACCCTAGCATAACTGATTCAGAACTCAGCTCTCTCTTTAACACATTTTTTACTGACTCTATAGCTAATCTTACCAAATCTTTCCCAGACAACAATCCTTCCTACTCTCATTCCTCTTCTCCCTCCTACCCTCCTCACTCCCCTCCTAATTTCAATCTCAAACCTGTTCCAACTACTTTTATAAAGAGACTCCTCACTAAACTAAAGCCTTGCTCAAATGCCCCTGACAACATACCCTCCTCCTTCCTCAAAGCTGCTGCTGAAGGTATTGCCATCCCTATCAGCATCCTAATCAAGAGACCTTTAAAAGTACCTTACTGCCAAACTCTGGCGTGCTGCCTTCATCCTTCCTCTTCATAAAGGAGGCAAAAACACTAATATCTCCAACTTCCGCCCAATCGCCCTTCTTTCACCTATATCAAAAATTCTTGAAAATGTGTCCACCACCAACTTATGCCTTTCTTAACCCAAAATAACCTCATAACTCCCACCCAGCATGGTTTCCGCCCTGGCCACAGCACCATTACCGCCTTACTATACTTCTTAGATACAGTAAATCGGGCCCGAGACTCCGGCTTACTAGTATCCTCAACACTACTAGATCTTTCTAAAGCCTTGACACTATCTCCCACAATCACCTACTCTGTCATCTCTAACCTTCATCTTTCCCCTGAAACCCTCTCCTGGTTCTCCAGCTACCTATCTGACAGATCACAAGCTGTCAGATGGAATAACTCTACCTCCTCATTCCTGCCCACTCCCACCGGTGTTCCCCAGGGATCCATCCTCGGACCCATCCTTTTCAACATCTTCATAAATAACCTTCACTCTGTCATCCCTGACACAACAGTTATCCAATACGCTGATGACTCCACCTTAGTTTGCTCCTCTGCCAACTTGCCAGAATTACTGTCAAAAACTCAAATAGCTTTTTCCACTACTGAGAACTGGATGCACTGCAACCATCTCTCTCAACTCTAATAAATCTAAAATACTTCTCTTCCCACCCACCAGGGCCTACTCCTTCGACAAAAATGCTTTCAAAGTCCTTAGCCAAAACAACACTGCCATAGAAGTGGTTCCTTCTGCAAAACTCCTAGGTATCACCATAGATGAATACCTCAAATTTGATATCCACGTACAACAAAACATCAAGAAAACCCACCAAAACTTGGTATGCTCTACAGGAATAACCGCTTTCTCCAACTCCTCCAGGCATACTTTAGCAACTACCTATCTCCTTCCTTCCTTACTATATGGAGCCCCTCTTCTAACTAACCTGTCTTCTTCCCTCACCTCTAAACTTGAAACTTGCTACAATAAAATCTCCAAATTCGCAACCAAATCCAAATCCTGTACTCACCACTGCCTCTCCCTACAATCATTGAACTGGCTGGAACTCCCTAACTACCTCGACTACCTCCAACTTACCACTGCTCACAAATTAATATTTTTTCCTAATAAGTGCCCAGCTCTAACTAACATCCTTCCCCCTTACATCCCAACCAGATCCCTGAGATCTGAACATCAAAATTTCATCGCTATTCATAAACCCAAACGCCCTGCAGGCCAACTCCTTCTCTCTTTCATAGTAGGCAAAAAATGGAACTCTCTTCCTCCCTCACTTAGGACAATACCTTACCCAGAATCTTTCAAAACTCAACTTTTCTCATTTCTATCCTCCAAACAAATGCTCCTGCTTTCACCCTACATAAATACAAATACATTTCCCCATAGAGCCTACTAAACTCCTGATGCAAACCTCACTACATCCTCTCCTTTTCTATTTACCTTACTCAAACTTATTCCATCACCTTCTGTTCTTTCAATTTCTCTCTCAACTCTTAGCATGTATATAACACAACTGTCCAGTAATCACTGATGCCTATTTCTAGACAATTGATTCCTATTGCTCTGAATGTAAAAATCTGCAACTTTGTCTCATTGCTTGTACAATGACAATTTATTATTTTACTATACCTGTTTTGCATGAATTCATACTTGTATTTTTACCTCTGTATTTGAAATTTATTTTTGTAACCTCTTATTGTGTGTAGTGTGTGTTTTTTTTTTTTGTGGAGCTTTTCTCCCCGGGCCTCCATGGAAAATGGGCACTTTCTGGCCCAGTGGACTTCCCCGGTAATCAAACTGAAATAAATAAATAAATAAATAAATAAATAATAAGTGTGTAATGTACAGTATCCTAGGTAGATCTGTCTCATCTGTATTCCAGTTTACATAGCATTTGTGTTATGTCTAAACCTCAAGATGCATGCACTCGAAACTCTCTTTAGCATGGAGAACATTGATATCTGTGCAGTAACAGAAACCTGGTTCAAGGCTCCCGAGAGCACCCCAGCACTACCAGGTTATACCTCACACCATGCTTTTCGGCCACAAAACTTGGACTGAACCACAAAAGGAGGGGGAGTATCAATATTCATCAAAGATACCCACACCTCCAGGTTGGTGGAACAGCACGAAGCATCAGAGACTATCCATGTGCAACTAACAGTGGGTAAAACTGCCTTCCAGTTTATAGCCTGCTACAGACCACCCTGCCAAACCCAGGAACCCCACTCGGCCTTCCTAAGAACACTGGAAAATATGAAGGTCTCTCCAAACACCATTATATTGGGTGACTTCAACTACCCAAACATAGACTGGGAGCATTACTCTAGCTCCAACACCCTAGCCCAAAGGTTCCTAGAATTTATAAACTCAAATGCTATGGAACAACTTGTTACCACTCCCACAAGAGGGGAAAACATACTGGACCTGATCATCACCAACATTGGGACTCTATGCTCCAGACCAGAAGTGTATCCCTCACTGGTAAGATCAGACCATAAACTAATCTCACTGGATATTCACATCCCGACCCCACCTCCTGCCCAGAAAACCACAGTGAAAAACATCTCTAAAGCAAATTTCATACTCCTCAAAACTGAGGTGGAATCCTTCAAAGTCCCTGGGCCTGTGGAAAATATGGCCCAGACCGCAGAATCCTTTATAAACGCATTCTATGAACACCTTTGGGAATGCATGGCTCATGCAATCCCAAATAAAACCAAGACCCAATCCTCCAAAGGCAGGCATCCTGTCTGGTGGACCCCAGCCATAAACAAACTATACAATAGAAGGAGGAAGCTACTACATGAGAGAGCAAAATCCCAAAAAGGGAAGGCATCTATGATCAGTATTAGCAAAAAACTATGGGCACTCATAAAATCGTCTAAGGCCAGCTTCGAGAGAAAAATTGCACAGGACACTAAGGATAATCACAAGGCTTTCTTTAGTTATGTTAGGAACCTGGGTGGGAATTCCCAGATATGCTCAGAATTAGTCCAAAATGACAAAAAATACACTGAACCCACAGACATTGCCAACATCCTAGCTGACAGGTTCAGCGCAAACTCCCCCCCTCCCCACCAAAAGGGCAAATATCTATTCCAGCAGAGTGCTGCCCCCCCCCGACATCTCAGATGCTCAGGTAAGAGCCACCCTCTCCAAAGAAAAAAACACAGCATCAATGGGACCAGACAGTGTCCCGGGCTGCGTCCTACATGAACTCCAAGAAGAGCTAAACCCAAACATAAAACTACTGTTCAGTCTCAGCCTTACTACAGGATATGTACCCAAAAAGTGGCGTACAGCAACAGTGGTCCCTCTCCACAAAGGTGGTGCCTCAACAGATCCTGGAAACTATTGCCCCATAAGCCTGACTAGCTTGGTCTGCAAAGCTATGGAAAGGATCATCATGGACCTCATAAATAGATATTGGGGACCTACAGACACTGGATCCTACCCAGTTCGGCTTTGTTAATGGCAGATCCTGCCTCTTAAACCTGGTCGATTTCTTTGAAACAGTCACCAAGGCCATTGACGAGGGGAAGGTGGTCCACGCAGCCTACCTGGACCTTGCAAAAGCCTTCGATACAATACCCCACTCAGGCATTATAGATAAGCTCACCAGCTTAAATATAAACCCCTATGTCACTAGATGGGTTGCAAACTGGCTCCAGGACAGAACCCACATGGTTAGAATTTCTGAAGCCATGTCAGACTCCAAACCAGTTACAAGTGGCATCCCACAAGGCTCAGTCCTGGGACCTCTCTTGTATATATTTCTCGGAGGTACAGGCCAACACGGAAGGACTGTGGCTGACCAAGTTCGCAGATGACTGCAAACTGGGCACCATAATTGACTCTCCAGCCGACACAAGCATCCTCCAAAAGGGCCTCAGAGAAACAGACAACTGGTGCCAGAGCCATGGCCTCAAGCTAAACGCCAAAAAGTGTATAGTCATCCCCTTTGGCAAAAACAAAGTACCCACAAATTACCACATAGGTGGTAATCCATTAAGTACAGAAGAAGTAATTAGGGACCTGGGGGCCCAAGTTGATAGCAATCTCTCATTTGACAACCACGTGGCCAAAGTGGTTAGAAAAGCATTTTATATAGCCCACCTAATCATGAAGGGATTCACATCTAGATCAGGGAGGTCATCGTGCCTCTTTACTCATCCCTCATCAGGCCCATAATTGAGTACAATGCCCCTTTTGGGATGTTCCTTACCAGACACCTGCAGCAACTGGAAAGACCCCAAAAGTACCTCACCAAGAGGATCAAAGGGCTCAAACAGATGCCATATGCTGCCCGGTTAAAGAAACTCCAGCTCTACTCAGTAGCATACCGCCTGCTCAGAGGCGATCTGTGCCTGGCGTATAAAGCCATGTCCAACCCGGAATTAACGGACATGCTGCACCTCAGAAAATCCAAATCCCATTGAGCTATGCACTCGAGAGACTTGAACCTCAGCACTGAAATAAATAGGACATGAAGGGACAGATTCATAACCCAGAGGCTCCCTTCACTCTGGAATAAAATCCCAGTCCAGGTTAGGCAGAGTCCCTCATTGACTCTTTTCAAGAGGAATCTTGATGAGTGGATGGGAGATCGTAGGTTTACCCCGGGTATCACTTCTGTGTCACTGTTAGACAGAGGCACAGTATACTAACCTCGAAAAAGGGCATAGCAAAATTAATTTAAAATGGGTGGCGAAAGCCAAACACACTCTGGCTAGGCTTATAAATGCCCTAGGGCAGATAGCCTAGTATGAATCTATGAACCTATGTTATGCAAACATTAGTTATGTCTGTTGGTAATTACAATACTCAATAACAGGATGCATATGAATTGTATTCATCTGACAGTTTAGCAGCATGATAGCAAAGGCAATTGGTAGAGCTAGGTAACTATCCATGCACATAAGACATGTAATATCCACCCCTCTAGTATCGTTTGCAAGCAATAACAGCTGTGCATGTGTACATGTTATGCAAATGTGTTGTGACTCTTGTTACAGGGCTGGGCCAAATGGCTATGTGTACACCTACACAGAGTGGATATTGAGAGTAGAGACCCACTGGTTGAACTTTCATGTTTGTGTAGCCTAACCTCTCATTGACACCCTAACAGCTGCTTCCAAATACTGTATGTAAGGTTGTGCACAGTACTGCTAATGAAACAAGTTGCATATCATCTTTAACTCCAGTGTAACATCTGCAGTAGGAGTGTAGGATGTAGGAGACTGCTGGTCATGTGTAATAGCCGCTTCATAGGTGATGGCTTACACTATCTGATTATATCCTGATCATATTGATAGTGGCAGCAGAGTCTAATGATACTGGACTCTGTTTGGGGAGTGGGTATCCATGCCCAACATACCTTATGGTTCTCGTGGATATGTGTGTATATACCCAGAAAAGGATACAGACCTGTTGACACTTGTATCATCTATAATCAACTATCAGGATGTGATGTGCTCCTCAGATGAGGATTGCTGCTAAAATTAGCTACTATGTGTCTGTAATAGCCAGTGTTTTCACGTCCATAACTCATATATGTACTTGTGAGCGTCATCATCTAAAACATCTTCATAAGCAATAAGTTAACTAAATACAGTACTTGGTACTTGCAGTACTGAATGCTCATACAGGCATGTCCACTAGTCAGCTACTGGTGTTTAGTAATGTTAGCTTTGTGTATGTGGCCATCCTGGGGGAATGTAATCTCTATGCTATGTGCACTGCCAAACCCACCTAATACCACATCCCACACATTGTCTGGGATGCAGCTACAGAGGCAAGCTGGAAAGCAGTCCAGTCTCCAGCCATGACTGGACAGTCATGCGGTGTAGGTTAACACATGCATCTCATCACCACACTCAACACATACCCATACCAAAACACAGTAAGGACACCCACACATACCACCAGAAAGCACACACATTCACGTGGCCAGAAACATGCCCAACAGTACTCATATGTGAATGCAAAGTCCAGCACTATGTCACACACCAAGCTATACGAGGACAAACATACTGGCAGCTGCCTGTCTGCCATATTAGCCACATATCCATACACTCAGACCACCTTTTGAACTGTACACATGGCTCTGGCATATTCCATGTTGTTGTGCAGGACCTGGGATGCTGTAGCCTGGAATGCATGGAAACATACATGTAGGAACTGTCAGATCTTGTAGCCCATGCAGGTATGCCCCAAGGCCTAGGTAGCAGTCTGTCATTGCCCAAAATGATACTGCAGTACAGGGACAAAAGGATTGTATTCCCCAATTGTCTAATGTACTGGTGTAATCCAAAGGGTATCCAGTATCTCTCTGCCTAGGATAACATGGTTGACAGACCATGATGCTTTGCCAGACAGGGCCTGCACCTGTCACCCCTGGGAATCTGGATACTGGCTACGGCTCATGCTTCCAATATAGTGCCTTCATCATGCAAGGTTCAAGTGATAATTCCACTGCTGTAACAGGGACAGCCAAGCAATAAATTGCATGTTTAGCTACTCAATGATACATTTTGGAAACACAATATGGACTCACGTCAATCCTTAACATGGATAACATATCTGTGCAGTGACTGAGATATGGTTCAAGGCTCCAGAGAGCACCCATGCATGACCATGTTATAACATATACCTCACCTCTTGGCCATTATCCTTTATTGGAACACACAGGCCACAGGTGTGTCCATATTCCTGAAGGATATGTATACCCCAGGCAAGTTGCACTTGCATAACTACAGATGCATTATGCTGAGCAGCTACCTCTGTGCCAAAGTGGAATCCAAATTGCACCTTGCTGCAGATCACCCACCATACCTCTGTATTTCCAACTGTCATATTGTGCTGTAATGGGAAATATTAGGTTTGAGACAGAAAGCCATAATAATGGCTACTCTCAACTATTCTACAAATAACTGAGAAGACTCCTCATGTACCAACACCTGTGCTCAATGCATGTTGGATTTCATCACCACAATGACCTGGATCACCATAGTCACACAAACAGGGCTAACAGTATGCTACACATTGTCAGTCTCCAAAGGCAAAGTTATGATTCTTAAGACAGAAGTGGTGAATGTCATGGCACCCATGCCAATGGACAATGCAGGTGCAAATGCTGAATCCTACACAAATGCACTTTAAGCACTCACATTAGTGCAGTGATTGTGCTATTGAAGCAGAACCAAGATCCAACCAAACACAAACAGGAAGGCAAACTGGTGGTACACTGCCATAAACTGTACCACAGAAAGTAGACACTGTTGCAAGAGTGAACACACATGAGTGGAGGTGATCCCTGGTCATCCTCAGTAAGATTTAGATACACCATATAACACCACACAAAGCCACTGTGAAACTAATCGGCAACATATTATGAGGCCAACCTCAGAGCATTCTATAGCTGTGTCATGAATTGTAATGGCAACGACAACACCTGCCCTGCTTCACAACACTATGGCATGAGAAGTACTGCACCTACAGAAATAGCACTTGTTCATCCAGATAGGGTCTGTGATAACTTAAACCCACTCTCACCTCCCCCCCCCCAACAGGTACATATATTTATATATACATGTACACTACAGAGTCCCTGTAATAACAACTATGCAGGTACAAGCTGCACTCTCTAAAGCCATACATACAGCTTGCATGGAACCTGTTAACATCACAGGGTGTGTTTTACACAAAGGTCAGAACAATTTGCTCTCCACCTACACATCATGTTCAATCATAACTGCATGTCAGGCTGTGTATATACTGAATGGTGCACAGCAACAGTTATCACACCCCACAAAGGGGGAGACACCACTGAGAATGGGAAATAGTGCACTACTACCCTGCTGAGTCTGGTCTGTAAGGCCATGAACCTTGATCAACTTATTTGATGTAGTCAATACAGATGTAGATGACAGTAAGTGTGATTCACACAGCATATCTTGACCTTGCCAGGTCTTAGGACACCATCACCCATACTGGGTTCCAGCTACACTCAGTAAACTAGGTGTATATGCCTATGTCACATGATTGGTTGGCAACTGGACCGCTGGCAGAATCAACACTACAGAAACTGTCTGAGTAATACACACACAGCAAACCAGTGCCAACTACAGTAATGCAGGGTTCAGTCCTGGTACTCCCCCTTTTTGTTATCTAAATCTATACCACACAGAATAAAACAGAAGGCATCTGCTTATTGAAGTTTGCAAATGACTATGAACTAGGAGCTATAGTTGACTCAATGAGTGCTGTGGGCAACATACAGAAGGGCCTTTGTGGGTCGGATGTGTGGTGTCTGATGCATGGCCACAATCTCACTGCAAAGTATTGCATTGTCATCCCCTATGTTAAAAACCCTGTACCCATGAACTACCACCTAGGCAGTGGGCAACATAATGGAAACTGTGTGTGTATGGGATCCAGCTAGACAGTAGTCTTTCCTGTGTTAGTCACTTCTCCACAACAGTCAGGTAGTCGTAAGTGGCACCCCTAATCATGACAGAGTGCCATCCATGAATATAGAGATCATTGTTCACCCTTATTCAACACTCAATTGACCCATAATAGATTACATATTTCCTTTAAGTGTTATTCACCATGTTCAGATGGCTTACACCGGCCTTCTAAAACTCTAGCTCCACTATGTAGCATGATGCCTACCCTGAATAAAGCCATGTCCAACCCAGTGATGTTGGACATGCTACACTTACACATCCTGATTTCAAACAAACACATCCTTCATGGACATCCACCTTTCTAGTACAGGGATCATAACATGCCTGACAGATCACTGTCCCATTCACTGTACATGCTCCTGCCATACTATGCATCCCTGTCCAGCAAAGCTGCACATTGCCCCTCCTTGAGACATGGAGTGATGACCACATGGCAAATATATCAGTAAACCTATGGATCAGTTCTGTGGCACTGCTTGACCTGGCCACTGAAAGTTACCTGTCTGTTGGCTACAGCTAGGTAACATTTAAGCCTATGCTCATACATGGCCCATGGCATATAGCCTACTAGTTCACTATGACCATACATACTATAGTTGATATCCAACCCTGCAAATACCATCCAGCTAGCCATTGTCCCATGTTTCACATGTGCAATGCAGGTAATACATGGCAGGATGCTATACTGCTGTACAGTGCCATGTAGATGTATATGGCAAAACGCATACATGTACAACTTGCTGTGATCAAGTCTGCAGGGTCACAGGTCATGTCCCTTTAGGCTGTGTATGATTATATATGTAACAGGCATGTGCTAATAGGTAAAGACACCAGTACAGGCAAACAGACATGCCCACATCAAGACAACATCCACATGGAGTATGAGCAATGTCATCACTTGACACACACATATATGGAGATAACATGAAATCACCAGTAAGTGTCAAATGTGTGTGAGTTAAACATGTCAGTGGTGATAGTGTCATGCAGATTTGCAAAGCCATATGTGCAATTATAATAAATGTGATACACATGTATGTGCAGCTGTACATCTGTACTTATCTGTGAGTTACTGTGACCTGTCACTGTCATAATGTCTTTCAGGTATGCCATGTGCCAGGGTGCCACCATACAGCTGCATGGAGGATGAGGTCCTCATTCCATACCTCCTTGACAACCATGAGACACCTTTCAGACATGTGCCACAGGATGCCCAGTGGGAGGAACTTTGCAGGAGGGTAAATGATGACACTGCACTGACTTAATTAGACAGACGAAACAGCGTGCAAATGCAGTCACCAGGGAACAAGTTGCAACAGGTGGGGGGGGCACTCACCCAGCCCCTACTCACACATACTGAGGAGCTCCTGGCCAACCTGGGGACACCTGCAGATCTCCACCCACAAGCTTCAGCTGGTATTGTGGAGGTGGGTGTCTGTCAACCACTGAGCCAGGAGTCAGCTGGTAAGTCACTACTGCACATATAACACAACTATATTTAATATAGATACATGTGTTACTGTACAATATTTAACTTAACATCATATGCAAGGCATGTATGCACACATGCCACATACTATAGTTTGCTACTCTATGTATGCACAGATGTGCATACTGCATAGTATAGACTATTGTACTGGCTTATTTGCCAACATGCACATTGCACCCTGTAGCTATTACACAGGTGTGGATAATGATCTTACTACTCTGACACTCCTATTTAGGTACCTCTGGCATTTTGCAGTGGCAGCAGCCTGTTGCTGGTGACTTTGTTATTATTTATCAGGATTGATAACACACGGATCATATTAAATGCATGCTATCTGCCATGTTTTTATTTAACACATGTACACATAATGTATGGTGATCCTGTTAATATATTAATATACACAGGTCAGACCTGCAATGCATCACAGTGGTTACCCATGTGGAATATTTGAAGACTATATGAAACACCTACCCTAAACCTTACAAACTGCCATTGCCAGATGCGTGGACAGCTGTAAATGCAATGGTGGAGGTGTGGTTCACTGTAGGATCGTGTACTACAGATCAGCTTCACACATGTGGGGAATACAAACAGTACTAATCAGAGAGCATATGTGTACACACACTCTATATGTTTTGGAGCTGGATTATGACAAACCAACAGTAGTCACCCTTGTGGAGTATACCCTTGCTATGAATGTCACACAATGTCATTTCCTATCTGACATGTCCATGACATTTTGTGGGCTGACTGCAACACTGGTTAACTATCCTGCAAAACATGATATCTCACATCCCAAACAGACCACCCTTTGTCTGCATAAACATGTCCTCAGTGGAGCATATGACCTCTACGGGTGTATGTCATATGGGACAACACTGACATATGAAATAGATGATCATCACAACCATTGGACAAAATATGTTTACACATAGCCATGGAGGATGCCCAGAGACATGAAGCAACACAGACAGTAGAAGGGATGTACATGTGTGTATAACCTGATGTACATTGGCTTGACACAATACAACTATGGCCTTTGTGTAATGGTTATAATGCAGATGTAGGACACTAAACATGATACAGGGCTGTGCACACTTTGTGTAGGCATGACATCAAAGCAACACAAAACACGTCTTCAACATTTTGAGTGTGTCATGGCATGAAAGCTGTAACCTATACAGTATCCGAATACATACATGTGTTGCACAACATACACATACAACCACAGCAGGCCACAGATACAGTACATTCACCTTGCTGGTGACAGACATCACTGTCATGGTTGCTCCTCATGTGTGTGAGGTACACAGATGGCATGTGGAACATGGCGTACTGCAAAGTTACCCATGTCTGGGCATAATTGCCAGGCATCTGCAATATGATTGCAGATGTGCAGGAGTGTCATCTGTATACCCTTCAGTTACACATTCTACATTAGGGTTTAGTGTGTATACACCTCAGTGACGTGGGTCACATTCCACAATAGATGTGTATTGTATCTGAACACAGTCATGGCTATGAATTGTGTCTGTAACTCACACTGTATAGCAATAGTGAAGCCACATGGTGCCCTGCAATTGCTATGCACATCAGCTCAATTTGCAGTATGTCACTGTATATCTGTAGGGTGGACTGACAACATTGCCTCAGCTGAAGGTCCATGCTAATATAACACACCCCTGCATTGGGACACCAGTACCTCACTGTATATTTGAAGGACACCATTGTGTTAAACATGTATGCATGTCATTCATCACTTCAGCAGAAGACATGTCATACTACATGTGATTGGCAAGGACATATGCCACACATCAGGTTGGTGTACTGTTAACTGTGCTGGTCTGTGGCAACATTGCAAAGTAGGGATAGCCATGTCAAACATGTGTGTACAGCCACATGCACATTGTCTGTAGACTCAGCTCAGGGGTAAGCAGAATAATGTTGAACAGACATGCACTGTTTATGGGGAGATATGCAAGCTAGGGCTCTAGCAAACATAGTATTCACTCAACATACTTGTCTGCTCATTTCCTCCTCACACATAGGGGCAGTGGCCAACACAAAGTATCACTGGCAGATGTACCCAGGTCAGTGATGGTCTGTTACGATGTGGGGTATGGTGCACAAAACATGGCAGTGTGGTGCAACGTTGCATAGTGCATGCATTGTGTTGCAGGTTTGGGGCATAACCTACTAACACAAACTGTGCAACACAGGGATGTATGCTAACTATTATTATAATTGTGTAAGCTGCATGCCTTGTGCCATAATACATGCATGCTGTTGTGTGCAACTCAGGGATGTATGATAACTACCACTATAATTGTCTAAGCTGAATGCCTTCTGCCATATCACGTGCATGTTGCATGCCGTTGGGTGCCATATCATGTGTCTGTGTCTGTCTGCATCTGTCTGTGTCTCTCTGTGTCTGTCTGTGTTTCTGTCTGTGTGTCTGCCTGTGTGTCTGTCTCTGTGTGTCTGTCTCTGTGTGTCTGTACTGTGATGTATAACTGGTAATGTACAATTCTAGTCTGCCCCTCACAGGTGTTGATGTAGGTGTGTTGGCATCCTGCGGTCCACCTGATGTTAGTGTCCCCACAGACTCTAGCAGTGATGATGAAAGTATGATTGAGGCACAGGCAGGGTTGTCAGGGGCTGAATCTGTGCCATTGGCATTCCACCTGTAGCCCCCTCATCCCCACACACAATTGACATGCCTGCACATACTCCATCACCAGTGGCCATAGTGGAAGGACAGGCGGCGGGTGGTAGCATGGAACAGGAAAGTGTGGAGACTATGGAAGGTGCGTCTGCACACCATAATCCCAGCCAAATGACTGGTAATATCCCACACAATCATGTTCCCAGGGCTGCTTGTAGGGGGGCTTCTGGCCAACATGTCCCTGCAAGACATACCACGTCAGCTGGTGTCATCAGATGCATGTTTCAGGCTGTAATGGAGGCACATGTATGTTTTGTACAGCACAACAGAGAAGGTCTGAGGCTTCAGAGGGCTGCTGTCCATTCTTTAACTGACAACATCCAGGCAATTGCAAATGCTCACCATCAGCTTGCAGATGTTTTGGATGGATGATTGTGTGACATGGTGGGAGTCCTTGACCATGGCATGTCGATCCTCGAGCGTGGAATGTCTGTGCTAGAACATCTGGTGGGAGTAAGGCATCGGGCACGTGGACATAGGCCAGCTACACCAACTGTCGAAGGTGTACATGAACATGCTACTTCACATGCCTGCTCACATAGTGGTGGTAGCAGCAGCAGTGCAGCTGGTGCTGTGCTGTCCACACCAGGACACAGCAGACCACGTGCATGTGATCCTGGATGGTTCCAACAGGGACACGGTTTTGGTGGACATGTGTCATCAGACAGTACCCAATCTGGACCTCTGCCTGGTAGTAGCCGTGCATCCCCTGGCAGGTGCAGGTCACATGGCCATGGCCAGACACCATGAACTGTACATGTCCTGTACAGTCTGCAGCTGTCAATAATACCCCTGTGTAGGCCAGACACATGCAAGACCAGTGTGCATACTTATACACACACACACCAGAAACAAATGTAGGGTACCTCAACACACACACACGCATAACATCCACACACACCCAATGAGATAAAAGGCCTTAACCCACACACATGATGTCATCCAATAGTGCAGCCTAGGCCTCTGGCAAAAATCATTACCCTGTGCATATGATGATGCCTGTGCCGCATCCCTGTCATCCATACCATCGGTGCAGGGACATGGTCATATTGTCTGATGCACAAGGTGAACATACTAGGAAGACAATTGTAGATTACCATTGTTGAGTAGTGTTGACAGGCAGCAGACATACCATGTACTACAGTTTTAGAATGCATTTTGTACTGTTAACAGTATGTATCATGTGTAACACCAGTAACTGCATGTTGATCTTGATGTTCTTCCTTCCTCTGGAAGGTGTAATTGTATGTGCCAAATGTGTGCATACAGACTACAAGGGGGATGTCAGTGTTTTCAGTTAGTGCCCCATGCATAACTTTAGACTACTCACAGGTCTCTATGACAATACCTGCATGCACTTTGTAGCTTCCACATCGCATTTATAATCTCCCAAGTTTCAAACATGTTTACTGATTTAATGGTCCAAGAGCATGATAGCTGTGTAGTAAGCTACTGTGGCCAGAGCCTCACATTTATACTGGGTGACACTGCAGGTATAGTTACCCAGAGTGGGAAGGAGGTAAAAGAGTGGTTCAGCAGATGACAAGGGTAAAGGTTAGTTGAAAAGGTGGTTTCTCTTTGGAAAACAGTTATACCCACTCTCATGACAGGATGCAAACACACATACACACCCACACACTCAGAGATTCACACACACAGACACACACACACACACACACACACACACACACACACACACACACACACACACACACACACACACACACAGTTGCCAGTGTTGGGATTAGAATCCCTGTCCATGTACAAATCATTATTATAGTACTACACAGTTACGAGAGGTGCCACAGAGTGTACACATTTACAGGCAGTCAGAATGGCCTTCTACAATTGAGGACATCCACAGGGATACTAGATTGCGGTGAGTGTATATGGGGAGGGAGGTATATCAGTAGACTATGGTAAAACAAGCTTCACCCCAGGGCTTACACATTTACAGGCAGTTAGAATGGCCTTCTAAGATTGATGACATCAACAGGGATACTAGATTGTAGTGTATGGATGATGGGAGGGGGTTTTATCATTTGACTATGGTAAAATACAGCCTCACTCCAGGGATCGGACAGCCCCCCACCACACACACACACCATGGCATTCACAAAGATATACACCTAAGTCACACACATACAGACACTTGACGTGTGTGAAATTCAAACCCCTGCCTTGCTTTCTACACTTCACTCTGTACAGATGTCTACAACAGTGTACAGGAGAGTAAATGACATTGGGGATGTATTCCCCACCATACATGACATATATGGGCACATACACACCCACACTTGCCAGTACTGGAAATCAAACACCTACCTATCTCATGATAGATATTAGAGTTACAGCACTATCACATGTGCTACAAAGCTTATTGACTTTTACCTTTGCCAACTGTGCTGACATATGCACAATATATGCACAGGGGAGGTGTTCCTGTTACAGGTGTCAAGAGGTTTGCCTTCAGTGTCACCCTTACTGCATTCTACTTTGTGTGTCCTCCCCTTCAATTAACAACACCAGAGCTTAGCAGTTACATAGGTTATTGTAGGAATGGCTGTAACACACCTGTGAGCTGTCTTCAGTTATCATTCATCGGCAAAGTAGCCCCACCACTTGGTAGTTATGTCCAAACATCTGTCCATACTTAAAGTACAGCTTACTGCACTTTGAGCATATCACCATGTACACTTGGCAATGTTGAGGCCGCATTGCAACTGCATGATGTACTAAGACAACAGCCACATTCAAATATCAGACACTCCACACATGTGGAATTTAAACACACATCAATACATGTACATGTATGCAGTCTCCATCAGTAAGTGAGCTAACAGGTCAAGAAGATGCATTCCACACCTTCCCCACACCATATGTGAAACCTAGCTGAGCAATACACCACATTGGATGTTCTATTCATGTACCAGTAGGACACACAACCACCTTCACTGAGTAGCTAAGTGGACATTTATGCCAACAGCACACATCAGCAAGCGACACACACAGCAATATTCCATGTCATGATGCCACAAACTGTTAGTTGACAGTTCCACTGTGAAACCATGACACTGTAATGGTCAACAGTGAGCACATCATATTTGTCACACACACCTCATATTTGCCACACACACCTCATGATTACTGAAAGAGTGCCAGCAATGTGCTCTGTTTGAGCTAGGCATTACACTTGTTCAAGCATGTGTGAGGTGTGTGGCTTATAAACATCTCACCCCGGCACGTTGTGACTATTGTGTTAATAAGTTGTATGTCCAGACAGCACACAGCATGCATGGATTGCAATTGTTGACATGGGGTATATGTAAGAGCTGTGGGTCACACATGGCTGTACATGTCATGGACTTATCACCAGTAACTACTCAGGAACATACAGAGCATAGCTGTATTTCCCTGAGTCTGTCAATACAGGTCATGTGTGTAAGACCTACGGTCCTGTTATTTGGGTATGTTTGTAGCCATTGCATTTGATGGACATGTCTAATGACATGCATGCCACATGGATTGTTGTATGATATGATAGGTGTCATGGGTGACCAGTAGAGAGGGGGTTATTACCTCTGTCAACATAGATATCAAACCCTATGTACTGTTAGCATTCAGCAGCCATGAACCTATCTTCCATGTGCATGTGTGTAATGAATGTAGACACCTGTATGTACAAAGGACAACAACAGCTATGGTATTTTCATGTATGGTATATGAGTGTGGGATGTACATATCAAGGGCAGGTACGTCTAGGTCATATCCGACCATGAGGGCGTTGTTTACTGGTGTATAGCAACAGTCAACTATGTTACTGCTGACAACATCCAAGAGACCCTGGTATGTGTACAACAGACCTGGTTAAAAACAGTGGTATTACTGAATTGCATGATACATTATGCAACTGTGTCAGTACATAGGTACATTGCACAAGTGATGTAGGGCTAGATACAGTCCACCAGTCGAAGGTTATTTGGTGTTGTACCATAATATTTCATACCACATTTATGGATGTGTGTTGCTAGTCTGAGGAAGGGTGGGTGTTCTATATGAGGATACAAGCTAGAATGTAACTTTTGCCACTGTCACCTGTACCTGACTCATTTGTGATGAATTATGTTGGAGTAGTGGTCTTTACTTGTGTGTAGCCGTTATGAATATGGGGATACCACCACCTGTAGTGGCCCGTACCAGTGTTATGGCCCACGTTTGGATCTGAGTTATATGGTGGTAGTGCTATTGTGCACTACAGAGCCTTCAGCCAGGTGTTCCTCACTGCACAGATGTCAGTATTCCCCATTGTAGGTTCTACACTGAGCAAGTGGATTATGAAATTCACACATCTTGCACTGGTTGACATAAGCATCCAATGCAATTGTCTTGTAGGTGTCAGGGTGTTACTTCTGTGTTTAGGACATTTGCCTTGGAATGGCACTATATGGGTAAATGCAACCTAGATATTAGCCACACTCCCTTGAATGATGTCTGCATGTGCTATGTGACAAAGGCTTGTCTTCTTTCACTCATGTCATCCCAGAATGACAGACACTGGACAACCACTTCATTACAGCAGGACATTGGCTCATTGTTTTGGTGAAGCAGTTGCCACTCGTACCATAACATCACTGCAACTGGCAGTATTGTGCTTGGCATCAAATGTTACATCTAAGGTGATGGACAGCAGCAGACGTGTAGATGACCAATGTGAGATATACTTAGTGGAACAGTCCTGCTAATAATGACAACTACTAACACAGGTGGGCGAGGTCATCTTGACACCTGCACCTCAGTGCCATTAGACAATGGGGCTCACATATAATGTTTGCACATGCCACTGTTCCAACTATGATGCCACTGTTCACAACCTGATATCAATATATGCCTTTCAGGGCAGCTATGTGTGTAACACATGCTGTACTTTGCATCCACCTGTGTGTCCCAGTTAGTCAATTGTCTGTCACTTCCACACATGCATGACTGTGCATGCTTCACACACATATATATATATATATATATATATATATATATATATATATATATATATATATATATATATATAGCAGTACTTCATGTACATGTATGCGTGTGTATCACACAGCACAGATGCAGATATATCATTTTTGGGCTACATGCAGGTATCTGTTAGTAAACCTGTATGCTGTGCATATATACTGACAGTTAAGATGTACATATATGTAAACCTGTGTGTTTACAATAGGAGTCCATTACAACATGTTCTGTACGTATCAGTGTATGAGCATGCCCACTGTGGCCTACTGTAGTTAGAATCAGAGTGCATCCCAAACATCCCTGTGCTACTAAGTGTATGAGCATGCCCACTGTCACCTTGTGTAATTGGAGTCAATGCATCCAAACATGTCCTGTGATTCTAAGTGTATGAGCATGCCCACTGTAACCCTGTATAGTGATAGTAGTAGTCCATTCCACAGATGGACATACTCCAGTACAGGGCGTGTTGTGCTACAAATACACCTCTCAGGCCTACCTATGTCTTACCTGCAGATAATGTGTCTTGTTTGTGCATAAAGGTCATAATGGACTCCTATGTTAAACACACAGGTTTACAGCTATGTACATCTTAACTGTCAGTATCCTTGTTGATGTCTTCAATCTTAGAAGGGCATTCTGACTGCCTGGAAATGTGTAATCTCTGTGGTGCATCTTGTAGCTGCATAGTACTGTAATAGTGACCTGTAGATAGGCAGGAGTTCTGATCCCACCACTGACAACTGTGTGTGTGTGCAAATCCCTGAGTGTGTATGTGTGCATTTGTGTCTGCATCCTGTCATGCAAGTGGGTTTTACTGCTTTCCAGAGAGAAACCACCTTTAGCACTGGCCTTTATCCTTGTCATTTGCTAAACCACCCTTTTCCTCCCTCCCCACTCCAAGTAATCATTCCTGTGATGTCACCCAGCTCAGACACAGAATCAGTTTAACTGTAATTGTATGGGTTCTGTGCCACATCCCCCAACTGCTTACCACTCTACTAGTAACCTTTACATAGGCAAGACTTGTAAGCACAAAGTGTTTGTGTGTTTGTGTGTGTGACTATCCTGTAGCCAGGCATATGCATGTGTTATGTCTTTTAACATGCTGCACACCATGGTAGTCATCTGTGGTGAGTGGAGTCTACAGAATATTACATAGGTATGAATAGAAAAGAATAGACAGTCAAGAATAACTACTGTTGGGTATGTTACTTTCCTGTGCCACTGTCGAGAAGTGACACAGATGTGATCCCTGGGGTGTATTTCCTTACCCATCATTCCCCTCAAAAACTCCACAATTCCCAGGGTGTATTTTCTTACCCATCAGTTCCCACCCCAAACTCAACATACACAACAACCATCCCTTCTCTTTGGAATCCTTCTGTGTTGCAAAGGGTGTTCAGCGATGTTTATATATATGGCTATATACACACACACACAGATATATATATATATATATATATATATATATATATATATATATATATGTATATATATATATATACACATGTGTGTGTGTGTGTGTGTGTACACATCACAGAAATGCATGTATATATATATATATATATATATATATATATATATATATATTTGGTACATATTTAAAACAGTTGTACATATGTAGACTTGTCTATGTTGTTTCACAAAGTACAGTACATTAAAAAAGTACTGTCCATATGTACACAAATTGACTGTCCCATGTGTTTTCAGTACTCTGGAATACCTGTAGTAAATGGTGTATTCTAAAAACCATGAAACATGTATATAGCTCAGATGGTTTACTGGTAAATCCAATGACTATGGTGTGCACGGTCCAGGGTTCAAGACCTGCAAGGGTTATTAATAACTTTGTTTAGGCCAGAATAAGGTGGGTGCAAATGTGTTTTCACGACAGGGAGCTGCGGGTAAACATGTTTAAAAGAAATGTACAACTCGCAGTACACTTGAAATGCCCTTCTTTGGTAATTCTGCTGATGTCATTCATTGGGAAATGCACCTTTGGGGAAGAGGTACTTCAGTAATGTCTGTGGCGTATACTATGACTGTGTACTGCTGAAGTGTAATAAACTAGTTATGTAAGGGTTCGAATACCAGAGATGACAGGTGTGTGGGTGTGACTTGTATCCTCTGTAGTGGGGGCTGTAAGTGTGTGACACCTGTGGACAATGTGGAGGGGGTTTTGCATATTTTGTATGTTGGCCATACTCTATATCAACCATACAGGGATAACAGATGTACATAACTGTGAGGCTGGGGTGCAAAACCATACCCATACATGTGACAGCAAGGCCGGCCAATCATAGTTAGCGACCGCACTATTACCCAGAGCACACACTCAACCCATGTGTCATACGCACACACATGCTTAGGCAAAAGCCAATATGTGGGTAGTACACTGCATATTGGCCACTGATAGTAACTATGCAGTGATAGCAGTGGGCTACAGAGGGCTTGTCACCCTGGCTATCTTTCCAATATGCAGGTACATGCACACAATGCACCTCCACCATGTTCCCCAATGGACACCTGCACCACCTATCGTGCCTTCACATGTGACTCACAACGGACATACCATGCCTGACAACATGCTTACAACTGCTTTACAGTGCTGTAATCACTCTGTATCCATTGGTCCTTGTGCTGCCTAGCAACAAAATAAACAACCTTTACTAGGCTTAAACCCAAGACCATGCACACCATAGCCAAAGTAATTTACCTCTAAGCCACCTCAGATATATATAACCCTGCTGTATTCACAAACATATCATCCGGCCCAGTCATTCAGCAGTACGGAGAATGTTTTCCAACATGTAGATGTATGTGTGTGAGAATATATTAATGTCTACGCAGATACAAATGAATATATATATATATATATATATATCTATATATATCTATATATATATATATATCCACAAATGTGTAAGCAGATATTTATATCTATATAGGTATATATGGACATACATCTGTAGATAAGGTGGGAACATAGTAGAAACATATATGTTCACATGTACCATGAATGGGGTTGACAGGTACAAACAACATACATCATGCATGAATAGGTATCCCCCCCACAACCACACATGTCTGCCCTGAAATACACTACCAACTGTTGCAGATCCCATAACCAGGACCTTACACAGCAAGGCCATAAGATGTTGACAGTACCCCATCCCACCTGTATGATGTCAGGATGGTATCAGTAACATATCATGCAGTACAGTCAGGCTCATAATGACACCCATTTTGCAGTCATCTGTTACCTTTATTAGCCAGAGTCTTGTACTGTTGGCCTGTACTACAGATATGTAGATTTCAAACAACAGTGGTTCCAGGACTGATCCCTGAGGTACTCCACCTGTCACTTGTCTGGGGATGGCTTTGTAGATGGTTACACCTACAGTTTGGGTTCTGTCAGTAAGCCATGTAGCAAACCATCGAGTGGCATAGGGATGTATGGCCGGATTAGTATGTTAATCTCTGTTTCCAGACTGGTGTATGGTACTGAAGGGCTTGGCGAGGTCCATATATGTGTTGTGCACTGCCTTACCCTCTTCAACAGCTATGCAGACTGAGTCAAAGCAAACAATCAGTTTCAGGAGGCACGAGTGGCCCTCCATGAGCCCAATCTGTGTGGGGTCCAGTGCTTGAGGTTTGCCAATGTCTGTGTTCCAAACCTCCCTGATAATGCATTCCATGCCCATGCAGATCAGGCTCATCAGACTGATGTGACCGCAGTTCCAGGGATCCAAGGTTGATCCCCCTTGTGAACTGGGATAACTGCAGCTGTGCGCCACTCAGTGAGCACCAGGCCTGATGCTAGGTTATGATTACACATGACAGTCTGGTCCCATGGATGATGTATTCCTAGCTGTGGATAGTGCGGTTTCTGCCTGCGTGGCCATGATTACTGGTCAATGGAACTCTGTTCATATTGACATGGGCCATTTGGGGGTGAGAGGGGGTGACTGTGGCACTAAACCAATCCTACAGGATATTGGCACAATCTGTGAGAACAGTCGGTGTAATGCCATTCTGCCTTAGCTCAGAGCACTTCACAGCATTGCCAGTTAGATTCTGGAAATAACTATAGAATGATGTGTGGTTGTCTATGGAATCTGTGGCGATTTTAGTTACATAACCAGCTTTGGAGGATTCCATGAGGGATCTCATCATCCTATTGTGGCTGGTAAGGGAGTTGTTTGCATCCTTGGAGTATCCTTATTGCTTCAACAGTGTTTACCTTCTGTTGTATACCCTGTTAATGGCAGGAGACCACCAGACTGGCTTGCTTATTTGGGAGGTAAACTTTGTGGTTCTATGTGGGATGTCAGGAATCATGCACAGGTGGATGTGCTCATACAGTACCTTAGTGCAGGATTTATCAGTAGTACTGTCAGCTCCTGTCTCCATGGGTGTCACAAACATTGTCACTTCTGCCTTGAGTAGCATGAAGTTGGCTTTGGAGAGGTCTTTTATGAACAATTGTATATACATTCCTTTCACATGTTCACTTTGATTAACCTATGGTGGGATTACTGTGGTGAAACCTCAGTCTCATGTATTGTTGTGATGGCTTAGTGGTTAGTTCCTGTGACTATGATTTACAGGTTCCTGGGTTCATGACCTGAAAAGGTGGATTATTTTGTCCAGCCAAGACAGTGGTTAATGCATGCAGACTAATTGTGGCAATTTAGGTTAGTCACACTCAATACAATTCAAATGCCCTACATTGGCAATCCTGCTGATGTCAATCACTGGGGAGTACACCTTTGGGGAAATGAGTACTCCAGCAATCTCTGTGGTGCGTGCTATAACAGTGTAATGCTGTAGTGTGATATAGAACTCTGGTAGGGGTTCTGGTCCCACACATGGGAGTTGAGGATGCTTTTGTGTCTGTTCCTATGCCTGTGTGGACAGCACACATGTTTGGCTAGTCACAGTCACTACAATTCATTGGCCCTACTTTGGCAATCCTGCTGATGTCACCCACCTAGACATGCACCTCTGGGGATGCTGTAACCCAGTAATCTCCATAGCACATCCTGTAACTGCATACTGCTGTAGTGTGGTAAAGTAGTTGATTAGGTGTTCTATTCCCATACCTGACAATTGAGTGTTTGTGTGTGTGTGTGTGTCCGCCTGTCTCTGCCTAAGTAGAGAGCAATACTTTCTAGAGTAGTCACACTCCATACAATTCACATACCCAGCTTTGCCAAGGCATTTAGGATTAGGCTGCTGATGTCATTCACCTGGAAATGCACGTCTGGGAACCTTGTAGCCCAGCAATCTCTATAGCACATGCTATAACTGCGTACTGCTGTAGTGTGATGAACTAGTTATTTATGAGTTCTATTCCGAGACATGGCAGGTGTGTGTGTTTCTCAGTCATATCCTCTATGGAGGTGGCTGTGAGAGTCTAACAACTGGACTTGTTGAGGAGTGGATTTTGTACTTTTACTATATGGTGGCCATATTATATGTCACAATGTCCACCTGACGAGGATTACAGATTTCAATCAGCCAAGAGACTGGGTTGAAAAGCCAGAACCCTACATCTGATAAAAGGCCTGGTGAACAAAATAAGCAACCCTAATATTACCTGGATTACAGTCTGAACCCATGTCTCATACAGAAACACACTTTCCTAGAAGACTGCCGCTACATTCCTAATACTCTGCCTATTGTTGACAGATAGCAAGCATGGTGTGATTGCAGTGGGTTGCAGAGGGCATGGCACCCTGTCCACCAGTACAATAGGCACATGATTGTAGACAATGCACCATCACTATGTTCCCTACTGGACACCTGCAATATATGTGGTGCCATCAAATTTGATCCACAAAGGACATACAATGCCTTACACACATGTCCTGTATGGACAGATGCCACTGACACCAGGGAATACCTGTATCATGCTATCAATGCAGGTGGCACCGAGCACCAGCACCTTTGTAGAAGTAATGGGCAGGTATGGACCTCCCCTGCACCCCCCTAGCTATCTTGCCTACTGTCTTTCCCTTTTTGTGCCTCTTTACACCACCTTCTTGCAATAAACATGTCTACACCAGTTTGCACGGGGGTAAGAGGGAGTAAGCAATTTTAAGCAGCAGTAGGCAGGTTTCAGCCTATTTGCGTGGGGGTTGGCACTGCCTACACAGGTTAAGTAATCTAGAATCTGAGTGTGAGAAACTGTAACTGGCTGTTAGCACTGTTTGCCAACACGCAAATACACCAACTAGTAATTGCATATGCTTACTACTGCTTACTTATGCTTATACCTGCTTACTAGTGCCTTATTCATTATGACACTGACACTTCACTCCAGTTCACATTTAATTGTTATTATGCAGGTTATACAGCAAACGGATGTCAAAATATGTTCATATACAGATTTCCAATGGAAAATGGTATGTGTTGCAGTGGGATTCGATCCGGGAATGTCTGTTCATTAGGTGGATGCTCTAACCACTATGCTATTGCTGTGCTGCTTCATTTGCATATATATCCATGGATCCTAGTTCCCCAAAGACCCATCCCAACACTTCACTGACACAGCAGTCATCCATTCCCCAGTTGGAAACATGGTGTATCCACACCATTACACATTGGCCACTCCCTACTCCTCTGGACCCATCACATGGGTTGACTCACTCCACATATATTCAGACATCCCAACCTTTTAGTCTACAAACACTGGTGAAATGAGTGACCAATAGGACACTATTCCCAATTTTTGGGTTATCCCACCTGGAACACCTGTCTTTATTTCAAGATAAGACCCTATACTTCATTACTTCGTTATGCCAGTTAATAAGACACTACAATAAATTTATAACTAAGACTATATGATAATGCACACATTACACATGGAAACTAATAATGTACAAGTTTGACAAAATTATATTACAAATAAGACAGGTTTAGTGATTGGCATTGACGTAGCCGGCAAATCACAGGAATGATTCCACTATTTCATAGTGAGAAAATCCTCACATTTTATTGTTTTTGAGAACAGCACTAACTTCAAACAAAATGCACACTTCTGAATATTTGCAGATTTGTCCCTTCCCTCTATCTTCTTGTAACTCTAATACTATAGTATTGCAATATACAATAGAAACAAAACAACTTATTTTGCCTTGGAATTTTATATCCCAGCAAAATCATGCAAAATGTCGCAAAGAAATAAGAATATATACATATATGGATGACAAGCATTTCATGACAGTCTAAGTAAGGCTTGCACTGTTACAAAGGCCATGCATTTTACATGTTATTGAGTCAGGATATATAAGCCACAGTGCAGAGAAGAGGGTCACCGTCTTTTCTGTAATGCACTATTCATAAATGTTTATTTATTTAACATCTGTTAACCGAGTATGCAGACTGTTCCAATGAGTCAGGACTCCATTCAGTCACGACTTGTGCCTTAGAGGCCAAACAACACAACTAAACATACACAAGAATCATACCTCTCAACCTTTTAATGTAAGACGTCTAGTCAAAGCCAAATATAATTGGGGGGGGCAAAGATTGGGACATACTGGGATCAATTCAATAGCTCTGCTTGACAGAGGCTCAGTAAATTGATAAATGGGGTGGCGTAAGCCGAGACCCCTTGGCTAGGCTTATACAAGCCCTTGGACAGATAGCCTAGTACCTACCTATAATCCTAGTACATTTATGGTTATGTGCAACCTATTATTATATCTACAGTCGAGGTTTGTAGGGGCACTTTCATGTTATTTATGTCTGCAAATGGAATGCATGTGGTACAGGGAATGTATTTCTACATATAGATGTATGTATGTGTGTATGCATATATATTTATAACAAACTCGCTGACCTCCGTGAGGCGGTCCAATTAGAACCAATCCATCAAACCCTGACACACCTGGATCCATAATTTCATACCCATGGTTCCTCCACCCCACCCGAGTTCAACATACATGCAAATCATCCATTCTCCAGTTGCTATCCCACCATAACACACCTCCACACATTGCTTTCTCCCCTGCGTTAGGGACCCTACACATATGTTGTCTCAACCCATGTATCATCAGGATTTCCCACCATTTGGTCCTTGAGCATATCTGCCCTGGCTTATGTAATGGTCGGAAGTCCAATCAACCTGCAATTTTTCGGTAGTCCCACCAGGGACTACCCATAATTGTTTGTAAGGTAGACTTAGCAGATCAACAATGTTACTCCCACTGGTAGTATCCTGCCTGTGGTTTGGGAAGCAGTGATTTGCTCACCACTGCCCAGCTTGATATGACATAAGCTGACAGCACTAAATAATACAGGAGTTGCTGTTGTTTCCCTTCTCATTCTTTTTGTATGCTTTATTGTCACAATGTTCATTCTTCATAGCTAGATATATATATATATATATATATATATATATATATATATATATATATATATATATATATATATATATTATATCTATACATACACATGCACACATGCACATACATCTACATAATTATATACATTTCCTGTGCTGTTGCATGACTGTGCTGGATGTTATGTTTGTGATAACATCAGATTTATGTATATTTGCCATGGCTTAGTAGTAAATCACATTGGCTGTGGTGTGCAGGGTCCTGGGCTTGAGCTTTGCAGAGGCCATTTCTTTTCCTGCTGGGCAGACCATGGTCCATTGGATACAGAGTGATTAAAGCACTTTTAAGCAGTTGTGAGTGGGTGTGTGCGGGTTTGCGTGACGGTAGGCCGTGCTAACTTCCAATTACAGTTTCTTATATTCAGTTAGCTGCTACTATGCTTAATGTGTGTAGGCACTGCTTACACCCACGCAAATGCACTTAAAAATGCTTACTAGTACTTATATATATTTACTACTGCTTATTTGTGCTTAAACCTGCTTACTAGTACCTTATTCACTATGACACTACCACTTTAATAAATTGACATTAATTAAACATTTAATGCAGTACTCCAGTTCACATTTACATGTTATTATGTAGGTTATATGGCAAAAAGATGTAAAACTATGTTCATATACACATTCCACATGGTAAATGATATGTGCTGTAGTAGGACTTGAGCCATGAATGCCTTTTTATTAGGCGGATGCTCTAACCACTACACTATTGACGCTAACGGTGGTTCTGCATGTTTTTTTCTATTTGGATGATTTTGACATGTAAGCTACACTAAGCAAAGGGCAGTGGCATGCAAACACGCTCTGCTTCGCTTACACTTTCGATAACGGAGAAAAACAAATGTAAAATAGGGACACGGGTAATTTAAATGTAATAGTTCTAGGGACAGGGGCTCAACATTCCACTACGTGCTTGTGTGTTTACTTCTTTGATTTTATTTCAGTGTTTGTGGACACTCTTGCATGCTTTGCATACATTTCAGTATCGACGGACACTGAATTAATTGCTTACTATTAGAGGCAGGCTATAATAGTAAGCATTGTAGGTTGTGCAACTGTGGGGGCATGTTTAAGCCTCCCTGGCATGCTTAAACATGCCCCCTGCACTTGCACACATTTCCTGTGCACTTAGAGAGTGCAGCAGCACGCCCTCATAAATATGCATATGGTGCTGCTGCATCATTTCTAAGGAGGACACTCAGTGCAAGGCTAAAATCATCCTTGCGCCAAGCTTCATGAATCCCGTGGAATGTCTTTTCCTTCAGTGTTTTCAGGCAGACCAAAGATTCTTATGTTGTTTCTCCTTTCCCTGTTTTCTAAGTCATCTATTTTGTTAAGCAGCCATGTATTCTGTTTAAGCAGAAACTCTTTTTGGAATTCTTCCTCTTTTAGTCTCCCTTCAGTGTCATTTAGAGAAGTCTCTATATTTGTTATTTTTATATGGTGTTGCTGTAATAGTTCCTTAAGATTATCAGTCTGTTTTTGAGAATTTAATTTGAGGTTTTCTAAGTAATTTTAAAGCCATCCATCTTCAAAGATAGTTCCTGTAAGGTAGATGTCATCAATTGCAGTTCTTTTTTCAAAGTAAAAATAAAAACTCCAACCACGTAGATAAGATGTAAAATTTATTGTACACCACCAAAAAAGACTAAGCGCTTTCCCTAAATTCATATAGCATCATCAGTGTCATTTTGGTTTCAAATCCTTACTGTTTAAAAAGAAGCAGCATCCAATCATTTCACACAAGTAATTAATTACATCATTTCCTATTAATTTAAACAATTTTACCAACTCTTATGTATAAAAACATATATATTATAATAATTTTAATGTTTAAAAAAAAATATATATATATATATATATATATATATATATATATATATATACACACACACCTCACAAATCCACCATAATCTATTTTATTACACTTGCCCTTTGTTTTAGCAATGGTTTCAGGGAAATGTTATCATTCAACCCTGGTGAAATTTGAGCATTTAAATGCATCTGCCATTTCATTTATTTTACTTCTACTTCATTTTCTATATCCCCTCCTCTCCCATCTATAAAAACTCTATCTATTATAAAGAAAATAAACTTTTTAAAAGTGATACATGTTTTACTATGAATAAATAAAGCATTACATTTATTTTCTTTTCTGATTGCTCTTTGATGTTCAGCTATTCTATCTCTTAGCCTCCGGTTTGTTTTGCCAACATAAAATGCTTTGCATGATACACAGGTTGTCACATATACTAACTTTGATGTATTGCAATTGCATTGTCCTGGGCATGCAATGGCTGCTCCGTAGCAGCTTATCACCACATATGGCCCATCATTTATATATCTACAATATCTACAGGTTCCACATTTTGCCATTCTAGAAATATTTTTTGCCCTATTTTCATTTCTATCCAGCCATTCTTTTGTATTTTACCCCTTCTCTATGTTATCTTCGGGTTTGCTCCTAATAGGGCTTTAGCTTCCCCTTCAAGGCAAGTAACCCACTTTTCTGTCAACACTCTAACCAATCCAGGTGTCACCAAATTATAACTTAAAACCATCACATCTGTTTTCCTTTTATCCGATTTGTTAAATACTTCATTTATATCCATTTTCTTATTAAGAATAGGTAGAACATTTGTGTTTCTTTTATTTATGATTTCTTCCCTCACTTTCAATAACTAATTTAGTGGGTATCCTCTTTCTATGAATGAATCTGTGAATGTGAAATGGACTCGAGTGAAAGTATAACAGAATTGAGTGAAAATGTAAATTTTGATATGGAAGTGACAATTAACAAAAAAGCAGGTTACACCATTTATAACGATACTGACACATTAATACAGGATACACATTTTGAATTATTAAGTAAAGGAAATACTTTTGTTCCTAATTATAGAGTTGATGTTGCTGATGTATTAACAAGTTTGAAAATATATGTGAGACAACTGAATTTAAATTGTTATTTTGCTAATATGATTAATTCAATAGACTCAACTAACAATTGCAACCAAGTATTACAGAGAAAATGTACATTTCTTCCCTCTTATAAGCAAGATATAATGTTATTTGAAAAAAACTGTGAAATTGAATTTAGAGAAATATTGAAACAACAGAGTTTAAAGGATGACAATTTGTCAGTTCAAGAAAGAACAGTACTCAAAGATATTTCAAAAAATAAAGAAGTTAGATGCATGAAGCCGGATAAGGGAGGGGGGACGGTAGTCATGTATGTAATAGATTATATAGCAAGGATGTACAAAATAGTCAACAATATCATGATTTATGAGAGGGTTTCTATAAATGAATTAAATAGAGCTTATACACTGATAGACTGTTATTTGATGGATGCACTTATGGATGGTAACATCAATGAGACTCTTTATAATTTTTTGAAGGTAGAATACCCCAAACTACCTGTCATTTTTGGTATACCAAAGGTTAATAAAGATGTTAAAAATCCACCTTTTAGACCAATAGTTGCAGCAAAGGGGTCAAAAACAGAACCTTTGGCTGCCTATGTAGATCGTAATGTTAAAGGAGTGTTAGGGAAAGCAGAACATGTGCTAAAAGATTCCTGGCACTGTTTGGAGAGAATGAGAAATATGGGGGAATGTGAACAAAGTGTTTTTCTGACAATTGATGTCATTAATTTATTCACTGTTATTCCCCATAAAGAAAGGATGAATATGTTCCATGAGAGTCTGTTGAAAAGTAAAACATTAGATAAAAGCAAAATAAACCTATTGTTGGATTTCATGGATTTGATACTAAAAAATAATTTTCTAAGATTTGAGGGGGAGATCTTTCACCAAAAATCAGGAATAGTAATGGGAGCAAGATGTGCTCCCATTTTTGCAAATTTAATACTTCTTTGTTTGTGTCTTTCGGCTTTTCCCGGTTAGGGGTCGCCACAGTGGAACTCCGGTCCTCTAATGATTGGCAGTAGAGTTTTATGTGCTGGCTTGTCGGGCCTAACGCACAACCTTCAACGAAGGAATGCCCGTTCACGCATGTCGCCACACAGAAGATGCTCTAACTGAGAATCGAACAGGCCACGTCTAACTGTGAGGAGACAATGCTACCGCAGCACCACCACCACACTGCAAATTTAGTACTTCTAGAGTGGGAAAATCTTTTTGTATTTCAATCTAAATATATGAAGGACATAATGATTTATAACAGATGATATCCTGGTGCCTTGGAAAGGAACAGTAGATGAGATTAGTGAATTTATTAATTATCTTAACTCAACAACGTCATTCCCAAGATTTACATATACTTATCATGAGACTGAAATTAACTATTTAGACATCACTTTGAGTAAGAATAACAATGTACTAAATAGTAAATTATACAGAAAACAAAATTACTCTAATTCTCTACTACACTTCACTAGTTGCCATCCCCACCACCAGTTCAAGAGCATAGTTAAAGGACAGATGGTGAGGGTTTCAAGACTAGTGAGTGATGACATGGAATTTG
Source organism: Protopterus annectens (assembly GCF_019279795.1). NCBI lineage: Eukaryota > Metazoa > Chordata > Ceratodontiformes > Protopteridae > Protopterus > Protopterus annectens. Next base: position 848,111,959 of record NC_056739.1, on the reverse strand, counting down.
GGAGAGAATTGTTTAAACCTATAGGAATGTTTCTAGAAAGAGAATACCCACTAAATTTGTTACTGAAAGTGAGGAAAGAAATCATAAATAAAAGAAACACAAATTTTCTACCTATTCTTAATAAGAAAATGGATATAAATGAAGTATTTAACAAATCGGATGAAATGAAAACAGATGTGATGGTTTTAAGTTATAATTTGGTGACACCTGGATTGGTTAGAGTGTTGACAGAAAAGTGGGTCACTTGCCTTGAAGGGGAAACTAAAGCCCTATTAGAAGCAAAACCGAAGATAACATATAGAAGGGGTAAAATACAAAAGAATGGCTGGATAGAAATGAAAATAGGGCAAAAAATATTTCTAGAAAGGCAAAATGTGGAACATGTAAATATTGTAGATATATAAATGATGGGTCATATGTGGAGATAAGCTCCTACAGAGCAACCATTGCATGCCCAGGAAAATGCAATTGCAATACATCACAGTTAGTATATGTGACAACCTGTGTATCATGCAAAGCATTTTATGTTGGCAAAACAAACTGGAGGCTAAGAAATAGAATAGCTAAACATCAAAGAGCAATCAGAAAAGAAAATAAATGTAATGCTTTATTTATTCATAGTAAAACATGTATCAATTTTAAAAAGTTTATTTTCTTTATAATAGATAGAGTTTTTATAGATGGGAGGGGAGGGGCTATAGAAAAGGAAGTAGAAGTAAAAGAAATGAAATGGCAGATGTGTTTAAATGCTCAAAATTCACCAGGGTTGAATGATAGCATTTCCCTGAAACCATTGCTAAAACAAAGGGCACGTATAATAAAATAGATTATGGTGGATTTGTGAGGTATATATATAAGGTATTTACATATATATATTTTTTTAAAAACATTACAATTATTATAATATATATGATTTTATACACAAGAGTTGGTAAAATTGTTTAAATTAATAGGAAATGATGTAATTAATTGTGTGAAATGACTGGATGCTGCTTCTTTTTAAACAGTAAGGATTTGAAACCAAAATGACTCTGATGATGCTATATGAATTTAACAAAAGCAGTTAGTCTTTTTTGGTGGTGTACAATCAATTTTACATCTTATCTATGTGGTTGGATTTTTTATTTTTATTTTTCATCAGTTTTGGTGTTTTACACTATTTACTTTTTTCAAAGTAGCATCTGGATGAGAATTCCTTGAGTTGTTCATATTCAGTGACTCAATATATCTCCAAGTTACTTGACAGAAAAATGTTAGTATATCTCCACCAAGATTGATATTTATGTACTTTAGTAGTTTATCTATAGATTTCTGACATTTTAAACTTGAAAATAATAAAACGTTCCTATATTATTACACTAGTTTATGGAGCTCTCAAAATTCACTGCTCTCAGTTGGCCATCTAGGCTCCGCCCCCATTTTAATTTTTGACCTTCTTCTTTCCATGATATAGGCTATATAAAATACAGTCTATATATCTGTGTTGTCTTGGTGAGATTTTGTGAAATACAGGGTCCACCTCATGAAGGTACTCACCAAGACCTGAGGATGAATTCAGTTTTAGCATTACTATTCTGGATACTGGCTAAGGCTCTAGCCACCCCTATAGTGTCTTTTTTAGGCAAGGTTCAATGACAAATTCACCACCCTAACAGGTACAGGCAAGAATAATCTGAGGGTATTGCTACTCAATGCTAGAAGTCTTAACCTCAAAATGCAGTCTGTCGAGGCACTCCTTAAAATGGAAAACATCGACATCTGTGCAGTGACAAAGACCTGGTTCAAGGATCCAGAGAATACCCCTGCATTACCAGGCTATAATTCATATCACACCTTTCGGCCACCTAACCTGGACTGAAACACTAAAGGCGGAGGTGTGTCCATATTCATTAAGGATATCCACACCTCCAGGCTAGTTGTTCAGCATAATGCATCCGACATTATCCAAGTGCAACTAACTCTGGGCAAGACCGCAATCCAAATTGTAGCTTGCTACAGATCCACCACCATGCCCCAGGATTCCCACTCCTCATTTCTTAATACACTGAAAATATTAGGGTACAACCTAACACCCTAATAATGGGTGATTTCAACTACCCTACCATTAACTGGGAAAACTACTCATGTACCAACTCTTGTGCTCAACGTTCTCTGGAATTCATAAATTCCAATGCCATGGATCAACTTATCCACACCCCCACCAGTGGCAGCAATATCCTAGACCCGGTTATTACCAACATGGGCAACCAGTGCTCCACACCAGAGGTCAATTCCTCGTTGGTCAGATCCGACCATAAGCTAATCACCCTAGACATCCACATCCCTCCCCCACCCCCCATTAGGGAAACCACAGTAAAAATTTTCCCAAAGCCAACTTCACGCTTCTTAACTCATTCACTCCAGAGCAGCTCAGGAAAAGCTGCCTGCTTAATTCCGCCATAGGAACAACAGTGCAGCCTGAGCTCATTTTCAGAAAATCCATTGGTAATACCATACAGAAAACAAATGTTCATAACTCTTTAACTATAAAAGCTAGACTAAAAATGTAAACGCAAAAGTTGTTCAGCATACACTGACCTTTCCAACAGTATAAATGCTGATAGTGTATATCAAAGTCATTATTAAATATTTGGCAAGGAATGCTGATATTGTGCATATTTTTTACCTTTTTGGAAAAACAAAGCATAATATCTTGGTCAATGTACCAGGCAGACCCATACAATTTAAATGTAATTTGTTAGTATGAATGTCAGCTTTAAAATGATACCTTAACCATTACTGTGTGATGTTCCTTTCTTGAGATATTCACAGAAATATGATTAATATATTATTTTTCATAATTGATAAATAAACAAAGCATAATATCTCATCACCTGTAACAGACAGAACCTACATATCAGTGTAGAAGTTGTGAATCTGAATGTCAGCTTCAAAATGATGCATCATTTGTGTGATCACCATGCTCCCTTGCAAAAATATGGGCATAATAATGAAAAGTATTGTAAATGTATAATTTTCATAATCGTACAAGACTCAACAAACTGTGATATCTGTACATGTGTAGAGTGCACAGACACAGTTCTTTTACCATGTTGTAAGGAGTAACACTGTCTTCAAAATGAGGTATTACTTGGCACACTGACATGCTCCCTTGCAAAGTTATTTACCAAAATATGAAAATAAATCATAATTTCCATAACCTAATTCCAAACAAACTTTGATATCTGCACATGTGTCCAACATACAGGCACAATTCTTTTACCATGTTGTAACCAGCAATACTGTCTTCAAAATGAGGTATTAATTGGCACATTCAGATGCTCCCTTGCAAAGTTATCTACCAAAATATGAAAAAAAAAAATCATAATTTCCATAACCTAAGTCCGAAACAAACTCTGATATCTGCACATGAGTACAACATACAGGCACTGTTCTTTTCCCATGTTAGAACTATTAATACTGTCTTCACAATGAGGTATTACTTGGCACATTCAGATGCTCCCTTGTAAAGTTATTTACCAAAATATGAAAAAAATCACACCATTCTTTTCCCATGTTAGAACTATCAATACTGTTTTCAAAATGAGGTATTACTTAGCACAGTCAGATGTTCCCTTGCAAAGTTATTTACCAAAAATATGAAAAAAATCATAATTTCCATAACCTAAGTCTGAAGCAAATTTTGATATCTGCACATGAGTACAACATACAGGCACCATTCTTTTACCATGTTAGAACTATCAGTACTGTCTTCAAAATGAGGTATTACTTAGCACATTCAGATGCTCCCTTGCAATGTTATTTACCAAAATATGAAAACATATATAATTTCCATAACCTAAGTCCGAACAAACATTGATATCTGCACATGTGTACAACATACAGGCCCAATTATTTTACATGGTGGAACTATCATTACTATACATATACACATACAATACATATTCGATTGTACATGCTAGCACTCTCCTGAAACAGTTGTTCTTTCTCAGCATCTTCACCAGCTTCTTACCACAGTTATTTGCCAAACTCATAAAAATATATTTTACACAACACATTTCATAATAGAGTTTTCTGTAAACGTCTGGCCTTGTGAACTGCCCATTGACAGTTTACTGTTTTCCACATCTAATGTAAAGGGTCTTGCCCTGACCTACATACATTTACTACACCTGAAGGGAGGGAAACTGAGTGGAGAGTTCAACCAAGACAACATGTGAAAAGACTAAGACTGCCCCAGGCTTTGTCTTTTTGCATGCGTCCTTTTCCGGAGAGAAACACTGCATCACAGTGGCAGCCCTGTGGCCATTTCTACCTAGGACAGCAGCACTATGGGACTGAACTGAAGAGTGTCCAAGTTCCCAACTGCAATCCAGGTCAACCACAAGATCCATGGATGGCTGGGTATGCCCCCCATGATGCACCCACCAACACAAGAGAAGTTGAAATAAATCTCTGAAGAGAAACCTTCCTGACCTTGGTACATAAGGGTTTGGCCAGTACCTGACAAAGGGGCACAGAAAGGGCACATGTAAATCCCCTCTAAATGAACTACAGACAATGTATGCACAGAAAGGACACATGTAAATCCTCTCTAAATGAACTACAGACAATGTATGCAGATGCATCACCCTATCTCCCAAGAGAGGCCACTGCCATACTGATATTCATGTGTATATGTGCAAGTACATTATGTACATACATATATATCGATACACACACATGTATATATATATATATATATATATATATATATATATATATATATATATATATATAAAACAGATATATATATATATATATATATATATATATATATATATATATATATATATATATATATATATATATATATATAAACATCAGAGGTTTTGGAGGATAGCTAGTTGATGAAGAATGGAGGGAGTGGCTTGCAATGACTACAAAGAGAAAAAACACAGTCTGGCTTGTGCATTCGTCAAAGTGATAACGACTTCTACTTATGTGAGTAACAGTGACAGCAGCTGAGACTTTTACCAGAAAAGTGATAATAACTCACTGCTGTATTGTAACTGCACTTATTGCTAATGTGATAATGACCTTCCTTTCAGTACTGCAAAGTTATGCATGCTCAGACAAAGGTGATAATTGCTGCACATAACCTGTTGACTAGGCATTCATTATATTACCTTGTGCAGCTGTTGTGTAACACAGATTCATTATCAGTAAGGAGAACACCTGAGTAATTCAGTAAAATAGTATAACACTTACATACTACTGAGCCCTTCCTCCCACCTAAATTCCACACATGACTGACAAAGCCAGGAAAAATGCACACAAAATATGGTAGCTCCATGCTGGCAGTTGTCAACAAGTGATAACTTTTATCTCACTCATGCAACTACTAATCACAAATAGAATAATACAAGCAGAAGTGATTTCTTGTCTGCTTATTTTACATTACACTATTAATTAGTCAGTGGTACATCTGATGTCTTATATGCTGGCATATTACAGTATAATTACATTTCTGTGCTGTATTCTTGGTAATGTAACCATACGTAATGCAACATTACCATCAATAAACCCTTCAACAGCCCTTCCAAGTATGCAGAAGGAACAAAATGACAGATTACTCCCAATGACCCCTTCAGTAGTATATCGGAGTATACACAAGAACTAAAATGAAACATTTGCCACAAAGCAAAGTGTGAGGCTAAAATAGCTACCCAAGCCAAAAGCTAATCATAAGGCCTTTTTTGTTGCATTTGTAATCTCAAAAGCACAACTCACCAATGCACTGAGCTGACTGTAAACACAAAGGAATGGTCTCATGCACAAATTGTGGAGAAATAATTCATTTGTCAAAAGTAGAAAATCTCTACATTTTGAAAACAGTTGTAATTAAAATTCTAATTTCAACAATCTTTGTTTGCAGTTTTTTAAATGTAACTTGATCTGTGCAAAATTCTCAGTACGTACTTTCAGCCTACTGCTTGTTACTGTCAACACCCACGGACATGCTTGAAGCCTCTTACCCCCTATTTTTCTAGACTCAAAAGCTTTCATACTCTCTCCCATCAGAAACACTTACATAAACTGGTATCCTTAGGGTTCACTAACTCATCACTACAATAGCTCCATAACTACTTGGTGCAGAAGAAATGAAATGGTAAAATAATTTCTCTACATTCTTGACAATAGCTATTGGTTACAAGGATCTACAGTAGGCCCCAAACATAACCTGTTGAGTAGGCATTCATTATATTACCTTGTGCAGCTGTTAGGTAACACAGACTCATTGCCATCAGTAGGAGGAAGACCTGAGTAATTCAGTAAAATACTATAACACTATATTAAACCCTCCTCCCACCTAAATTCCAAACATGACTGACAAACCCAAGAAAAATTCCCAAAATATAAGATAGCTCCATGAAACAGACTGAATACCCCACTTGGATTGATGATGTATGTAGGCAATGAACACAGGAACTTTACCAAGCAAATGGTATAGGATCATGATCAGAACTGTGGAAGATGACCAAAAAATTGAGTGGTCTGGGTTAGGCACACACAGGCAAATGATGTTTGACATTATGGCATGTACTAGAACTAACGTGTAGTCTTGAGCACAGGAGCTTCCAAAAATGATGTCATATTCTGAGTGGTGGAAAAAGATGAACACAACCCCAGAACCCAAGGGTGGTCATAACATCCCTGTATTCTTCCCTTATAAGGCCCATTATGAAACGTAAACTGCATTATCACATTTCTTCTACAGTGCTTTCCAATCTTTCAATTACTTACTTGCTTACTTATTTCTTTATCTGTCTTTGTGGGAAAGTCTAACTGTAATAAAACACATTTTCAGAGGAGGCCTGGGAAGAAAAGCTCCACATTACGCAGCAGTTTTGACTTGCACATAAAGCAGTTACATGATACAGTTAAATGATATTGGGTATCAGCCTTGTGCAATAGTCTTGTCAGTACTTATGAAATACCAAACATTAGCCTATGGAATAGAAACTCCAGGGAGTGTTTAAAAGTTTACCAACATTTACTTCTGCAAGACTCACACTTTCACTCCACAAAGCCTCTCACTGATTTTATGGTTTTCGCCAAGAAGAGACTAGCGTAAAGTGGCATACCTCCTACTTCCTGCAGGTCTCACTGAACATTTCACAAACACTGAACTTGAAATATTATATAAGTAAAGCAAATAATTGCAATATGAAAAAAGAGGTCATTGTTCCCTTCTACTCGGCACTCATTAGACCCATTATAGAGTACAATGCCCCCTTTGGAATGTACCTCACAAGACATCTGCAGCAGCTGGAAAGGCCACAGAAGTACCTCACAAAGAGGATTACTGGCCGCAAACAGACGCCCTAAACTGACAGTCTCAAAAAACTCCAGCTATACTCTGTAGCAAATTGTCTACTCCAAGGAGATCTTTGCCTAACATATAAAGCTATGTTAAACCCAGAGCTGTTGGACATGCTACAGCTAAAGAAATCCCAATCCCTCCGAGCTACATGCTCTAAGGACCTAAACCTTGTCACCACAATAAACAGGACATGCTGGAGGGCTAGGTTTCTGTCCCAGAGACTTCCTATACTTTGGAACAAGCTACCCATCTATGTCAAGCAAAGTTCCTCATTAGTACTCTTCAAGAAAAATCTTGATGAGTGGATGGGAAATAGGAAATACACCCCGGGGATCACTTCTGTGTCTCTGCTCAACAGGGGCACAGGAAATTAACTTTCTTGGGTGGCATAAGTCAGGGAACCTTGTTGGCTAGGCTTACTTAGGCACTTGGGCTGATAGCCTAGTACCTACCTATGAACCTACGGACAAATGGATTATCAATAAGTACAGCAATGAGAAAGATTCCTCTAAGACATTACATGTCAACTCACTTTCACCAAAGATGCAACATGAAAATTAAAAAGCATGAAAGACATGAATCTGCATGTAAAATAATAAATATATATAGCACTAGAATCGCTTTAAAAAAAACAGAATGTACCTCAGGAAAGCTAAACTAATTGCAATTTTGTTACTAAATTCTGTCATAAGCATCTTAAAATAATACTAATCCCATTGTACATCACAGGATACCACCTTCTCTCATGTATATATACACATACATGAGAAAAGGTGCTATGTATGTACACTTTTATACATCACTCATCTAGCCATAGATCAAATTCTGAATGCATGCTGATGAAACTTCAAAGCACTACCTTCAGTTTTACAAACAAAAATAAACTTCCAACTACTATGATCAAGCATTTTCAGTTTTAGTTTTAAAGCTCCAAGATAACCTCCCACCCTAATATTTTACTAATACTAATATTTTAAAAAGTGCCCCTGTCGGTTCCTGATTAATACTGAATTCACAACATCAGTGACTATCAATGATCACAACAGCAGATATACATCATGGACCAAAAAAAAAAAAAAGAAAAATGGATAAGACCATCTCACCTGGCTCATCCACAATCATCCTCTCTTGTCAGCTTCAAGCACAACAGCCCAGAATACTACCCATGAGCTGCTATTCACATGGATATGTCTTACTGTGAAAGCCTTTCCAAGAAAATCCTCTAGACATGAGTGAAAAGCAAAACATCGAAAATAAAATAGTTTGTCATACTACTAAGTAAAGAATGCATACCTCATAGATCTTCACAACCAATTTGTTATAATCATTTAAATGGACTCTTTAAAGGGTGCAACCCTAAATCCATTGTGATGTTTTAAAACTGCAATACATGCCTAACGGATTTGGCATTCATTGCTAGCAAATATATTGGTATTGTTTCTCTGATCTTATATCACTGGGATAACAAGTGCACAGAAGTTCAAAAATACTACTCCACAGTTCAAGTGTCACCCATGTCATGCTCCAATTGGTGTCTTAACTCATCATACTACATTGCTCAGTCACATTTTGGAAATGTGCTTTCTGCTAAATGTAAATAAATCAGCCATCTGCTCCTGCAAACCATTCAACTGAAAACACCTGCCAGTTATACGTATAGCTAGTAGTCAACAGGCTCTTCCCTTGGATATCAAATAATTCCATCATCCGCACACAAACACACGCTTTAATTTATTTATACTCATGCAAGACTACCAGACAATTTCTGTCACAGTGAACAGGAACAAGTTCAAAAAAAAAAAAAAACAAACTCTCCTCACCCCCTTTGAATGGCAGCGCCTTGCTGCCCAGCTCACCTGATCTACCTACAAAGGAACAAATTTGGCAACGTTTACCTCAGCAAATCGGGGCTTCAGTCATGTGCAGTCTTGCTAATAACTCTTACTCACAGTTCATCCGGAGTGGCCATGGAAAAATAATACAACAATAATCCAGGTTGGGAGGGTTCACTCAACTTCCATCTCAGTGCAGCAAACATGTAGATGTAAAGGGTTACTGGGAAAGCTGCTCTGTCACTCAGTCCAGCACCATTATAACAAAACTGAGAAGAAACCATGAAGACATCTGACAAATAAATACATAGGCTGTGGGAGCACATGATTCTGCAGAAACTATTAAAAATGTAGTCTGTTCGTCTGTTTTCTTGTTGCTCGTTTGCTCTTCCACTGAACAAAAAATGTGTCAATAACTGCTGCTACCAGGGACTGTTGTCATTCCTCACTCTCAGTCTCTCTCTCTCTCTCACACACACACACACACACACACACACACACACACACACACACACACACACACACACACACACACACACACACACACATCTTTTCATTTTCATTTATTTTATTTTACACTCGCTAAACAGCGATTGTAAAATAAACGCTCCGTCGATCTCGCTGTTCACTATCTCTCATACACACATAAATAGTCTCCTCTGCTTTCACACACAAACCCATGCATACAAATTCTACTTTCATTCACTGACACATGCAACCAGAAACATAACCACATATGTACACATACATAAACGGACAAATAAATGTCCGGAACTGCAGCCTACAAAAAATGTGCTTACCTGAAATTTCCCTTACTTCCTGCTGAAAATGCACTGGTTTTCTGTGAAGAGGGATCCTGTAACAGGCTCTTTGTAGTATATGTCTTCTCTAAATTAAAAGGGAGCAATGTTGCTACAGGAATCCCTTTTTATTACCACAACCAAAGAATTGTGAAGTGCGGAGGCGGAGATGTTATACAGGTGGCCATAACTCATGAATCTGATTGGCTGTGACCACGGGCTAAAGTCTTTCTTTATTTTCTGAAACATGCAGTTAATTTTATAGATTTAGAACATTTAGCCTTGTTTTTTTATTTACTCCAGGTGAAGGAAGGAAGCAAGGGAGTGTGCATTTGTCACTGGGACAACTCTGTACAATATAACGTAATGCTGATAAAATCGGCTAGCTGTGACAGATTACAGCCACAAAAAGTCGATTTTCTCTAAAAAACCCTATGTAAACAATCATCAACTGCACTTTAAAAATAAAGTTGAGAAGGTACTTAACAAAATTTAGGTACCTTTTCAACTTGGTTTTGGCAGTGGAGTTAAGCTGTGCTTATAAACATACTCTCGCTACTAGAAGGCACTCGGGTGTAATGTACAAGAAAAGCTCTCGTCTCAGTGAGCACTCGGATGTAACCTTAGATGCACCCTGTGACGGTACTCGGGCTTAATGAGTTAAGACAGAAGTGGCAAACTTCAGGACAACCATGCTGACAGACAATAGAGGTATGACTGCTGAATCCTACACAAATGCACTTTGTAAGCACTTACATGAGTGCATGGATCATGCAATCCCTAACAGAACCAAGGTGCTAGCCTCCAAAAAAAAGAAGCCAATCTGGTGGTCCCCTGCAATAAACAAACTCTACAACAGAAGAAAGATACTGTTGCAAAAAAAGAGTAAAATCCCATGGTTGGAGAAACTCCCTGTTCAGCTTCAGTAAGAAGCTGAGATCCCTCATAAAATCCTCAAAAGCTAGTTATGAAAACAAAATCACCACTGACTCTAAAGACAACCACAAAGCATTCTATAGCTATGTCAAGAATATCAATGGCAACACTCAGATCTGCTCTGAGTTACAGCACAATGGCACTAAATATACAGAAACAACGGATATTGCCAACATCCTGGCAGATAGGTTCATTGCTAACTTTACCCCTCTGTCATCCCCTAAAGGGCCCATCTCTATACCAGAAGAATGCAAAGTTCCTGTAATCACGACTGCACAGGTAAAAAACACACTCTCCAAAGCCAAGAACACAGCATCCATGGGACCTGATGACATTCCAGGCTGTGTTCTACATGAACTACAGAATGAACTGGCACCCCACCTAAGTAGAAATAACGCAAAGCTTTCGGGTAGAACCCTTTCTCAATACTAAATACAAACAGATAAAAAGCACTTGCTTATATAAAAGCCCATAAACACATGACCGCAGCCAAAATCATGTGACCAAATATTCAAAATCAAAACCTTAAAAATACATGAAAATAAGTACCATGTTCAATCATAGCCTCACCTCAGGCTATGTGCCCACTGAATGGCGCACAGCGACAGTTATCCCACTCTACAAAGGGGGAGCCACCACAGACCCTGGAAACTACTGCCCCATTAGCCTAATGAGCCTGGTCTGCAAGGCGATGGAGCGTATCAACATGGAACTTAGAAACAATGACATTGGTAATCTCCAAACTCAGGACCCCACCCAGTTCAGGTTTGTAAAAGGCAGATCATGTCTCCTAAACCTGATAGACTTCTTTGAAGCAGTCACCAAAGCCGTAGATGAGGGTAAGGTGGTTCACGCAGCCTATCTAGATGTTGCCAAGGCTTTTGACACCATCCCCCACTCTGGAATTATAGATAAACTCACTAAACTAGGTATAAATCCCTATGTCACAAGATGGGTTGCCAACTGGCTCACTAACAGAACCCACACTGTGAAAGTAGCAGACTCCAAATCCAGCTTCAGACCAGTGACAAGTGGAGTACCACAGGGTTCAGTCCTGGGTCCTCTCCTGTTTGGTATCTACTTCTCTGAAGTACAGGCAAACACAGAAGGTCTTTGGCTAATGAAGTTCGCAGATGACTGCATACTAGGAGCCATAATCAAAACTCCAAAAGATGTGGACATCCTACAAAAGGACCTTGCTGAGACAGATGCCTGGTGTCAAAGCCATGGCCTCAAGCTCAATGCCAAAAAGTGCATTGTCATTCCTTTTGGTAAAAACTCAGTACCTATTAACTACCACATAGGTGGTAGTCTACTCAACACTGAAAATGTGATAAGAGACCTTGGGACACAGGTGGACAGTAGTCTCTCCTTTGATAATCACATCGCCATAGTAGTCAGGAAATCCTTCTATGTGGCACACCTCATCACAAAAGGTTTCTCATCCAGGAAAAAAGAGGTAGTTGTTCCCCTCTACTCGTCACTCATTAGACCCATTATAGAGTACAAAGCCCCTTTTGGTATGTACCTCACAAGACATCTACAACAACTGGAAAGGCCACAGAAATAGCTCACAAAGAGGATTACCGGCCTCAAAGAGATGCCCTACGCAGACCATCTCAAAAAACTGCAGCTTTACTCCATTGCATATCGCCTACTCAGAGGCGATCTCTGCCTAACACACAAAGCTATGTCAAACCCAGAGCTTTTAGACATGCTCCACTTAAAGAAATCCTAATCCCTATGAGCTACATGCTCTAGGGACCTAAACCTCATCACCAAAATAAACAGAACATGCTGGAGGGATAGATTCCTGTCCCAGAGACTTCCCATACTCTGGAACAAACTACCTATCTATATCAAACAAAGCTCCTCATTAGCATTGTTCAAGAAAAATCTTGATGATTGGATGGGAGATAGGAAATTCAGCCTGGGGATCACTTCTGTGGCTCTGCTCGACAGTGGCATAGGAAAATAATTTTCTTGGGTGGCGAAAGCCAGGGTACCTTTGGCAAGGCTTATATAGGCCCTAGGGCCAATAGCCTAGTACCTACCTATGAACCTATGAACCTTTATTTATTTTTTATTTTGTTTTACATTTGCTAACCAGGAGAGTCCAACTGGGCACTGATCCGTTTTTCAGTGGACGCCCGGGGAGAAAATCTCCACAAAGGTTACTACAGAAAATGCTTTAATCCAAGTTAATAAAGTTCAGTGCAGAAGACAAGGAGTTGATTATAAAAAAATACAGTGATAATGAATAGAATAAGCAAAATAAGCATAAAATGAACAAACAATATACTACAGTGATATGTCAGAAATATACAATACAGTTGTAAGGCGTCCCATTCAGAAGTGTGGTTACATTCATACAATGGTTAGTACAATAAATACAGTAAACTTGAGTGTTATGAGTAAAGAACAAAGGATGGAGCTGTTAGACTCAGGACAGATAGTCTGAGTTTCTATGTTTGTAAACTGATTTCAGAATGGTTGAGTGTTAATATGTAGGACGAGTCATGTAGTTCCATTATGGGGGTGCTACCCAGGGTCTGAGCAATTACATATCCAGGACCTGTTTAAATGGAACCAGCGGAGTTTTTTAAGCTATTTTTGTTTTCTGTTGTCCTGATATCTGGGGGGGGGGGTGGCATTCCATGTTTTTGCAGCAGCGATAGAGTAGAGAGAGTCACCAGAGCTATTTTTCCTTTTGGTTATGTCAATTAATGCTTTGTTAGTGGATCTTAGTAGACATTTGTTAGAATAGGTATTTAATAGATCATGTAGAGCAGGAGTTTTATCAGAATTATATAGGACTTGGTGGGCTATTGTAAGTTGGTTATATGTCAGCAGGTTTGGTAATTCCAGGCAGGAGATTTGCAGTGATGTGTTCTGAAGGGTGAGTCATTAGTGAACTTTGCTATTTTATTGTAGCAGGTGTTTAGCTTTGATAAGTCTGATTTGTTTAGGATGATGAGTATGGGGGAGGGATAGAGAAGAGTGGAAACTATGTGGGTTCTTGCAATGATAACTTTACTGTTACTAGTGAGGTACTTTTTTATCTACATAGGGTTCAAGGTTTTTTATTGACTTTTTATTGTATGTGCAATATTTATATCAAATTTCATGTTGTAATCTATGATTTATTTATTTTTTTTTATTTAACATTTGTTTACTGGGAAAGTCTGACTTGGAATGAAGCCATTTTTCAGCGGAGGCCCGGGGAAAATGCTCCAGACACATGTCTTTGTAATGTGGGAGGAAACTGGAGAAAATCTACATGAATGCATGGAGGACATGCAGGCTCTACAGAAGGCACTCCAGCCAAGAATCTAATCAGAGAATCTCTTGCTGTAAGGCAACAATGCTACTGCTGTACCACTGTGCCATCAGCCATAATTTGGGAATGATAATTCCCAGTAGTTTGGTGCATTGGACAGGTGTGATGGGGTGTTGTTAGCTGAGTATATTGTGAATGGGGGTATGGAGCTATGACTTTTGTGGAATAGAATATCATTAATTGTTTTTTTTTTTTTGAGTTAAGTAAGGATTCTTGTGTTAGTTTCTGGAGTTGGGTGAGTGATGGGCAGAACAGATTAAGGTGGGGCTGTCTGCATACTGGACTAGAGTGGCATGCTTGGTAGGTTTGTGAAGTTGGTTGATAAATATGATGAAGAGGAAAGGACCAAAGATGGATCCCTGGGGGACCCCTAAGGTTACAGGTAGATAGGTTGCTAAGGCATTTTGCCATTTTACTGCTTGTTGGCAGTTAGATAGATAGTCCTGAAACCAGACTAGAGTGGAGTGGCTTAGATTAAGTTCAGAGAGTACAGTTAAGAGTTTAGCATGGTTGACCATATCAAAGGCCTTAGAAAGATCTAGGAAGACCGTGGAGACAAGGTTGCCATTGTTGCAGTGTTAATTTACAGTATTGGTAAAGCTAATAAGGACATTGTTAGTACTGTGATTGGGATGGAATCCATGTTGGGTGTTACTCAGCAGGTTATTAGTAAGGAGATAGTTGATTATTTGAGAATGTCTGCATTTTCGAGGATTTTAGACAGGGGACAGAATAGCAATTGGTTGGTAATTGGATAGTTCCCTTGTGTTTCCCCCTTTGTGAAGAAGAATTGTTTGTGAAATTTTCCACAGTGATGGGATGCATTGTTCTGACAGAGAGCAATAGATTAGCAGGGAGATGGGATATGAGATGGTTTTGGCTATGATCTTGAGGTATTCTGCAGGTAGTTTATCAGTGGCCAGTATTGTGTGTTTCAGTGTATTTAGGTATTTGTATATTGTGCTAGTAGGGACAGGTTGTAAGGAGAAGTGTTTTTTATTCACAAGTGTGGATGATGTGTTTGAGTTTGAAGTAGGGGAATTATTATTAATGAGGGCTATAATGAATTTGACGAAATATTCATTTAACTGGGTGGCAATATTGTCGGGGGTGGTGTCAAAATTTGGGGGTGGAGTGCTGGTCTTTCCTGGTTGCAGAATTTTATTTATGGCAGCCCAGAACTTTTGTAGGTTTGTTTTGTGTTTAGATTGGATGTCTGTATAGTGGTTAATTTTGTCTGTCCTAATATGTTTTTTGGCTTGGTTCCTGAGTTCCAGATATGCCTGTCTACTGGGTTGTGTTTTATTTTGATGCCATGAGTCCCATGCTTTATCTCTTTATTTTAAAAGTAGACAGGTATCTCTGGTAAGCCAAAGGGAATAGTTAAATTTAGTTCTGATAGTTCTAGTAGGGGTAAAGTGATTCAGAATGTTAAGGGAAGTGTTGCTGAAGTAATCCAATGCACTATCCAGGGGAAGAACTGAGAGCAGTCGCCAGCTGCATTGTTTTAGTACAGATATGAAGTCTTGGGATTTGAAATTCTTTGTATACTGAATTTGTTGGAGGGTAGTGGGTTTTATTAGGTTTACTTGGTGTCTTATTACAAAGATAGGGAGGTGATCACTGAGGGCGTATGGGAGGGAAACATAGAGGCTGGATTGCATAGGTTGGTTACTGGGGATCCAGTCTGGGATGGATTCCTTTTTAGATGATTTATCTGCTTGGGTTGGGGTTTTGATTAATTGAGTGAATACATGTAGGTTGATATGGTTGGAGGGGTGGGGTAAGTCACAGGAGGATCAGTCGATATTTAAGTCGCCCAGTATGATTGTTTCTTGGAGAAGATTTAAGGTTGTCCAGTCTAGACTAGATTCTACTGTATTAATGTTGTTCCCGGGGGGTATATAGGTAAGGATTATATGTAGGTGTTTTTTGGAGTTGATTTTTATTTTAATGAATATTGTTTCTGCATTATTGATCTTTGACGGGTCTTTGTCGTATCAATGGTCAGGCTGTTTTGAGCAATACCGCCACCTCTTTTGGATATCCTGTCTTGTCTAAGAACATTATACCCTTGAGAAACAAATTCATTATCATTGACTTGTGGCTTTAGCCAGGTCTCTTTGAGAAGAACTGTGTCAAGGGAGTGTAGGGCCAGTGTCACGTGTAGCTCTGCTATTTTATTCAGTATGCTTCTTATGTTAATATTAGGTATCAGGAGGTCTGTGGGTTTTCTGCGAAAATTTAGAATGTTATTAGCCTTGTTGCTGGGGGGTTTCCTGTTTATTGTGGGGCCAGGATTTGGGTGTATATTGCCACTGAGTATGATTTGGGATACTATTTGAATGATAGTCTTTAGCTATTTTTCTATAATTGTGTTGTAATTTTTAGTAATAAACTTGGTGTATTCTGTCTAGATACGGGATACATATTACATTGTCGAACCATAACAAGTTCAAATGCCATATTGTCGAACCCATATGTTTGAAATTTCAAAAGTTTGAACGTTTCAATGGGGATTTCCATTCAGTGCGGAAGGGGAAGATATCCTATTACTGCACTGTAGTGCGATCTTGGAGTTGGTATAGTTAAAGAGCAGGAGGTGTGGGGGGCTTGTCCCCCTGCTTACAACCTACAGGTAAGTATTTTTCTGTTTTTTTTTTTTTTTTTTTTTTTTTATGTTTTAAAACTTTTGAAAGTTCGAACATATGGGTTCGACTATATGGTGTTTGGACTTTTGAAAGTTCAACAATGTAATATGAACCCTAGGTACTGACCAGGTGGAGGTTTATATTGGAACTTTGGGTTTGTAATGTGATGGTAAGAGGTTAAGTGTGATGTAGTAGTGAGGGTAAGAACTATTATACAGGTTAGGGACAGGATTTTGTCCTGTAAGGGGGGAGGGAGATAATGCAATCCTTTGTAAAAATGTTACAGGCTTTGATAGGGTTTTGGTACTGTATTGTGCATGTTGGGTGTATTTGACATAGTGAGACTGCGTAAAAGGTTTGGTCAGAAGTGACTACAGAAAATAGGTGATGTGTGGGAGTGAGGAATGGGCATGGATGTAGATGAGATTGGAGAGAAAGAGCAGCTGAACTGCATGTGGATGAGAGTGAGTGGGGGGTGGCTTATTAGCTAAGTGTTTGGAGTGAGAGTGAGTCAGAGCTATGGTTGGATGAGAGTGAGTAGGGGAGTGGTCTGTTAGGTATAATGGCCAGGAAAGTGGGGGTGGGTGGGAATAGGTGTAGGTTATGGGTGAATGGAGCGGGAAGAACCACTAGGCCAATCAGGCTGCAACAATGGAGAGAGAAAAACTGTCAGCTAGCTTCTGTAGTGCTGCTCGTGTCAGTGTCATTAAGCAGTAATTTTAGCTTTACTTTGTACTGTTATACGTATTTAAGTAAATACCTTGGACTGTATGATAAGAAAAGGGATGACCGTACTTGTTATAAGGCAAAGCCAATTTTCTGATGCTGCAGAAAAACCAGAAAGTGAGAAAAAAGTAAATGGGGCAGAGCTACTAAGGGGTCTGGGTAGTTTGCATGCCACAAACTATATTTTACGAGATGTCTTCGAGGGCTAGTACAATTCAATAGAGGACATACACTGTTTAGTTTTTGAAAACTAGTTGTTTGGAGGCACTTTTTTCAGGAGACACAAGGAGTGAGGGCGTCCAAAGTGTAATCTGTGTGTGTGTGTGTGTGTGTGTGTGGGGGGGGGGGGGTCATATTCCCTTCAGACTAGACTAGAGGGATTGGACTAGCGGCCTAATGGTTAAGGTGTTTGCTTTACAAACACAAGGTGCATGGTTTGAGTCTCACAAGGGATAATTGGCTAGTCATAAAATGGCTCGCAAGGGCAGTTAGCTTAGTACTAACCGGGTGGGAGGTTGACAGAAGGGTTTAAGTGTTTACCTTACAGACACAAGGTGCAGGGTTTGATTCTCACATGGGGTAATCAGCTAGGCTTAAAGTGGCCCACAGGGCAGTTAGCCTAGTACTAATCTATGAACCTATGAACCTAAGACAGTAACTGGGAGCTGTAAAAATAAGAGAGGAAATATTTTGTTTAGAGTAGGAAAATGGGGTCAGCAAAATATGAGAAATAAACAGTACAGTGAGATCTAAATAGAATAAAATTAAGTGTTATGGCAGTTTTGGTAAATCATATCATGGATGGGATGCCAAGGATAGCTGCAGCCCTACTGAATAATATTTAAAAAATAGGATTACCTGCTTGCTGATTTATCATCTCTCCATTCGGACCCCTCTCTGTATGACATTCTGTATGGCTGCTATCATTCTCCTTAAGGATTTGCATCCAAAATCCCACACACACCTTATTTCTTGAATCCCCCCCCACACCTGCTTAATCATCATCCCTTTCCATTTTTAATTATAGTGTTCTGCTTATGCTATGTATGTTGTTGTGTCTTTCGGCTTTTCCAGTTAGGGGTTGCCACAGCGGAACTCCGGTCCACTAACGATTGGCAGTAGATTTTTACGAACCAAGTTGCCGGCTCTGATGCACAACCTTCAATGAAGGTATGCCCATTCATGCATGTCTCCACACAGAAGACGCTCTATCTGAGAATTGAACAGGACAGCGTCTTACTTTGAGGTGATAACGCTACCGCAGCACCACCTCCGCAGTTTTTTCTGCTTATACTATGTATAATAGCCTTAAATGTGTACCTTTAAATACAGGTAATCCAAAACTTCCTTGCTCTATTTGAAGGATCAAAGTATCCCACTTGACCCCGGCCTCTTCCCCTTCCAGTAAAATTCTTTAACTCTTTGTTAATTGCTATCCACAACTTTTCATCTGGTTGATAAAAAATATGCCTCATCTGTATATAAAACTAAGGGGACTAAAAGCATTTTCACTGCTTCTATCTTGCTATCCATATCCAAAAACCAGAGCTTCCAGTTTCTCAGTTTTTGTATTACGTTTTGTTTAATCTCTTCCAAGATATCCTTAGCTGCCATAAGATAATTCATTTTAATCCATACTCCAAAACCTTTTTTATTGTGTTCTCATAAATATGGGTATTGCTGAACCAATTCATGTATGGATACGCAGTTTATAGCTATAGCCTTTGTTTTGTCTTCATTAATTTTATATTTCCAAAATAATTGAAACTGTCTCAAAATGTTCCACAACACTGGGATGTCCTTTTCTGTTTTTATCAGGTACAAAACAACATAGTCTGCAAATAAAGCCAACCTTTCTTGATTACCATACCATTTATATTCTTGAACTTCTGAGTCACTTATTTTCTTTGCCAATGGCTCCAAATATAATGAAAATAACCAAGGGGAAGGAAGGCACCCCTGCCTTGTTCCTCTGAGACAGAACGTATCACAAAGGAACCCTTCCCGCTTCATTTCTTTACTTCTGATCCCTTAAATATCCTACTAATTAATCTTATTATTGCATTTGGGAATGCAAATGCTGCTATTGCCCTTATGATAAATTCCCAGTTTAGTCTGTCAAATGCTTTCTCTGCATCAAGACACAACAACAGCAGTATTTGTTTTAAATTCTGCTTCCCCCTTATCATCACTGTTCTGTTAATGTTGTCAAATGATTGCTTCCCCTCCACAAACCACATTGATTTATATCTACAAATTTTGTCAACACCTTTGCCATTTTTTAGGGATTGTAGCCATAAACTCTTTATAAATCATGGTTTAAAATTGAAATGGGCCTATATGGGTTGAATGGCTCTTTACCATCTTTAGGTATTACAGCCACCACAGCTTTCTTCCAGGATGTTGGTGTTTCCCCTCCATTTAAAATATGATTAAATAAACTTTCCAGATATTTATCACTTTTCCCCTCCTAGCTTCCAAACTTCCACAGGAAAGCCATCTATTTCTGGAGACTTTCCTGCAGATCTCCTCCTATCATGACTGTTAATTGTTGAGCCTCATCTACCTCTAATGTTGGCATATTCATGTCTTCCATACATATTTACATTTGTGCTCTTTCTTGATTTCCACATTTCTGTGTTTTATACAAATATTCATAAAACTTCTGAAATATTTCCCATACCTCTACAAGATCACTGCTTATTTTCTTGGAATAGGCTCCCTAAGTTTAGCAAGAACCCTTTCTACTTTTTGCTGGGTAAGTCATTGTGCTAAAAGGTTTTGTGCTCTGGAGTTCTTATCAAAATAAGGTTGCTTAACAGCCATTTTTCTAAACTCCTGTATGTTATCCACGTACTAACATATTTTCTCTATAGCACTCTGCAGTTGCGCCTCTTGTTCTGTGAGATTCCC
Source organism: Protopterus annectens (assembly GCF_019279795.1). NCBI lineage: Eukaryota > Metazoa > Chordata > Ceratodontiformes > Protopteridae > Protopterus > Protopterus annectens. The sequence goes on along the minus strand of NC_056739.1, from coordinate 848,091,395 downwards.
CTGATTTGGCAATGCTTTATCCATTGTCAGCTTCTTAAAGTTCCTTTTACTTCTTAGCCATATTTCTTTCTTTTATTTGTACCCTTTTTTAAACTCCACTTTGAATTTATCACACTTACTGGCTACAATGCCTGAAGAAATTTCTGTCTTCCCTAATAACTCACGAATAATTTCCCCTGCCCATTCCTTAATTTCCAGTCTGTTTAACAGGTAGGTGGGGAAGCACCAGTGATTCTTTTTAATTCATTCCCTATATTTTATCTTCATTATTATTGGCCCATAATCTAAAATTGTTATTGGATAGTGTTGAAGTTTTCAATTAATTACACGTTTATGTGATTTAATTTCTGTCTCTTCAAGCCCATTTATTGTGCCTTAGATGAAAATATGTAACTTATATAGGTTCTTACTACTGAATTCATCATCCATATCAAATAGTTTCATAAATGTCTTCAGAAATGTACCCTCTTTTGTGATATTTCCCATTCTAGGTCTTACAGATGCATCATCCATGCTGCAACTCAACTACCAGTCCCCACCTATAAGTAATATTTATTGCTGAAAGATGATCATTTCTCCCCAAATTTTGTGATCTTACTTTACTGCTACAAGACTTTAGTCAATGTTTGGAAAGGCTTGAGAGATTAAACACACCCCCAAACAACCAGGAAGTGCTTGGCTTACAGGGGGAAGGTAATCATTATGGCTCCTTAATGAAATCATGAATGAGGTGGTCAACAAGAGAAAGAGGTTATTTTAAACCCTTGTTAGGTTACCATGAGGTGATACCTGCCCAGGGCATGCCCCCTATTGATGGCTGTTTGGTTAATGGAGAAGGAACTGACTTGACCCAATCCAATGTTGAACAGAATTCAAATTTTAAATGTGCTTTTATTACTACTTTTCACAGTAACAGTAAGGATGTGTTGGATATTTTATTCAAAATTGGGCTATATTGCTTAATGATAGGGATATCAGAGAATGTGTTGGAGCTAAACCAAATATTGTTTTTAAGAGAGGGATGAACCTGAAATACATTTTAGAGTCTAACAGAAACATTGTACATACAGGATATATGAAGAAAATGTGGTTCCTGTGTTCAGTATAGTTTTGTGTTGGAAGGCCACAAATTACTGGTGAATGGTTTTAAAATACAGGTGAATAAGAAGGTGTACTGTCATACTGAAAGAATTGTTTATTGTGCAGTGTGTAACTCGTGAATATTTTTATGTCGGAAAGACTGAGAGGAAATTTAAAAACAGAATTTATGAACATTTAAGGGATATCAGACTTGGGAAATCCACAAATGCCTTGAGTAAATACTGCATAGAAAAATCAGACCACTCTTTCAAATTTTTCATTGTGGACACTGTTGACTTGGATAAAAGAGGTGGCTCATGGGGGCTGCTTTTGGAAAAGAAAGAATTAATTTGGCAGGTCTGCCTAAATGTGGGGGCAATGGCCAGGATTAAATGATTCATTCTCCATTGCTTGCCTGTTAAACTAAAATCAATGGAAAGGTAAAATATATAAAAAGTGTAAAAAATATTTATATACATTTTTTATATATACTTTAATTTATATAAACACTATTTTATAGATTTTACACATTATGTGTGTATTTGTATTTATATTTATTTTCAGCATTTTTGCACTTGTTAATGACATTTAAATGCTGGTTTTAAAGAGTGTCTTGTCTTTTTAAGAATATTTCTATGATTACATTTCATAAATATTTATGAGTTCAGGGAGGTTCTTTTTAGTCAGTGTGATGGGATTAGTTTATTACTTAATGCCCTTGCAGAATGTACTTGAGTGTTTTCCTGGATTTGCTCTTATCTGATGAAGTTGAGAAAGTTCTTGACAAAAGCACTTATCTATTTGTAATTTTGGTTTAATAAAAAGTGTTTTTACTGCTCCCAAAGTGTTTTGTGGCCATTTACTACAAGGATTTACTTGAGTTGCTGAAGTGTGTGATTGCCGGATTGCTGACTTTTGTTTTTCTCCCCAAATTTTCTTAAACTGTATGATATCAGTTTTAGGCAGAATACAAATAAATGCCAAGGTAATCCTCCTCCCTTGCTAGTATCCCCTTATGTCCATGAGTCTGCTATTATTATCTTTTTTTCTCTACTATCACTATTGGAGCTTCTCTAGCAATTAGTAAAAGTACTCCCCTTTCCTTTGTCCCTGATATTTTGCCGAATATCCATCCTGAAATCCTTTCTTTATTAAATTCACATGCTCATTTCTTTCCTAATGTGCCTACATTTGCTTTCCTATTTGCCCTCTGCACTTCTTAATATAATTCAGTACTCTTACCCCTTTGTCTATACCTATGAGGCCATTCATATTCCAAAATAATATGGGTAGCGTAGCCATTATGATAAAAAGTTATTCCCCCATTATATATAACAGCTTTTTTATGTCTGTTTCCAGCATTTGTCTTACATTCGGCCACTAATGTTTGCCAGGTTGATCCTTTATACAGTTGTTTCTTGTCATCTCCATTTGAACCTATGTTTCATTTTAAAGATAACCCTCAAAAAACCCACCTCCCCAGAACACCCCTATAACCCATTAACTTAAAAAATACAGAACTACATACATCTTTAAATAATGAAGGTTAACCCTCCTGATAGAAACAGTTGTCCCCAATCCCCCAGTTAACAGCAGCACTTACAGGCATTTCTTCATTTAAAATTATGACTATCCATACTAAGATGCATGTTAGAGTCTGTGTTCCTGCTTACACTCACTGCTGCCTGTTCTTGTCTTATCTTTATTCCCCTCCCAAATGTGAATAAAATAGCTTGTATACTTTCAGAACATATTAGTTTTGAGCCTTAAGAAAAAGTGCACTTGCTATCATTAAATAAAACCAAATTATACACTGTTCTGCTAAATCCCGTTAAGTATTTAGGTAACAGTAAAGCTGCTATGTCTTATTCCCTTCCAATGATTTCAAACTTTATTTTTTACTAAGCTGCTTGCCCTTGCACCTTTTAATTCTCTTACCAAGCAATGTTCAGTACTCTCAAAATGTATTGTTTTTACCAGTAGTTAGCTTGTCTCCATGGAAACATAAGAACAGAATGTACAGCTGCCCTCAGCTGCAGACTTCTCAACTTTCCCTGAACACTTATTTGCTAAAGGAAAACTTTTCATTAAATTTAAAGTGTTCTCTTACTTTTAAAGCCCACTTGCTTACACAAGAAACTTGCTGTTTGATTAAACCAGTGGCATTAATTCAGATATTCCTCAATGCAAAGTAATAGAAAACATCTCATCTCTACATATGTTATAATCTGCACATTTTTACACCCCATTCCTCACCCCAACATCCCAAGATTGCAACATATTAACTCAAACATGCTTTTTGACCAGACCTTTTTCTTTTTTTACATAGTAATGCATGCATTTCTTAAAATTAAAAAAGAAAAAAAAATGTTGTTTTGGTATTTTTACCAAATACAGCAATCACTGAAAATGCTTTACTCTATAACATGCAGTTTATATAATGAAATATTTATACAAATACTGTTAATAACAACAAATGTTTTATTTAGTTACTTTCTTTTTTCCTCCAAACATTAATGATATGAAGTGGAGTATATGCTCTCAGTCCCCCCTAAAGTCAATAAAAGCCCAATCTTTCTCAGCCACTTTTTCTTGTAAGGCCATATTTAGCAGATGAGATTAATGCTTTATAATCTCACATTTTTTCACTAATTGAACTATTGCTGGTGGTCTTCCTGTTCCTTGCCATCTCCCAACTCAGACCCTGGTTTGTTCAAGATAATCCCAGTTCTTCTAGTCAGCTCCTATGCTTTTTTTCTGTCTCTGAAGTAATTTCCTTTGAAACATTGAAAAAGGTTTAACTGCCAAAACCACTCTATGAGGTTTATCAGAAGAATGAGAAGCAGAGTCCCGTTCTTTTGTTGGCTTACTTTTTATTTTACACACTTTTCTATTTCCTCCTTAGCCTGTTCTTCATCAACAAATGATGTGATCCTCCAGGAAAAAATATTCTGAAGACAGCTGGATACAGCAGCTTGAATATCACACCTGCCTCTTGAAATTCCCTGATTCCTGGAATAACATTGCTTCTCTTCTACCTGATGTACAGTGAATAATCATTTTCCAGAAACTCTTCACTGTCTTCAGTTTTTAATACTCTGCCCTTCTACCCCAGTATTGTCAGGTTCAACTCTTTCTGCTGATACAGTTGCATGTTTACTAATATATTTCTTGGCTGCTTTTTTTATGGCCAGGTTTGGAGCATGCACACAACATGCCTTTTCCTTTTCAGTTAACAAATCTTACTATAGAATACCAGTCCATATTTATGCTTTCATAAAATAAATACAATCTGTTTCTTCCAGTTTCTCTGGTATAGCAGAAAATCTCATATTTCCCTACCTGCTCTGTACTCTAATTCTACCTTTTTTAAAACATCTCTTCTTGAGCAGTCTGATATTCAGCCAGCCTTTTCTTCATTTCAATCTCTGATTTTTACAGTTCTATCTGTACATCTGAATAGCTGTTTAAAGCTTCTTCTGTTTTTCCAGCCTTCTGTTCTTTGAATTGATATAGTCCTTCAGTGTTTCATTTATTTACTGAAAGCTATCCCTTATACTAAAGCTGAAGCTTGAACTGCATTTTTGCTGAAGAACTGAGGAATTCTTCCCAGTCAGTATTTTTCTATTAAACTTTTCTAGCTGATTTTCTTTCAGGATCTCTAAGTTTCTTCTTTGCTGGCATGCAGTCACTATACTTATTAGCCAGTAACTAAGTTCTACTGAAAATGGCCACATTTCTAGCCTTTATCTATCCGTTTCTTTTTCACACTCCAAAAGCTAAACTGAAGCTGTTGATCACTGTGCATACATCTTGGAAGTCTGTTTTGGTGTATTTTTGAGAAGCACAAAAATATAGAGATGATTATATCACTGACAAATAGAAGTTTTGAACTTGGTCTAGGTTCAGATGGAGTTTACTGATGAAGACAGGTAAATGAATATGGGCAATATATATATCTGTGTGGAACTCCTCAGTGAACATAGGCAAGGTAAGATATAGTAGACCCTATATTAACTCTTAAGGGTCTGCTGGACAGGAAGTCTTTTAGCAAGTTGGTGGATTCAAGGTGTTTTGAAGATGGAGAAGTAGAATTGAGTGGCACTGGTTACATCAGTAAACACAGCAACAATCAGATTATTTTTATCAAGAGTACTATTGTAGTACTTTTCCAGTCCAAAAGCCATGTTGTTTCCTGGACAGCAAGTAATATTTTGATAAGAGGTACATTGGTTGCAGATGATTTTTTTTTTCTAAAACTTTGTCCAACATAGGTAGTGTGGATATGGGTCAAAAATCACTGCCTATGGTGAGCTTGGTTTATTTTGGTATGAATCTGATGAAGGAGGATTTCCAAAAAGCTGGCAGTGGTGTTGGTGGTAAAGTAGAGATTAAAATACCACCCCTACTAAAGCACATATATAATCTATGCAGCAGTAAGTTATCCATAGGCAAATATTGTCTAGCTTGGCTGAAGAGTCCAGTGGAATTTAAGTGTAGCTAAGATTTTCTTAATGGTCATTTGAGAGAAGTATAAAGGTAGGATGAATTCAGATGTGCTAGGCTCCATTTGAGTAGTGTCTGCATGAGTAAGCGCAGATGGATGAATGGATGGTTGGATAATTCTCTAAGGAAATTAAAAAAATGTAAGGTCACCAAAATGGCAGGATATGAAGTCTAGATTGATAACTTCTTTTACAGGGGATCTACCAGGTATATTTATATATTAAGTTATTTATTAGCATTTGTTCACCAGGATAGTCTGACTGAGCTTTTCAGCGTGGGTCCAGGGAGAAAAGTTTTATATAAAATAAAATAATAATAATAACACATTCCTTCCAGATATGTTTAGGTGAATAAAAGAGGGAGATTTGGGACAGTTGTTGGTCTTTGGCTTTGTGTCTATGGATGGTCTGTTTAGAAGCTGTCAGTGATGTCTAATGGTCATGGTTGCTAGGAGTGAGATTTTGTTTCCATGTCACCCAGGCTTTATCATAGAGTATTATTAATCATTGAATTTCTTTACTAAGCCAGTAAGTTCTTTATTAGCCCTGAGATCATGGGTAAATGGGTATCCTGAAGTGAGAGAAGTTGTTCAGAGAATTTGTAGCAGCTGCATTAGCATCAGAGTTGGAAAGTACAGAGGAACAATCAATAGAGGAAAAGTGTGAGTAGAGACTGGGAAGTTTGTGAGGAGGCATAGGCCTAAAGGATATTATAGGAGGGTATTTGATTGTAAGGTTTTGTAAAATGAAAGTGTTAAGGCAGGAGTCGCTGAAGGCAGGTGAAAGGAGATGGGGAAAATAATGGCCAGTTAGGAAGTAATTATGATGTCTAGTTTTGGTATCACTTTAAAAGCGGTTCTAGAGGGGTTGTCCACCAATTTAAGTAGCTTGTGGTCAGCAAGAAATTCAGTTAGATTCTGTTTTAATGGACAAATAAGATTTAGGTTAAACCTAGGATTATAATGTTTTTATGTCAGAAAGTATAGTAAGTAGTATTTTTTTATATTTAGGCAGTGAAGCTAGAGGTGTCAGGTAGGCTATGGACAGTCATAGTTGCTGTGCAAGCTTAATTGGGAGTTTGTTTCATAGACATTTAAGATCATATTCATGTGGAAGAAGAAGCATGGGCAACAGCTGAGATGCTAAGTGTAGATTTGTGTAAAAGGATCTCACCACACCAAACCATTTTAGCCAATATGGAAATCCAAGTTATTGCTGGAGAAGAAATGGTTTAAATGATGTTGACCGTTTTTGAACCAGGACTCTGCTGGTCAGGAGAGTGAGAGTTCAGAAAGCCAGTGACATTGTCCATCTTATCCCTGGTACTTTTATCACTGAGTAGGATGCATAATAGAGAGTGCATTTGAACTAGATGCATGCATGTATGGGGTTGTCTAAGTTTTGGACTGTAGAACTTTACTTATGTGTGCTAATCCTAACCCTTGTTCTCTCCTGCACCCTAACCCCTTAAATAGTACCTTATGAAAAACCCTATCCCTAATAGTACCACTACATACTATGATCACATAAACACAGGCAGAGAATATTACCTCTATCTCCATTACCTACCTCTTACTGCAATCCTAAAACACATCCACTCCCAACCCTCATGCCAAAACTTTAGGTATATCCAAAAGCTTCAGCATTAGAAGAAAAACGCCTTTCTTCATGCAAGTACACCTAACACAGCAAAGGGAAGATCTGTGTTGCCAGCATTGACTCTCTTGGCCATCGAACACCACTGCCCTTGACTGGGAAAAGGAACATCAGCTAACTATGTTGGTTAAAAGGGGATTCAACAAAATTAATACATACATTAATGCATACATATATATGTATTTTTATATATATATATATATAGAGAGAGAGAGAGAGAGAGAGGGATTTGCACACACACACACACACACACACGTTTGTTTTTTTCCCAGTAAGTCATTCTCCAGTTGCCTACTTAATCCTGTTAATGGTCACAAGGGAGCTGGAGCCTTTTCTGTCCTGAATAATGTGGTATTCAGTAACTGGATGCAAATACACATACAACAAAGGCTTGTGGACACAGCATGTTTTTCAGTGTTGTCTGAGATATTTTTTAGAGCACTCTAATGTTTATGGATATCAGGCGTAGTTCTGAGCATAGCCAACCATTCCAGTAATGCTGCACTGATGTCAGAAACAGGCTGAAACATAGCATGTCTACAGCTAATGGGTTTTGGCTTAAATTGTTGAATATACTTATAAAAAAATAAAATCGCACCCCAGGATTCATGATGCTTGCGCCATGCGCTGGAGTAGCGTTGGCGATCTAGCACTAAATATGGCTGTCGAGCAATTCAGGTAAGAGCTGTTTCCACTTGCACTACCAGCATATGCCAGAGCTGTGCAGCTCATGGTGCTTGTATGCTAATTACCCCATGTACAGCAGTGTAGCATACAAATGAAGGTATATAGTGATTCATGAAGTGGTGCAGGCACAGCATAAGCATGCAGAAATGTAAACCAATAAAACGGTTTGCATTTTTTCAAACAGAACATTGGAGCCATGAAAGCAGACCAAACTTACATATTACAATGTTAACATATGCCAGTGGCTAAATATACAGCTAATGGCATAAAAAACATGCACAACACATAAAAATAACATTTAATGTCATGGCCACACTAACGCAAAGTACAACCGCAGTGCATGGGTGCACAAACAGGGACACAAGGAAAATATATTTAGATGTTATAAAACTGCAATGTAACACAAATCATGATTTCGCCATAATAGTCAATGGTATGCATGCTACACCACAACCAAGGCGCAAGGGATGCTAAGGGTCTGTGACAGTGTTCTGCATGGTAACTAGGAATTAGTAGTCAATGCCATGCAAATGAGTCAAGTAATACTGAATCGCAAACGTCCCGCTGGTGTAAGGATGTATCACATGGCACAGCGGTACAACACCGAGGAGTGGCCTGGAGGTAAACATGACACCATGAGAGGTGTGTGCCGCCGTAGCTGTAAGCACATTGGAGCATTGGTAATCCGGGTTGCCTGTTGCTAAGCAAAACCGCAGGATAGAGGTGTGTACCTAGCCATAGCTATGCTTAGCTGAGAGCACACAAGGTGACCGAAAGTGCATGTGAACGTGGATGAAAACACACTCAAAAGCTGGAAACTGGGTGCGCGCGGCTTGCAACTTAGGTGAAACAGGAAGGTTACGGGAAGACAATAAGGAAATTCTGCAGCATGGTAATTGGAGTACAAATGAGTAATTAACTCCTAGAAACTCACAGTGGGCCATAGACAACAGCTAACAAGGCTGCTAGCAGCTACCTGCAGAACAGGAAAGGGGAGGTGCCATACAGCAAAGAAAAGAGAACTGTCACAGCAGAATAAAGCAAACTTTTGCTGTAGATCAGCTACATAACACATTTCCAAACACAATCCTGGGTTGTGGAAGCACAAAACAAGAAAGGCAGCAGCTGGATGCATGCCTGACAATGGGAGGTGAATCGGGTTGAAAATAGAAGTGAAGGGCAATAGATGAATCACGGCAGACAAGGGGAAGTCAACACCAAAGGCCCCACTATAGCAGCACCTGCTGTAAAATGAATAATTAAGATACCCTGCAGCTGGAATAGCACAAGCACACACAATTACACCAGCATCATCCATTGCACAATAGTATAAGGTGTGAAAGCCCCACACACACACTTGTGTATTCCCAGACACTCTGCACCATTGGTGTATACAGACTGGGAACTTTTAATATGTATATGTTAGGGGCTGGCATAGCTTTGATTCACCAGCATGTGTTGGAGACTGACGGTGGTGTGGAGGATGATGCTGACAACCATCTCAGGCACTGGCATAGAAGATGAGTGTTCAGACCCAGGGTAACCTACCAGGGGCTACATGATCTGGAGATAGTAGAGAATTACAGGGTGGACAGTAACATCATACAGCAACTTGTTGAGCTATGCCAGCCATGCTTCAGAGCCAGAAGTAACAGAGGGGAACCCATCCCAGTTGATACAAAGGTATGTGTAAGCCGGAGAATACTAGCTACAGGTACCTTCCAAAGGCCAGCTTGGGATATCATGGGGATCTCACAGTTATCAGCATGCAGGTTACTCCACCAGTTCCTGGATGCCATGTTACCACATTCCAATGAGCACATACACTTCCCAGAATGCAAGAGGAGTTGGCCAACAATATGCGTCTCTTCCACCGTGTGGCGGACTACTCTGAGGTACTGGGTGCAATAGACTGAACGCACATACACATCAAGTCACCACCCAGTGAGCAGGGTAGGCATTACATAAACCGCAAGGGATTTTGCTCCATCAACTGCCAGTGCATGTGCAATGTCCAGGACATTATCATGGATGTGTGTGCCGGCAGTCCTGGAAGCTATCCCGACTCCCACATCTGGCATGCCTCACAGCTGTATCAGGTATTTACCAGGGGGGACATCCCATATGGCCACCTGGTGGGGGATGCTGGCTATGCACTGGAACCGTGGATGATGACACCCATCAGAAATGCACACACAGCCACCCAAGAATGCCATAATGAGGCACACGCAGAAACCAGAATCATCATAGAGCACGTCTTTGGGATGCTGAAATCACGGTTCCGTTGCTTGGACATATCTGGTGGAGCCTTGCAGTACTCTCCAGGAACGTGTGCCCACATCTTCATAGTATGTGCCATGCTACAGGATATGATCCTGCGGAAACAGCTGCAGCAGGGACAGAATGGTGAAGGCCCTCACAACCCACCAGAATTGCCAAGGGTCCCACAGGCACAGGGGGGCTCAAACCACGAACACCCTGTGCTAGCCCCAGTAGGCAAACAGAGGCGTTCCGAGTATGCCCATGCCTTGGCAAAGAGGGAACATATAGCACACATACTGACAGTGTAGGCACTCATGGACTGACACCCTTTTCCACCTGCACACACAGCAAACATGGATGGCACACACACACGACCACCTGTAAATTGTCATGTATAGGTGGTCTACTGTGTGCATCCTACATAGGTAGCCCTCAACTATTGTACACACAACCCCCATTGGCACAAGGAAAGTCAATGCCTGAACAGTATATTAAGCTATCAGCATGTGTCCATACTGTATGTACAGGTTCATAGATACATAGGTAGGTACATGCCCAACCGCCAAGGCCACTCATAAGCATAGGCAAAATGTATCTGCTGTATGCACCCCATCGATCAACTAATTGTCCCTCTGTGGAGCAGAGCCACTTGCGGGATCCCTGGGGTGTAGCTACTGTTCACCACCCACTCTTCAAGGATTCCCCGGAGTGTTAGTGAGGGGTTTTGTATAATGTAATCAGGGATGTGTTTCCAAATAATGTGAAGTATCCCTGACAGGAATATTCACAGATATGTACATCTTACATAGTATACCTTAAACACAGCTTGCATATATAGGTACTTCTCCACAGAATAATAAACATGTGGAACACACAACTGCTGAAATGTGTGTTCATCACCCTTGCACTACCAGTGCCTGCTCTGAGAGATAAGATATCACTGCCAGGATTAGAACACGCAAATGTGTACACATTCATCACAATAACATACCACTAAGCTACTTGAGATGTACCAATGGCAGTTGTGTATACTGAAAGGTTAAAACACAAAAGGTAGGAATGTGTTAAAATAGGACAAACAAACCGGCATGTACACAATGAAAAGTATATGTGATATATATATATATATATATATATATATATATATATATATATATATATATATAAAAATATATATAAATATATATATATATATATATATATATATATAGAGAGAGAGAGAGAGAGAGATGTAGATATATGGGGATATACATATATATGTATATATATATATATATATATATATATATATATATATATATATATATATATATATATATATATATATATATATATATATATATATATATATATAGGTTAACAACATCTACATAACCATGGAAGTACATATAAATGGGATACCTACCACATGGCAACTGCTTTACATACCGACACACGTAATCCCGAGGCTTAAGGTCCGAAAGAACACAGTACCGAAACATCAGCTGCTCAAGGTGTAATCTCACAATGTTAATGGACAGTTAGTCAGTGCTTCTGGTGTTGCGATTTGGGTAGGTTACTGTGTGTATGTATGTTTCTTAGGGCTTTAGTGTGTGTAAGTGTGTGTTCTGTATGTGTTGTGTGTTGTTGGGGGACTGTAATGTGTGGTTATGGGCTAACTTTGTGCATCTGTTTGCGTGACCTTGGATGTAGAATATTAAAGTAGTGGGTGGTGTGTGGGGTGCAGACACCTACATGGGGTGTGTAGGGGGGCTTAGCCACCTGCTCATACATAGTGTAGCATGGTTTGTTTGTATGTGCTGGGTAGCAGTGTGTCTGTGTGTGCATGTGTGTGTTCCATGTTCGTGTTACCTTCGCGAGTTACTGTCAATGTCGGTAATGTGGGGTATGGGAGTCTGTTCCCGGGGCTGTGTGCGTTGGAACACTGTGGTTTCAGAATTCCATAGGCCTCCCGTATACAATGGTTGAAGTGTTCACATATGTGTATAACATAGACAATAGCAATCACACGTTCCACCACTACCAACGTTTATGAACAAAGAATATGGAGAGTATATGCCTATACACCATTACAAATATGTGCTATGGACATGAGCCAGTGATAGTGTTACCACCTGTTCCACTTTGCGTGGGACACTCCTTCTTTGGGAGGTTGTGTCCTGACCAAATATATTAAACATGGCAAATGTCCTGGGATTGTAGGACATAATTATGTCCCATATGTACTGTAATAGTTGCATACAATAGTTATTTCGTATCTAAAGTACCTACATGATACAGGAAACAGGATAAGCTACTAAACTGCTACAAGAATAAGCTTATAATTAGGAAAGAAAGGAAAGTTCTATCCCTTGTACTGACCATGGGTTTGTGCCGGCCTGTAAAATCAGATGTATGTCCCGAAAAGGACCCACTATGGACATATGAAAAGGTGGCAACCCTAGCCAAAGAGGGTCAGTCACCAACACAACTACGATGACTGCAAATATCTATGACAGAAATACACAGCTATCATGTAGCAACACATTATTACATTCAGATGTATTACCGAAGGGATGAAAGGACTAACATCACCTGCATGCTATACAGGAATCACATAACAGTGCCTTAATTAATCAGCCTGCTAATACCATTGTAGTAGTCCACAAAAGGATAGGTGTTCAAATAGGGAAGGAACCCTCACACACATAGCAATTATGTATAAAAGCAGTTCCTACACACCTGCATTTGCTAAGCACACCCACCATCACCCCCACACCCAAACATATTACAATACAAACTGTAATAACATCACAAATCATTCACATACTGTACGACATCTGCAGAAGCCTTAACATACCTTGTCAGAGACACACTAACATGGCCCTAAGTGAAATAGTGGCTGTTATACAATGGAACAGCTGCTGATGTAATAGGGTTAATTTGCACTAATCCCGTTTCAGAAGGTTGTGCGTACACCGGGATGTGTTAGCAATTAGTGAGTAACAGCACAGTATGCTACACTTGTACACCAAATCAAGGATGTCTGGTGAGCACACTGTACAGCACATAACAGTTCATGCATAGCAATACGGCCTTGAGCTGGCCAAACATCCTTGCCAGACTTAAACATCTGCAGAAGTATCAGGTACAAACAAACCCTGCATAAGTAGCACTGTTCCGAAATATAACAGCTGTACTCACATGTAGAACTAAATCGTCTAGCCATTACACACAGTCCATGGAAGTCATGAAGCTAATATTTCTCTGTGTGTCTCCATATAGCATTTGAAATATATCATAATAACACATCTAGGCCATCTCCCTCAAAAGTAAGGCAAGTGAACAACCCCTAAAAGGAGTACTCACTTATACACCACTGTTGCCATGGTATCGGCTAAAGGAGTAGCTGCACAACTGATGTGCATCCAATTAACTACTTTAGAACAGCAATTGGTGGACAGGATACCACATGTTGCTGATATGTAACTAGAAAAGGATGTCATTCAAACCATCCATTTATACCAGCGGAACGTTACAAATAACATTGAAACACAAACCGAAAAGGATTGAATCAACTGTTAACGATACGTTGGGTTATTAATAAGGTCTGTAGAACAGTCAGTATGTCTGTGTATGTAGTACTATTCTGTAGTATTTAAAGTGCACGCAATCCATATATTGGAAACAGTTATCTTGTAGTGATGTATTGTTGAGCATAGTCATGCTTGTAGTATTTGGTCACAAGGCAAGCACTGCATACACCACGAGGGATGCTATATAACAGCTTTGAACAGAAATACTCCTCACCAGCTGATGTCAGTGGCAGGGTTGGTCCAACAAGTATATGCTATAACAGGGGATAGTATATGTTGATATATTGTAACTGTAGCCATAATACAGAGAATAACATGTAGAATGTTGGGCCACTGTGCAAGTATGTTTTGCTTTGTGGGATATTGTGCCAATAACTGTGTAATGTACAGTATTGTAGGCAGATATGTATTACAAGCTACATAGCATTACTGTAATGGTAGGCAAACATTAGTTATGTCAATTGGCATTTACAATACACAATAACAGGATACATATGTCTTTTAGTGAGCCGACAGTTTATCAGCATGATAGCAAAGTAAAATGGAAGAGCTATTTAACTATCCATGCTCATAAGACATGCAATATGTGCAAAGGTAGGTACTAGGCTGTCTTACCAAGGGTATCTGTAAGCCTAGCTAGCGTGTGCTGTCTTTCGCCACCCCCATAGGTTGGTTCCCTGTGCCTTTGAATGGCAGAGCCAATAGTTCCCTGTGCCTCTGTCCAGCAGAACCACTGCAGTGATCCCCGGGTACATGTCTGTCTCCCATCCACACGGCAATGTTTCCCATGAAGAGTGCTCATGAGGGGCCCTGCCTGATTTACATTGAAATCATGTTGCAAAGCATAGGGAGTGTCTGGGTCAGGAATCTATCCGTTCAGCACGTCCTACTCATCGTTGTGGTTAGGTGTATATCCCTAGAGCATGTGTCTCTCAGGGGCTTCTGTTTAGGTAGAGCATATCCAGCAATACAGGGTTGGACATGGGCCTTGTATGTCAAGCAGAGATCACCTGTGAGTATGCGGTATGCAACTGAGTACAGCTGGAGTTTTGTAGGTTGGGCTGCATAGGTCATATGTTTGAGGTCAGTAATCCTCTTGGTGTGGTACTGGTGTGGTCTTTTAAGCTGTTGCAGTTGTCTTGTAAGGTATATCCCAAATGGGGTGTTGTATCCTTTAATGGGTCTGATATGACATGTGTAGTGTCACAATGGCCCCTCTGATCTGGATGCGAACCCATTAGAGATTAGGGGGGCCATGTAGAAGGATATTCTAACCACCTTGTCATTATGGGTATTGAAGGAAAGATTGCTATCTACTGGTGTTTCCGGATCCTGTAGTACCTTTCTTGTATGTAGGGGACTAGTACCTATGTGGTAGTCTGCAAGTAATTAGTTATATCCAAAGGGGATGACTATGCACTTTTAGGCATTCAGCTTGATGCCATGATATTAACAACAGGTATCCAACTCAGTGCAACCCTTCCAGAGGGTGTCTGTAACAGCTGGGGAAACAATTATGTCCCCTGGTTTGCAGTTGTCTGCAAACCTTTTCAGGCAAAGCCCTCCTGTGCTTGTTTGTATGTTAGAGAAGTATATACCGAACATGAGGGGTCCTAGGACTGAGAACTGGGGGATGGCAGTTGTAACTGGTATACAGTCGGAACTAGGGTATGCAACTCCTACTGTGTGTGTTCACTCCGTGAGCCACTTTGCAAACCATCACATGATGTAGAGGTTAATGTTCAGGCGGATGGGTATGTTGATAATACCAGAAGGAGGAATGGTGTTGAAAGCCTATGAGAGATCTAGGTAGGCCGTGTGGACCTCCTTACCCTCATCTATTGCCTTGGTAACTGTCTCTAAGAAGCCCACCAGGTTTAGGAGGCATGGTCCAGCCTTAACAATGCCAAACAGGGAGGGGTCAAAGGTTGGGAGATATCCAATGTCTCTGACAGTGATCCATGATGTGCACCATAGCCTTGCAGACCAGGCTAGTCAGACCTATAGGGAAATAGGTCCTGTGGTCTGTTGTGGTACCACCTTTGTGGAGTGAGATAACTGTTGCTGTGCACCATTCAGGGAGCACTATGCCCGATGTGTGGCTATTATTGAACATGGTGCATAGGTGAGGAGGCAGTACGATGTGAAGTTCGTGTAAAACGTAGGCTGGGATGTGGTCCAGTCCCATGGATGCTATGATATTGCCTTCAGAGTGTGCAGCTTTGAGAGGGATCTGCCAGGCTGTTGTCAATATCCATTGTTTCTGTAATGTTCGTGCCTTTGTGCTGTAACTCAGAGCAGATCTGGTTATTGACATTGAGGTTCTTTGGTTGTTGTTGGTATTAGTTGTGTTAAAGTGTTCGTAGCTAGCTTTGGAGGATCGTATAGGGGATCTCACCCTCTTACTGAGGCTGGCCAGGGATCTCCTACACACATGGTATTGTACTCCCTTTTGCAACAGTGTCTTCCTCCTGTAGTACAGTATGTTTATGGCAGGGAACCACCAGATTGGTTTAGTTAATTATGAGTATAGCGTCCTGGTTCTGTTTGGGATAGCACAAGCCATGCACTCCTGTAAATGTTTATAGAGTGCATTTGTGTAGGATTTAGCAGTTGTAACAGTACTGTCCATCTGCATGGGTGTCATGATGTCCACCACATCTGCCATAAGAAGCATGCAGTTGGCCTTGTTGACAAATTATACTGTGGTTCACTTAATGGGGAGTAGGTGTGGGATGTGGATATCAATGGTGTTCAGCGCATGGTCTGATCGGACCAACGAGGAGTTGGCTTCACGTGTGGAGCACCAGTCACTTATGTCGGTAATGACTAGATCTAGGATATTGTTGCCTCTAGTGGGTGTGTGCATATGAGTCAGGGCATTGGTGTTTATGAATTCCAGAAACCATTGAGCTAATGCGTTGGTACACAAGTAGTTTTCCCAGTTAATGGTGGGGTAGATACAGTGAGGCTTATGTGATGAGTGTGGTGTTTGCAACTGTGTATCTTCTCCACATGACAGTCAGGCTCAGGCTTGGTTGGAGAGACCTTTACCTCCAGTTTGACTAGATGAGTGCATCTCTCACAGGTTGTAGTGTTGGGTGGTAGGCAGAGCGGCTTGTCTGTGCACATGAGGCAATGTGTATATTGCCTCAAGATGTCCAGATTCATCAGATAGACAGGTGAGAACACTGGCAGTTGACTCTTGGACATGCCTGAATATTGAACTACATTCACCTAGATAAGTGAGGAAAGTGAGTACAACAGCTACATTACTCTACACAAGTGAGAAAAGTATGTACAAAACCTGTTCACCCTTACGTGTAGGTGATATGGAAGATTGAGTGCTATAGTAATCATTAGCTTATGTACTGTTTACAAGTCCTGAACAAGTGCTTAGCATGAATAAGCAATCCAGATAGGGTCTTGGATAATATAAAAACATGGCCCCCTCCCCCCAACAGGTACACAAGCATATATTCATGTACACCACAGGGCCCCTGTACCCACAACTATGCAGGTACAAGCTGCACTCAGTCTGCATGGGACCTGCCCAAATCACAGGTTGTATCATACACATATGACAAAACAAAATGCTTTCCACGTACACATCATGTAAAACATAGCTCCATGTCAGGTTGTGTACACACTGAATGGTGCACACCAACAGGTATCACAACCCAACAAAGGGGGAGACACCACTGATAATGGGAAGTACTGCACTACTACCCTGCTGAGTCTGGTCTGGAAGGCCATGGACTTTGATCACTTAAGTGATGTCAGCAGTACAAATGTAGATGACAGTATGGTTGATGTCACACTGCATATCATAAACTTGCCAGGTCATAGGACATCATCACCCATACTGTGTACCACCTACACACGGTATACTAGATGTACATTCCTATGTCACAGGAGTGTTCAACAACAGGACTGCTGGTAGAAACAACACTACAGAAGGTGTCTGAATAATACGTGATCATCACAATAGTGGCAGCTACAGTATGTCAGGGTTAATGAATTCTATTCCCCCTCATTGTAGTCCATACCTCACAGACAAACAGAAGGCATCTGCCTATTGAAGTATGCGAATGACTATGACCTAGGAGTAATAGCTGACTCAGATTGTCACCCCTATGTTAATAACCCTGTATCCATGAACTATCACCTAGGCAGCAGTCATCATAATGGACACTTGTGTGTGAGGGGTGCAGCTGGGCAGTTATCTTTCCTGTGATAGCTACATCACCACACCCATCAGGGAGTCATATGTGGCAACCCTAATAATAATAGGGTGCCATTCATGAATATAGAGATCTGTGTCCAGCCATACAGACCACTCAAGTGACCCATATCAGATCACATATTTCCTTTAAGGGGTATTGGCCATGTGCAGATGGCCTACACCAGCCTTCCCATTCCCCATCTCCACTATGTAGGATGATGCATACCCAGAATAAATCCATGTCCAACCCAGTGATGTCGGACATGCTACACATACTCATCCTGATCTCAAACACATACTTCATGGACAGCCACCTACCACATGCTGGACAGATCTTTGTCCCATACACTTGACATAGTCCTGCCATACTATGCATTCCTGTCCATTAAAGCTGCACATCGCTCCCCTCTCAGACATGGTGTGATGACTGCATGGTAACGCATGCTATATGTATCATTAACCCTGTGGATCAGTAATGTGGCACTGCTCCACCTGGCCCCACAGACCCTCCTGTCAGCTACTGCCAGGTAACTTTTCATCCTAGATGCATACATAGCCCAATGGCATATAGCCCACTAGTTGACTTTGACTGTACATGCCATAGTTGATATCCATCCCTGCAAATACCATCTGGCTAGCCAGTGTCCCACGTGTATCACATGTGCAACACAGGTGATACATGGCAGAATGTTGAATCACTGTACAGTGCAGTGTAGATGTATATGGCAGAAGACATACATGCAAAACCTTATGTGAGCATGTCTGCAGGGTCACAGGTCATGTCTGTTAAGGCAGTGTAAGTCCTTATATGTGACACATACACTGCATCAAGGTTGACTGCATTAATGTGGACACATCCAGCCATGTGCTGATAGGTAGGAACACCAGTACAGGCAAATAGACATGCCCACTTCAAGACAGCAACCACATGGAGTATAAGCAATGTAATCAGGTGACACACACATAAATATATGTTGATAATATCCACTCAACAATGAGTGTCACATGTGTGTGACACAAACACATCAGTGTCATGTAGGTTTGCAAATACAACCATTTAAACTGAAGTAATGTGATACACATGTATGTTCAGCTGTAGCTCTGCATGTCTCTGAGGTACTGTGACCTGTCTCCATCATTATGTCTTCCAGGAATGCCGCATGCAAGACTTCCCCCTTGTAAATGCTTGGAGGATGAGGCCCTCATCCCATACCTACTCGATAATCATGACATCTTGTTCAGCCATGTGCCACAGGATGCACAGCAGCAGGGTGCTCTGTGGATGGAACTTTGCAGGAGGGTTAATGATGTGGGTGGCCACAACTGCACATACCAGCAGGTGCGCAGACACTGTACAGACCTCATTAGATGGGCGAAACAGCATGTGAATGTAATTGCCATGGAACAAGGTGCAACAGGTGGTGGACCACCAACCCAGCCCCCACTCACACGTACCGAGGAGCTACTGGCCAACCCGGGGACACCTGCAGAACCACATCCACAAGCCTTAGCCGATATTGTAGAGGTGGGTGTCTCTCAACCACTAAGCCTGGCATTGCCTGGTAAGTCAGTACTTCACCTATAACAACTATATTCCGTATAGCTGCATGTGTCACTGTACAATATGTAATGTAACATCATATGCAAGGCATGTATACACACATGCCGCATACTATAGTATGCTACTCTGTGTATGCACACATGTGCATACTTCATAATATAGTCTAATATACTGGAGTATGTGTTATGCACATTGCTCCCTGTAGCCTTTATACAGGGGTGGATTATGCTCATACTGCTGTGTTACTCCTATTTAGGTATCTATGGCATTCCACTGTGACAGCAGCCCGTTGCAGGTGAGAGTGTTATTATTTATCAGGAACCATAATGCACAAATCTATCTGCCATGTGGCCATTCACAACATGTACACATAATGTATGGTCCTGTCACAATATACAGGTCAGACTTGCAATGCATCACAATGACTATCCATGTGCCACACTTGCAAACTATGTGAGTCATCTCACCAACATGAATCCTCACAAACTTTATTGCCAGATATGTTGACATTTGTGCATACAATGGTGGAGGTGCTGTTTACTTTAGGAACGTACAACAGATCTGATCTACACATGTGGTGAATACAAACAGTACTACACAGTGGTCTGGAGTATGGCCAACACACAGGTTTCACCGGTGTGGATCATAGCCCTGCTATGAATGTCAATGTGATGTGCTATCTTGACATGTCCATGACATCTATTGGCCTGGCTGCTACACTGCCTACCTAACCTGAAAACATATCCCACATACCACCCTTTATCTGCATAACCCTGTTGTCAGTGGAGCATATATGTCATATGGGACAATACAGACATATGAAATAAATGCCCATCACTATAATTTGGACAACACATGTACACACATTGCCATGGAGGATGGCTAGAGACATGGAGCAACACACACACACACTAGAAGTGTTGTGCTTGTGTGTACACCCTGTTGTACAATGGCTACACATGGTTTGGCCATGGCCTTTGTATAATGGTCATAATGTAGACGTGGAACGCTAGACATTTTACAGGCCTGTGCACATCTTGTGTAGGCGTAACATCAATCCACCACATAAGATGTGTTGAACATCTTGAGTGTGTTGCAACATGACAGCAGTTACCTGTACAGTATCCACATCAGGCCACAGACACAGTACATTCCCATTGCTGGTGATGGACATAAATGCCATACTAGCTCTGTGTGTGTGTGTGTGTGTGTGTGTGTGTGTGTGTGTGTGTGTGTGTGTGTGTGTGTGTGTGTGTGTGTGTGTGTGTGTGTGTGTGTGTGTGTGTGTGTGTGTGTGTGTAGTACACAGATGTCATGTGGGACATGGTGTACTGATGTATTCGCCATGTCTGCCCATAGTTGCCAGGCTGCAGCAATATGGTTGCAGATGTGCAGGGGTGTCATCCGTATACCCATCAGTGACCTGTGTCACAACTTCCACATCATGGTTTAGTGTGTATACACCTCAGTGATGTGGGTCACATTCCACAGTATATATGTATTGTATCTGAACACAGTCATGGCTATGAACCCTGTCTCTAACTCACACTGTATAGCACTAGACACTCCTCATGATTCCCTGCAATGGCCATGCACATCAGCTAAATTTGCAGTATATCTGTAGGGTGGACAGACAACACTGAATTGGTACACCATGGACCCACTGTATATTCGACAGGACATGATTGTGCTAAACATGTATGTATGTCATTGCACACGTCAGCAGATCACATGTCATATTACATGTGATTATCAAGGTCATATGCCACACATCAGGCAGGTGTACTGTTAACCTGTGCTGGTCCACATGGTGTAACACAGGGATGTATGCTAACCACTACTATGAATGTGTAATTTGCATGCTGTCTGCTATCACACAGGCATGCTGTGTGCAACCTAGGTATGTATGATAACTACCATTATTATTGTCTGCACTGCATGCCGTCTGCCGTATCACATGCATGTTGCATGCTTTCTGTCATATCACATGTGCATGTGTGCGTTTATTATATAGATTGTAATGTACAGTTCTTGTCTGCCCTCACAGGTGATGTAGGTTCATTGCCTTCTTGTGGTACATCAGATGTAAGTGCCCCCACAGACTCTAGCAGTGATGATGAACATATGATTGGGTCACAGGCAGAGTTGTCAGGGCTGAAACTGTGCCATTGGTTGCCATTCCATTTATATCCACCTCATCCCCGCACACAGATCCCATACCTGCACATACTCCATCACCAGTGGCCATAGAGGAAGGACAGTTGGCGCATGGTAGCTTGGAACAGGAAAGTGTGGGGGCTATGGAAGATGTGCCTGCACACCATGGTGTCAGCCAAACTACTGGTGGTGCCCCACACAGGCACTTGGCCAGTGCTGCTCGCAGGAGGACCTCTGGCCAACATGCTCCTGCACAACAGAGCACAGCAGCTGTTGTCACCAGACACATGTTTCAGGCTGTAATGGAGGCACATGCTGAACAGTGCAACAGAGAAGATCAGAGGCTACAGAGAGCTGCTGCCCATTCTTTAAACAACAGCATCCAGGCAATTGTAAATGCTCAATAGCAGATTGCTGATGCCTTGGATAGACAGTTGTGTGACATGGTTTGAGTCCTTGACCATGGCATGACATTTCACGAGCATGAGCTGTCTGTGTTGGAACATCTGGTAGGAGTGAGGCATTGGGCATGTGGACATAGGCCTGCTACATCACCTGTGTCAGGTCTACGAGTACAAGCTAACTCACATGCCCACTCCCATAGTGGCATTTAGCAGCCATGGACCTACATACCATGTGCATGTGTGTAATGGCTGTAGCCACCTGTTTGCACAAAGGACTACAACAGCTATGCTATTTACAGTATGTTGTGTGTGTGGCATGTACATACCCAGGGCAGGTACATGTATGTCATATCCATACATGAGGGTGTGTACTGATGCACAGCAACAGACATCTGCTAATAGTGGACAGTACTGAGGGTCCTTGGTATGTGTACAGCTGACCTGGTCACAGACAGTGATATCATTGCATTGCATAACACATGATGCAAATGTGTCAGTACATGTGTACTGTCTACAGTTGATGTAGAGCTTAGTACAGTACACAGGTTAAGAGTCACATGGTGGCGTACTCATCTGTCATACAACATGTATGGTTGCATGGTGGTGGTCCGAGGGCATGGTGGTGTCTTCAGTTTACATCCTAGAATGCAGCATGTGACACTGTGTCCTGCACATGGCTCATCTGTGATGCCTTTTGTGGGGGGACTGGTCAGTACATGTGAGTGGCCTTTATGTATGTGGGTACACCACCTGGAGAAGTCCGTACCTGTGTTATGGCCCACTTGTCTGGTTCTGAGGTATATGGTGGTAGTGCTAGGTTCTGAGGTATATGGTGGTAGTGCTATTGTGCACTACAGAGACATCAGCCAGGTGTTCCTCACTGCACAAATGTCAGTACTCCCCATTGTTGGATCTACAGTGGCCAGCTGTGAATATGGACGCTACACATCTAGCACTGGTTAGAATAAGAAAACAATGCAGTTGTCCTGTAAGTCTATGGAAGCTAACCTGTGTTTAGGACATTTGCCTTGGAATGGCACTGTGTGGGCGGATGCAACTTGGGTAATATCCACACTCCCTTGTATCATGGATGCATGTGATATGTGACAAAGGCCTGCCTACTGTCAGCCATGTCATCCTAGAATGACAGCTGATTTGTTAAAGATCGGTATCAAATATATGTAGAGCAGTGTTCCCGCTAACAATGACAACTACCAACACCAGAGCCCATTACAATGTGTTATTTACGTCTACCTGTAATAGCATGGCCACTGTGGCCCTCTGTGTTTAGCATCACAGTGCATCACAGTCAGCCCTGTGCTACTAGGAGTATGAGCATGCCCAGTATATCCTTGTGTAGATGGACACATAGTAGTGCATTCCAACCATCCCTGTGCTACTAAGTGTGTGAGCATGCCCCCTGTGCTACTAAGTGTATGAGCATGCCCAGTATATCCTTGTGTAGATGGACACAGTGCATTCTGAACAGCCCTGTGCTACTGTGTGAGCATGCCCAGTGGCACCTTGTGTTGGTTATGTGCCTCTATGTATGGGCATGGCCATTGTAACCCTGTATAGTGGTAGTAGTCGTCCATTCCACAGATGGGCATACTCCAGGTCAGGATGGATTCATACTTTAAACACACAGGTTCACAGGTATGTACATCTTAACTGCCAGCATCCCTGTTGATGTCCGCATTCCCAGACGGTCATAATGACAGCCTTGACATGTGCAGCCTGTGTGGCATGATTTGTATATTTGTAGTATTGTAATAGAAATCTGTAAATAGGCAGGTGTTCCGCACTCGACAACTGGCATGTGTGTGTATGTCTGTCCCCGTTTGCTAGTGGACTCTAAATTGCTTTTAGACTGGCCACACTCCATAAATTTCTTATACCCACTGTTAGCAAGGCCAATGATGTCACCCATCTACAAGTACACCTC
Source organism: Protopterus annectens (assembly GCF_019279795.1). Lineage (NCBI taxonomy): Eukaryota > Metazoa > Chordata > Ceratodontiformes > Protopteridae > Protopterus > Protopterus annectens. The sequence continues at coordinate 848,067,338 of NC_056739.1, read as the reverse complement.
TGGGAGGGCTGTGTCCCAGTAATCTTGGTAGTGCGTTCTGTAACTGCATAATGCTGTAGTGTAATAAAGTAGTTAAGTCAGTGTTCTACTCCCACACTTGCTGTGTGTGTGTGTGTGTCTCTCCCTGTTTGCCTGAGGACTGAGTAATACCTTTATACTGCTCACACTCCATACATTTCTTATCCCACTGTTAGCAAGGATGATGATGTCACCCATCTACAAATACACCTCTGGGAATGCTTTGTTCCAGTAATCTTGGTAGTGTGTTCTGTAACTGCGTAATGCTGTAGTGTAATAAAGTAGTTAGGTCAGTGTTCTACTCCCACACTTGCTGTTTGTGTGTGTCTCTTCCCATTTGCGTGAGGACTGAGTAATACCTTTATACTGCTCACACTCCATACATTTCTTATACCCACCGTTAGCAAGGCCGATGATGTCACCCATCTACAAATACACCTCTGGGAGTGCTGTGTCCCAGTCATCTTGCTAGTGTTTTCTGTAACTGCGTAATGCTGTACTGTAATAAAGTAGTTAGGTCGGTGTTCTAGTCCCACACTTGTCGTGTGTGTGTGTGTGTGTGTGTGTGTCTCCCCATTCCTGAGGACTGAGTAATACCTTTATACTGCTCACACTCCATACATTTCTTATACCCACCGATAGCAAGGCCGATGATGTCACCATCTACAAATACACCTCTGGGAGTACTTTGTCCTAGTAATCTCGGTAGCGCATTCTGTAACTGCATAATGCTGTAGTGTAATAAAGTAGTTAGGCCGGTGTTTTACTCCCACACTTGCCGTGTGATTCTCTCCCTATTTGCCTGAGGACTGAGTAATACCTTTATACTGCTCACACCCCATACGTTTCTTATACCCACCGTTAGCAAGGCCGATGATGTCACCCATCTACAAATACAACTCTGGGAGTGCTGTGTCTCAGTAATCTTGGTAGTGTGTTCTGTAACTACGTAATGCTGTAGCGTAATAAAGTAGTTAGGTCGGTGTTTTAGTCCCACACTTGCTGTGTGTGTGTGTGTGTGTGTGTCTCCCCGTTTGCTTGAGGACTGAGTAATACCTTTATACTGCTCACATCCTATACATTTCTTATACCCACTGTTACCAAGGCCGATAATGTCACCCATCTACAAATACACCTCTGGGAGTGCTGTGTCCCAGTAATCTTGGTAGTGTGTTCTGTAAATGCGTAATGCTGTAGTGTAATAATGTAGTTAGGTCAGTGTTCTAGTCCCACAGTTGGTGTGTGTATGTATGTCTCCCTGTTTGCCTGAGGACTGAGTAATACCTTTATACTGCTCACACTCCATGCATTTCTTATACCCACCATTAGCAAGGCTGATGATGTCACCCATCTACAAATACACCTCTGTGAGTACTGTGTCCCACTTATCTTAGTAGCACATTCTGTAACTGTGTAATGCTGTAGTGTGGTAAGGTATTTAGGTAGGTGTTCTAATCTCAGCCATGCCAACTGTGTGATTGTCTCCATCTGCCCGGGGAAAGAATAATGCTTTTAGACTGCTCACACTCCATACAATCCCTATCGTCATCTTTGCCAATGCTGATGATGTCACCCACCTAGAAGTACACCTCTGGGAGTGCTGTGTCCCAACAATCTCAGTAGCATGTTCTGTAAATGCGTAATGCTGTAGTGTGATAAGGTAATTAGGATGGTGTTCTAATCCCAGCCATGCCAAGTGTGTGTGTGTGTGTGTGTGTGTGTGTGTGTGTGTGTGTGTGTGTGTGTGTATCTCCATCTGCCTGGGGACAGAATAATGCTTTTAGACAACTCACATGCCATACAATCCCTATCGCTGTCTTTGCCAATGCTAATGATGTCACCCACCTAGAAGTACACCTCTGGGAGTGCTGTGTCCCAGTAATCTCGGTAGTGCGTTCTGTAAATGCATAATGCTGTAGTGTGATAGACTAGACGGGTAGGTGCTCTATTCCAAGACATGACAGGTGTGTGTGTTTGACAGTCATATCCTATGTGCTGGTGTCTGTGAGTGAGTGGCTAGCTACCGGATGTGTTGAGGAGTGTGTTTTGTTGTTTTCCTATATAGTGGCCATAAATGTCCCAATCGGCCAAGAGACTGGGTTGACAAGACATACACATACATTCGACAATAGGTCTGGTGAGCAATGTCAGCTGCCCTAATCTTACCCTTAATACAGTCTGAACCCATGTGACACATAAACACACTTGCCTTGATATTAACACCAGTACATAATGCAGAAGGTGCATGCAGTTTCCTTTTCATTCTTGTCTAATGCTTTGGTGTCACATGGTCCGCTGTTGAGATATATATTCTATATCTAAGTTTGTGTGTGTATATGTATGTTGTTGTGTCTTTTGGCTTTTCTCAGTTAGGGGTTGCCACAGCGGAACTCAGGTTCGCTAATGATTGGTAGTTGATTTTTACATGCAGAGTTACCAGCCCAGATGCACAACATTCACACATGTCTCCATGCAGAAGACGCTCTAGCTGAGAATCGAGAATCAAACCGGACAGCGTCTTACTGTGAGGCAACAACACTACCGCAGCACCACCACCGCATATGTGTGTGTATATGTATATGTATATATATATATATATATATATATATATATATATATATATATATATATATATATATATATACACACACATAATGGAATACATGTCCTATACTGTTGAATGCCTGTGCTGGATGATCTGTACATGATAACCTCAGATGTATGTATATCTGCCAAGGCTTAGTGGTAAAGCACATCGTCTGTGGTGTGCAGGGTCCCAGTTTTCGCTGTGCAGAGGCCAGTTGTTTGTTTTGTTGGGAAGAACAGGGACATTGAATATGGTGATAGTAAAGATGCTTTAATCAGTTGTGGGTGGTCTGCTGTGCGAGTGAGTGTGGTTATTTTGGGGGGGGGGGGTGGGTCGGGGTGCATTAACATTGTAAGAGAAGCAAACAAGGTGGAAAATAGTGAATCCCGTTTATCCCCAGGGTGTGATGTAGGTCCCAAGAGTGTATGTGTATAGATAGCCGGGTACAGGACTCGAATATGGGTGAAAGCATGGGGGGGGGGTTCAGGCATACTGTACGTAGATTGGAGCCCTGTGTCTTGGGATTGCTCCTAGCTTAGCATGCCTAAGCTAGGGGTATGTCTATACCTGCCTAGTGCAATTGGGAGGGACAATAGCAGTAGGAGAGTAGTCAAGGTGAACAAGCTGGGCAAACAGGTGATATTTATCAGAATCAGCAGATTACAGGCCCAGCAGACCAGCCCGGCCCAGAACACTACGATAAAGTGAGAAAGCACCATCCCCTCAGGGTTTTCTACACTCTACACCACCGGTGTATACATGTGGGGAAATTTTAACAAACAATCCTACGAAATGAGAAGGGCTGCAGCAGGCAACATAGACCAACATGTGCAGGAGGCTGAGGGTGGTGGGGATGTGAATGCTGTGGAACAACCCTCAGTGAGGAGACAGAGAAGACTATACAGACCCAGGGTAACCTACCAGGGCCTACATGAGCTGGAGATAGTGGAGTGCTATGGGGTGGACAGAGACCTCCTACAGCAGATTGTTGAGCTGTGCCGGCTACACCTGACACATCGAACAGGCTGAGGGGAACCCATCCCAGTGGATACCAAGGTATGTGTAGGCCTAGGTATACTAGCCACAGGTACCTCCCAAAGCACAACTGGGGATATCATGGGGATCTCATAGGCATCTGCATCCAGGGTATTCCGCCAGTTCCTGGATGCCATGTCACCACACGCTGGTGAGCATGTACATTTGCTCAACACACATGAGGTGTTGACCAGCAATATGCGTCTCTTCCGCCAAATGGCAGACTACCCTGGGGTAGTGGGTGCTATAGCCTGCATGCACGTATGCATCAAAGCACCACCTGGTGAGCAGAGTAGGGCCTAAATGAATCGCAGGGGCATCTTCTCCATCAACTACCAGGTCATATGCGATGCCCAGGACATTATACTGAATGTGTGTGCTGGTTGCCCTGGAAGCTATGACGATTCCAATATATGGCATCTGACGCAGCTGTACCACAGCTTTGTCAATATGGACATCCCCTACGGTCACCTAGTGGGGGATGCTGGGTACCCACGGGAGCCGTGGCTGATGACACCCATCAGAAATGCACACACACCTGAACACCGACGCCATAATGAGGCACACGTACAGGCCAGACATATAATAGAGCATGTGTTTGGGATGCTCAGCTCACAGTTCCAGTGTCTGGACACATCCGGTGGAGCCTTGCATTATTCACCAGCTACATGCACCCAAACTGTTATGGTATGTGCTATGCTACACAATATGATCCTGCAGAAACAGCTGCAGCAGGAACAGCATTGGGCAGGGCCACACAGCCCCCCACCAATGCCAAGGCCTGTACAGGCACAGAGTGACTCGGAGGAGGAAAAACCTGAGCTGGACCCAGTAGACGGAAGGAGGTGTGCCCAGTATGACCTGGCCTTGGCAAAGAGGCAACTGCACTGACACAGTAGGGACCCAGGGAATGTCACCCTCTCTTACTCGCATATACAGTAAAAGGGATGCCAAACATGACACTACCTGTGCTCAGCCATGTATAGGAAGTGCACTATGTGCATCCAACATAGGCAGCCCTCCAGCACCATCCTCAAGTCTGGCACACCCTCAAGGTAAGTCAATCAACCTACCAGTTGGCAGTTGTATTAGAATGTGTTGGTACCTGTAGCTATGGTATTGATGTGAACATGCAAGGGAATTTGGTGGCCGAATGTTAAGGCAGCAGACAGTAGACATCCATAGTGGCACCATGACATCTGTAGCACATACGGGGGTCAACATAGTAGCCAGTAGTACACAGGGTGTCATAACCCACTGCGGGTAATGAGCTGAGCATCATGTGTGTCCATACAGCCCACACAAGTCTCAACCAGCTGGACAGGTGTAAACCAACACAGACAAATGCTGTACTATGGCCTTTGAATATGCCCTATGGATGACCCCCCCCCCCACAGACCCACACAGACAGACTACAACAGGCCAGGCAGTTGGATGTAGGTTATAAAGGCAAGGACATCTGAAACTAATATGTTGGTAATTAAAGTTAAGATATGGAGTACACTGGCATGCCTCTAGCCAGCACAATGGGTAGGTCTACACACTGAAATGGAGTACCTGACATACCAGTACAGCAGTAGCAAAAGTGTACAAGTGTTAGGTGTGCCCCCCTTCCAACGTACACATATAGCAACAGTAAGGTGCGCCCCCTCCCGGTGCTGTGTAGGAATGTGGATACAGTCGGATGTCCCCCCACGCTGTGCAGAAATGTAGCAACAGTCATTGCCACATGACCAATGGATACCCTGCAGACACAGCATGCCACCTGTCAGTGTACAACGCAGAGGTCGGCACCACAGTACAAACTACCTGGACATGTAACACATGTGATACAGTTGGCCATACTGGGCATGCTCAAACACATGAAGGTATGATGGCAATGTCAGTCGACCACATGCAGAATGGTCATACTGGGCATGCTCACAAACGTAAACACAAGAAGGCCAGGTCTGCAAACACCAGTGGTCCGGACATATCTGCCGGTACATTGCTATCATGTTGGATGACTGTGTTGTATGGTATGTGTGTGGTACTGTGTATTGTCGGTATATTTGTCATGGTGTATTGGTAATTCACATTAGCTGTGTGCACAGGGTGTTGATACCAGCACTTGCAAAGGATGGTTATTTGTTTGCGGGCAGAATAAGCCCATTGGATACAGAGGGAGTAAGGCACATTGAAGCAGTTGGGAATGGTTGTGCGTGGGTTTACATGGTGTTAAGCACTGCTGACCCCTGGTTACAGCTTCTTACACTTGGTTAGCCTCCACATTTCTTTACCAGTGCAATACTCGCATACTGGTAGCCAAACATGCTTACACCCGCTTGCTCCCTCACTAGCACATGCACCAACATTGGTGCTTGCATGTGTCACTCACGCTGGGTGGGTACGATCCCTTGTGATGCCTATTACATCAGACTACATGACTACAGTATCAGGTATGGCTGCCCATTAGGCGATGGCATGGCATTCGACTGTACGGAATCGGTGGCCTGTCCAGTGAGTTAATCATATTATATGCTTGTTCCTCATACAATCTGCTCCCATTTGGCTTATACATGGGAACCGATACTCTGCAATGCAGACAAGTAAATGTGTTTTGGGACCTACATCCATCTGCTGGGTCATGCTACTGCATACCTATTGTAGGTTTGCCACCTTTTAAATTGGCCGAGGTGGGACTTTAGGATTAACACCTGTCCCTCTTTGCGTGGGACAGTCCCTCCTTAGGTGGATGTGTCATGCGAAAATAATCAAGACATAGCAAATTTCCTGATTACAGGACAATATTACACTCTTTGTTTCTGTAATAGTTGCATGTAACAGTTATTGTATATATGACACTTCTATATGTTATGTGAAGTAGCATAAGCAAGTGGACTGCTGCTAGACAAAGCTTTTATTTGTGCAAATACGTATAGTTCTGTACTATGCACGGCTGTAGGTATGTTCTGACCTGGTATGTCTGACATTTCTATGGAGCAGGTCCCACTTTGGTCATTTTGAAAAGTGGCAGCCCTATAGGACCTATATGTAGAGATGTCAGATTTGGCAGGGCAACACATACCCACAGCCAGTAGAAAATAGACTACTTCACTGTTTTGCCTAAATAAAAGGTTATTCTTGTAGCATTATAGTTGCTAATACTGTTTCCTATGACATCTATGTGTTTCAGATACAACATAATCATTTTATGCAACCACTACAGACAATATATGGATTCTTTGCCCTAAATCACAGGCCATGTGCCATAATAACATTTATTTTGCAGGCACAACTGCCCAAAGGGGAGTGTCCCTTGCAAAGATGAACAGGTGGTAACCCCAACCTATTATGCTATCATCTACCTAAGGTAGTCAGCAGAATATGCGCTGTCCATCACTAGCAGATCTCACATACAAATGGGGGAGAATGAACACTGAATCAGGGCCACTGCATAACACCCTCAGGGACACATTTAGATGACTGGTACTATTAACCTGACACATTGACAGTCCCAGAGCATATGTATTCATACACATTTGTCAAGGTACATGCTGTTTATGACTCATACATGTTGTCATTATTCATTAGGTGTATTCCGCCACCTGTCCACCTAATGTCACTAGTTCTAGAAGGGTTTAGGTGGGACTGTGTTAGATTCTGATTCGTAATCACAGACGTCCATGATAATCGGGTACAGTTCACTGATATAGTCCCTGTGTGTTCCCCCAATGGTTTACGGACTATCCAGTAAATGTGCTCTTAAGGTTTGGGAGGTATAGGCATCTGCTATACCCACATAGGAATATTAATTACTTCCACGAGGCGGGCCTAATACATCTCTGCCAACCAACACCTGCACACTTAGGCCCATGATTGCATACCCACGATTCCCCTACCTGACACCCCTCTACAGCACTCATCCTTACTGTGAGCGCAGCTGGGGTATGAACACACCCCTAAACATTGCCCACTCTCCCCTTGTCAGGACACATGTGATACGTTTTGTCAACCCATGTGTTATCAGACTTGCACAACCTACTGTTCCGTTGTCAGCTACATTCTGGTCGCGTCAGTCATCACAGATTTGCCTACAAGGCAAATTTTTGGTGTCCCACAAGGGACTCCATGATCCATGTTTAAAGTGTAGAACTTGCAGATCTCTCCCACTGGTAATTTCCTGCCGGTGGTCTGGAAAGCAGCAGTGTATTACCTTTATTGCATGTCTGTATGTCTCACCGGCCTAGCTGGGGGGGTGTGGGAGGTAGACGGTTGTTTATTGGACCTCCCACTAACATATGCCCAGTCTGAACATATGTTACCCGTAATTGCTGTAATGTAACCTAGGTATGTACATGTGTATATTTACAGTAACATATATATATATATATATATATATATATGTGTGTGTGTGTGTGTGTGTGTGTGTGTGTGTGTGTGTGTGTGTGTGTGTGTGTATATATATATATATATATATATATATATATATATATGAATATATATACATCTGTGTGTCTGCTGACCAATACATTTCCCACTCATATGCACTTACACATGCGTATTGGGTTTTATATATGCTTCACCAGCATACTATTGCCCTAGTCATTATGACACCGACACTTCACTCCGGTTATCTTGTAATCGGTATTTAGCACGTTATACAGCAGACAGATGTTGCAATATGTTTATGTACGGATTACTGATGGTATCTGGGGTATGATACAGTGTCATTTGACCTGTTCCTCATCTGCACAGCCTATTATTCCACCTACTGTCTTTGTTTGTCTGTGCACATTCATATTATTTATGTCAATAAATGGAGTGCATGTGTTACAGAGAATGTACTTCAACATATTGTTGTCTGCATGTGCATAGGCATATATACCTATTACGTACTAGCTGACCTACATATGGAAGTCCATTGGAACCAGCCCAATCAACCCTGGCACTCCTGGATCCATAATCGCATACCCATAGTTCCTCCACCCCACATGTGTTGAGTTTCCATGCATAACAGCCATTATCCACTTGATATTGCAGCCATGACACACCTTTACACATTGCCCTCTCCAGAGCATTTGGGGCCCAACACACATTTTGTCCCACCTCGTGTATTCACAGGGTCTCCTGCCATTTATATTTGCACATACGTGCCTTTCCTGGTGTTACGGATTACGGCCATTTGCGGTTTACTAGTGTAGGTGGTCTCAACATGGACTACATTCTGTCTGTGTGTAATGTAGACGATGTTATGCCCACTGGTAGAACTCTGCCTCTGGTGTGAATAGCTGTGCTCTGCTCACTCTTGGGCAGCTTTATCTGACATACGCTGCAAGCACTATATAATACCTTAGTTGCTCTAGATTCCCTTCACAACCCTTGTGTATGGTTTATTCTTACGGCGTTCATTCTTCATATATATATATATATATATATATATATATATATATATATATATATATGTGTGTGTGTGTGTGTGTGTGTTTATATATATATATATATATATATATATATATATATATATATATATATATATATATATATATAAATTACATCTGTACATAAAAACATACATTTCCTATGCTGGGAGCTGCTTACACTCACGCAGGTGCACTTACCAATGCTTACTGTGAGCTACATATGTTTACTGCCTCTTATTGGTGGTTACGTGTGCTTTATTCATTATGACAGTACCACTTTGATTGAAGGAATCCAGTTAATGGCCCCATGTGAAACACACGTTCACCTTTACATGTTTAAATGTTGGCTTTACAGCACAGCAACATTCATTCCACAAGATAAATGATATAGTCGAACTTGAACCGGGAATGCCTTTACATTAGGTGGATGCTCTAACCACTACACTATTGGTGTTCTGCTTCATTTATATGTATACCCATGGTTCATAGTTACCTGAACGCACGCCTCAACACTTCACTTACACAGCAGGCATCCATTCTCCTGCTGGGAAAACTGCAGTACTACACATGTGCCATTCCCTATTCCCTACTGCTCTGGACCCGTGCTGCATGTTTACTCACTCCAAGGATATTCAGAGCTCCAAAGCTTATAGTTCTGGTACATACGTGTGTTTATTGTCAGGGAGTTCATGTGGTCATCTGGGTTTAGGCTTGTCCGACTGGAGACTGAAACAGCCCTGTACCTGTTTAAAAGTCAGAATTAGCACGTGGACAGAGTTAGTCCTAATGTTACCATTATACCAGTGTTTACAGATGCAGGGGTTTGCCCACCTCTGACCAGCTTGATATGATGGCACTACATAATATGGAGTGGGGGGGTTCCGCTGGTGTTTCCCTTCACATTTGTTTTGACTGCTTTATTGTGACCATTTTCATTTATATATATATATATATATATATATATATATATATATATATATATATCTGTCTGTATATACACATACACCTACATGCATTTCCCATACTGTTGAATGTCCACCGCGCATCCTCATTCTGGGCATCACATAAAATTAGCAGCCCTTGCATGGCTTAGACCCAGAAACAGACACACCTTAGTCACCGGTTTGACCACTACACCATCCATGGTACATTCCGCATGGATGGAGCTAGGATATATGACGTCAATACAAGTATTCAACAGTACTGGCAACAAATGTGACAGTTGGTTGGTGTACATATGTGTACGGACCTCTCAACCACTCAGGGACTAATTTCAACAGTAACAGGGACAAGGCAAGGACAAATCAGGGACAGTCATGGACACTTAAAATATTAGTACTATTAACTTGAAACATTGACAGAATCAGAGCATATGTATTAATACTTATTTTCTGAAGTAAAAGACATCTATTACTCTTAATTATTGTCATTATTCATTCAGTGTAATTCACCACCTTTCCTCCAAAGGTCACTGGTTTTAGGGGGGATTAAGAGGCTGGCCAGTTATTGTGCGAATGCTCTGACCATTGGTAGGGTTGCCACCTTTTCATATGGCCAGGATGGGATATATTTGGGACACACCAGATTTTTCAGGGCAACACATACCCATGGTCAGTACAACAGATAGTACTTTTGGTTTATGCCAAAATGTAAGCTTATTGTTGTAGCAGTTTAGCTGCTTCTTCTGTTTCATTTACTTGCTTATTCTGTTTCTTGTAACATGTAGGTATTTTACATACGGAAATAACTATTGTATGTGACTATTACATAAGATGTGGGACATAATTATGTCCTACGATCGCAGGATATTTTACATTTATAATGGTTTTGGTATGGACACAACTGCCTAGAGGGGGACTGTCCCTCACAATGTGGGACAAGTGGTAACCCTGACCATTGGGCTAGACTTAGCTGTTGGTGGCGCGCTAACATGATGCGTTTCACTTCCATTTGGTATAACTATCGACACTACAATGGAATACGGGCACGGGGTTTTAAATGTCATTTGTTCGAAGGATGGGGACTCAGTATTCAGCTACATGCATTTATGTTTGCTTCTTATTTTTGTGTTCGCAAAACTGTCTTGCATGCTTTGCATGCGTTTCAGTATCCATGGACACTGACAAGTGTGATTATTATTAGAGGCAGGCTGCCCTATTCAGCATTTTAGATTGCACGTAAACAGCTGACATGTCCATGCCTCCGTGTGGTGCTTGGACACGCCCTATGCACTCGCGCACGTTTCCTATGCATGTGGATGTGGCGGCAGCATGCCTTTATTAATATGCATATGGTGCTACTGCGCACTCTCTACACCACACAGTCGGCACAAGCCTAACGCCGTTCTTGCGCCGAGCTTCATGAATCCCAGGGACAGTCAATCACTCTGTTATGTCCTAAAGGGTTATTTACATGTATCCCATGAGCCTTTACTATAGCATTTTTAAGGGCTTGGCCTTCCTTGCAGGTTTACTGAATGGTTGGTGTGTAGGACATTTTTACTTTTTGGTTATGTTTTATATATATATATATATATATATATATATATATATATATATATATATATATATATATATATATATATATATATATATAACATATATACATTATATATATGTATATATATATATATATATATATATATATATATATATATATATATATATATATATATATATATATATATATATATATATTATGTGTATGTATTGTGTGCTTGTACGTAGTCTCAGTAGCTCAACAGGCAGTGCACTCTCCTTTGATGCAGAAGACTGTAGGTTCAATTTCCAGTGGATTGCGTAGAACTTCCTTTATTTATACACAAAAAACTGTTATTTACAAAATATTTACATATTTATAAAGATTTCCAAATGTACAAATATATAGATATACAAATCGGTTTACACATACATGAAATTTCCTTTACAATCAAAGTAAATTTTCATCCCTATTAGAGCTCCACTCCTTTTTCCATAACCACCATCTGATTTTACTTAATATTGTTGCTAACATCCATTTACCATTAAACAAAATTTAATTTATTTTTTTTCATTTCATAATACTGTACTAATATTAATATTAATATTAAGAAATTATTGTAAAAGGTGCTGCACTCAGAGGAGTATGGTGAGCATGGCCTGGCTACAACCATGTGACATGCATGTAGACATGTTCATGTGATTTGTATGGTGAACAGGGTCTGGCTACATCTGTGTGACATGCATGTTGACATCTTCATGTGATATATATGATATGCAGGGCCTGGCTACAACTGTGTGACATGCATGTAGACATGTTCCTGTGATCTGTATGATGAACAGGGCCTGGCTACAACCATGTGATGTGCACATAGACTTCATGTAATCTGTATGGTACTAAAATGATGATGCATGTCAGTGAGATAGTCCTCATCTCACTGATTACATCACTTCTGTTACTTTGTATGCTGCAAAGAAGGCAATGCACCATGTTTCTCATGCCAAATCATATACATTTTGATTGATATTAATATGTAAAGCTCTTTATCAAGCATGTTTTGTTCATTTCCACTGTGTTAGGATGATCTTGTCTACTGTTTAAGCAGTCAGTTTACACTCTACAGTGATAACTGGTTGACCACAAACTTGGTATGTGGCTAACAGTATAATAATGTGTTCAGAAACTATGAATTAAGATGGAAATAATTTGATGACTTGACAGACATTTGATTACTAAAATGTAGTGCTAAAAATATTAAGTGACATATCATTTTAGAGCATATGCAAGCTGGGATTAGTCTCAAAGATAGATTTATTAGTTCCAAGTTTTACTTTTAGATGATAATTTTGAAATTGGCTTAAAATATTTTGTTTCTGGCCTAATTGTCTGAGGATACTACAAGAATTCATTAGAGGGCCAAATGCAGAATGTTACTGTTCTGGAAAGGGAAGCAAGTTATTTCTTTCTAAGAGTAAGAAGTAAACATAATTTGTACCTATCATTACCTCGTATTTAAACTGAAGAGAAATTCAGGATGTAGTTAAAAGCCATGGTATTACTTGATTAATAACCAGAATGTGGCACCGTAAATAATTAATAGACTTTAATTTCTCAATATGTACTAAAGTATATATAATAGGATTAGTTTGTAATAATGGTGGGGTGTGTGAAAAGAGATCCTCTGGTGAAGGCAATATGATGAATTTTGTGGGTGTGCAATAAATGTTTCTATAAATGTGTATGTGTGGGGGATATGTCTCTCTCTCTCTCTCTCTCTATATATATATATATATATATATGTGTATATGTATATGTGTATATATATATATATATATATATATATGTGTGTGTGTGTGTGTGTGTGTGTGTGTGTGTGTGTGTGTGTGTGTGTGTGTGTGTGTTGTGTTGTGTTGTGTGTGTGAATTCTTGTAGTATCCTCATACTGGGTGACTTCAACTACTCCTCCATCAACTGGGAAAACTACTCATGTACCAATACACTTGCCCAATGTTTCCTTGAATTCATTAATTCAAATGCCCTGGACCAGCTCGTTCTTACCCCCACTAGAGGTATCAACATCCTTGACCTGGTCATTACTAACATGGGCGACCATTGTTCTACACCAATAGTTAACTCGCCCCTTGTTAGATCCGACCACAAACTAATAACCCAGGAAATCCACATCCCTCCCACCCACACCCACAAAGGTAACCACCATGAAAAACTTCTCTAAAGCTAACTTTGGGCTCCTAAAAACAGAGCTGGATAACTTCATGGCACCCATGCAAATGGACAATAGTTGCATGACCACTGAATCATACACCAATGCAGTGTACAAACACGTACACAAATGCATGGATCTCGCCATATCCAATAGAACCAAGATGCTCTCCTCCAAAAAAACAAAGCCAATCTGGTGGTCCCCTGCCATATACAAACTCTACAACAGAAGGAGGAAACTGATGTGGAATAAGGTGAAGTCCCAAGACAGGAAAAACTTCCTCATCAGCCTCAATAAAAAGTTGAGATCCCTCATCAAATCCTCTAAAGCTAGCTATGAAAACAGAATTGCAGCAGATAGTAAAGACAACCACAAGGCCTTCTATAGTTATGTAAAGAATCTTCATGGCAATACCCAGATTTGCTCTGAGCTACTGCACAATGGTACCTCCTATAACAATCCAACAGATATTGCTAATATACTGGCTGGCAGATTCAGTGCCAACTTTACCCCTCCCCCCCAAAGGACCAATCACAATACCAGTAGATTGCCAGGCATCCAGTATTACTGCTGCACAGGTTAAAAGAGCACTGTCCAAGGCCAAGAATACAGCTTCCATGGGACCTGACCATATCCCTGGCTGTGTTCTACATGAACTACAGAGTGAACTGGCACCTCTCCTGTGTGCTCTGTTCAGTCAAAGCCTCACCTCAGGCTTTGTCCCTACCAAATGGCGCACTGCTACAGTCATCCCTCTCCACAAGGGAGGAGCAACTACAGACCCTAGGAACTATCGCCCCATTAGCCTGATGGGTCTAATATGCAAAGCTATAAAATGCATCATCATGGACCTAATAAACAAAGATATAGGGAATCTCCAAACTCTGGATCCCACACAGTTTGGTTTTGTGAAGGGTAGATCATGCCTGCTCAACTTGTTCGACTTCTTTGAGTTAGTCAACAGAGCTGTGGATGAAGACAAGGTGGTTCATAAGCCTACCTTGATCTGGCCAAGGCGTTTGATACCATTCCCCATTCAGGAACCATAGAAAAGCTCATTAAGCTAGGAATCAACCCTTATATCACTAGATGGGTTGCAAACTGGCTCACAGCTAGAACCCACAGTGTGAAAGTAGCAGACTCCAAGCTAGACTGCCGCCCAGTCACGAGTGGAATCCCACAGGGTTCTGTCCTGGGTCCTCTCCTGTTTGGTATCTACTTCTCTGAAGTACAGGCCAACACAAAGGGTCTCTGGCTGAAAAGTTCACATACAATTGCAAGTTGGGAGCTATTATTAACTCCCCGAGTGATGTTGACATCCTACAGAAAGGCCTCATGAGACCAATGACTGGTGTCAGAACCATGGCCTTAAGCTCAATGTCAAATAATGTGTGATCATCTCCTTTGGGAAAATCCAAGTTCCCATGAATTACCACATTGATGGTAGCCCACTGAACACAGAAGGTGTTATAAGAAATCTGGGAACACAGGTTGACAGCAGCCTCTCTCTTGACCACCACATTGCCACTGTGGTCAGAAAGTCCTTCTATGTGGCACATCTCATTACTAAGGGTTTTGCCTCCAGGAAGAAAGAGGTCATTGTCTCCCTCTACTCTTCCCTCATTAGGCCAGTCATCAAGTACAATGCTCCTTTTGGCATGTACCTCACAAGACACCTGCAACAACTGGAGAGGCTGCAAAAATACCTCACAAAGAGGATCCTAGGCCTTAAACACTTGTCCTATATGGACAGACTCAAAAAACTCCAGCTATTCTTTGTCTCATACCGGCTACTTAGAGGCGATCTCTGCTTGACATACAAAGCCATGTCTGATCAAGCTCTGTTAGAAATGCTACATCTAAAGAAATGCCAATCCCACCACACCACACGATCCAGTGACTTCAACCTCATTACCACAATCAACAGAATGTGCTGGAGGGACAGGTTCATAACCCAGAGACTGCCCTTGCTATGGAATAGACTTCCCATACATATCAAACAGAGCACCTCACTGGCCCTCTTCAAGAGAAATCTTGATGAGTCGATAGGAAATAGAAAATTCACCCTGGGGATCACTCCAGTGGCTCTACTCGACAGAGGCACTGTGAACTAAGGTCGGGTGGCATGATGTCAGTTTAATTCTATGGGCTAGGTTTGTAAAGGCTCTAGGACCATAAGCCTAGCACATCTATGAACCTATGAACCTATAACTATATATATATATATATATATATATATATATATATATATATATATATATATATATATCTGTGGCAGGGCTAGTCACTCGATGGTCTAAAATATGGCTCTAGGTGATTCGGTCATGTTGACTAATGTCATCAAAAATGGACATGGGTAGTTATCAGTGATAAGTGGGTTGAGAACCTGGCCTACTCTGACCCACACCAGGGACCCATGCTAAAGGTGGGAGGGGTATATGTGCCCCTATTGGCCAGTGTATGCCCACCGTAAAGCCCAGCAGCCCTGGGTTAATAAGCTACTGGCTGGCTGGTGTCTAGTTGCCCAGCCTGGGTTACCTGGGATAGCTCTGTTGAGTGAAAGCTGGATGTTAAACCAACCAACCTGCCAAACATGAACTGGGAATGGCTACACTTATAGTAGGTTCACTGACATGATGCAGCTTGGAAGTGGATGACATGATGATACAGAGGAGGTTGGACATCCTATGCATCCAGGAGATGAGATGGAAGGATAGCGCAGCAAAGCCACTTGACTTGGGATCCAGGGTCTACTACTCAGGTGGAGGGCAGGCTAGAAATAGTGTAGGAATTGTGGTGAGAGAGAGGCTTCAGAAGGCAGTAAGGGATATCATCAGAATTATTGACAGACTCATGGAAGTCCGACTCCAGTGTAATGATAGGGCAGTATTCATTATCTCAGCCTATGCCCCACAGCAGGGATGTGATAGTGAGGAAAAGAGTGCAATCAGACAGCAGTTGCAGAACCTATTAGATAAAGCAGGACAACATGAATTGATGTTGATAATGGGTGACTTGAATACACATATTGGGACAGACAGAACAAGATATGAGGACTGCCTGGGTCCACATGGGTGGGGCAACAGGAATAAAGAAGGAGAAGCCATTCTAGACTTCTGTCTGGCAAATGGCTTGATAGTAGCCAACACATGGTTCAGAAAGAGAGACATTCAGAAGATCACATACAAGAGTAATCAACATGCAACTCAGGTAGACTTCCTCCTAGTAAGGAAAAGGCAGAATCCATAATTGCAAAGTCATCCCCCAGTGAAACAGTCAGCCCACAGCATAAACCACTAGTTGCCACAATCAGCTGCAAGCAGTGGTCAGAGAAGGCTCTAAGGTCAATAGAGACCAGGATGAAGACCTGGAAGTTGACTGGAGAGAAAGAACAGTTCAAGGAATTACTCAGTGCTTTAGCACCCCAAGAAGAGGAGGAAATAGGTGGAGTTGAAGAAGAATGGCAGTGCCTAAAAACAGCATGTGTTAGGACTACAGAAAAGATATGTGGCTGAGCCAGGTATGGAAATAAGGTACATAAGGAAAGCTGATGGTGGAATGCAGAAGTCCAAGAAGTCATCAAAAGAAAAAAAGGAGTGCAGGAAGACGTGGGAGATAGAAAAGACTGACCAGGTTAGGAAGGACTACTGGCTGGCTAACAAAGAAGCTAAGAAAGAAGTTGCAATAGCAAATAATAGGGCATAAGAGGCACTCTGCCAACTTCTGGAAAGTGACTTAGTAAGGGGCACAAAGAAACTATATCAGGTTGCAAGGCAAAGACAGAAAGATAAAGAAGATAGTTAGACAGCCTTCATAAGAGATGCCAGCAACAACCTGCTCACCAGCCCAGAGGACATCAAAGGCAGATGGAAGGAGCATTTCCAGCAGCTTCTGAATGAAAAAAAAACCCAGAGAAGCTGTACTACCCCAGAAACAGCCTACGATGAGAGAAGAAGAGGAGCCCACCCTAGAAGAAATAAGAACAGCACTAAGGAAGATGAAGTCAGGGAAAGCAGCAGGCTCAGATGAGGTCACAGCAGATATGATAAAGATGCTGGGTGAGATAGGGGAGAAATGGCTCCTGAGGGTACTAATAGCAGTGTGGAGGGAAAGGCATATCCCACATGACTGGAAAATAAGCATATTCATGCCAGTGTACAAGAACAAAGGGGCATCCACAACTGTGGGCAGTACAGAGGCATCAAACTCTTATCACATTGCATGAAAGGATATGCAGAGTAGTAGAATGTAAGATGGGAGATGAGCAGTTTGGATTCAGATCAGGATGCAGCACAACTGATTCAATGTTTGCATTGAGACAGATACTTAAGAAGAAGCTAGAGATGAGGATAGAGTCCAACTGGGCATTCCTAGATTTGGAGAAAGCTTATGACAAGGTCCCAAGAAAGCTAATCTGGGCAGTACTGCAGTGGTTTGAAGTCCCAGAAACATTGGTAGAATTAGTGCAGGCTATGTACAAGGACCCAATGACTCAAGTACGGATGGTGTTCGGCCTCACAGAGGGGTTCCCAGTGGGAGAGGGTGTACATCAGGGTTCTGCTCTGACCCCACTGCTGTTCATACTGGTGATGGACTACATTAGCAAACAGGATGGAGGGGACAAATCAACTAAGCTGCTGTATGCAGACGATATGGCAGTACAGGCAGACTCTGAGCTAGAACTTCAGCAAAGGATAGGAGAATAGAATGGAAATCTGAAGGCGCATGGGATGAAACAAAGAACAGATAAGATGGTGGTAATGGCAGCAAATTGGGGAAATTAGAAGAAGCTGAGAATAGAGATAGAAGGGAAGATAGTGGAACAGGTAAACAGCTACAAGTATCTGGGAGGAGTAGTTGAGGAGAAGGGTAGTCTGAATGAAGAAGTCAAAGCTAGAATCAGAGGGGCTGCAGCCAACTGGCATAGAGTATCAGGTGTAGTCTATGACAGAAGAAGGCCAAAGAAGCTGAAAAGTAAGGTGTACAAGACAGTGGTGAGACCAGTACTACTGAATGGTACAGAAACCTGGGCAGTAAAGGCAGAACAGTTGAAGAAGCTAGAGGTGATGGAAATGAAGTGCCTGAGAAAGGTGGTAGGATGCACACTGTGGGACAGATGAAGAAATGAGGACGTAAGAGCAGAAAGCAAAGTAGCTCCAATTGCAGAAAAGATCAAAGCGAACAGATTATGGTGGTTTGGACATGTCCAGAAAAGCAGAAGACAATCTGGTGAGGAAGATTTGGGGCAGACAGGAAGAAGGTAAGAGAAAGCAAGGACGTCCAGCAAAAAGGTAGATGGATTGTGTGAAAGAAGATTTGTGACAGTCAGGCATGAGTGTTGAAGAAGGCAGAAATGTGGCACTGAATCAAGAGAGTTGGTGACAACACAATACTCCAACCCCATGTAGAAAAAAAGGGGCTGAAGATGATGATGATGATGATGATGATCTCTGTGGCAGGGCTAGCCACCCCCAACAGTGTAAACCTTGGCTCTAGATGACTGTCAATGTTGAAGTGACACCCCAACCCCACGTGCAAAAATGGGAAAAGGGATTTAGAATGGATATAGACACACACACACACACACGCATGCATGCACACACGCAGACACACACACACACACACACACACACACACACACACACACACACACGCACACACGCACACACACACACACACACACACACACACACACACACACACACATATATATATATATATATATATATATATATATATATATATATATATATATATATATATATAAATATAAATATAAATAGAGCCATTCTATAAATGTGTGTACATATCTGTGTAAATCTGTATTTGTTTGTTTGCATACGTGTGTGTGTTCTGTATTTCTGTATTTGTATATGTATTTATAAAGATATGCACTCAAAATTTGTCACATTTAGAAACAATTAATCTAAAAATAACCTGTAACTTATGTTTAACTGAAAACCTATAATATTGTTAAAAACCCATAACATCTCAAAAAAGTAATAATAATATACTGAATGGAAAAGGATTGGATTAGGGTAGGTTAGGGCTAGGGCTAGCATAGATTAATAAGATGGTACAGGGGGGCACCTTACCTCCGCCCCTATTCTAGCCCCTAACTCTAACCCTACACATTATGGTACTAACAAGATAAAAGAACACACACATGCACTTATTGCCTTCTCTATTCTAACCCCTAACTCACAAACACGCTTGTACACACAGATACACACTCACATGTAGAACCCCAGTGCCAAAACTTACATGCAATAATCTAATACTCTACTATTTTGGTATTCAACAAACTAATCCATTAGACCATACTTACCAGCAAAAATTTGAATGATTAAATGAATCTGTGACCAAACATGCTGTACTCTTATATATCTGTATGTATACCTGTCTATATATGTATGTATGTATGTATGTATGTATGTATATAATATGGGTGCCCTGCATTTGGTCTCAATACAGGTTTGTTGACATCTGTTTAATCGACTGCATTTGATTGATATATGCAGATGGTCAGCAAGTGTGTGAGACTGACATTCCCTGGGTAGGGAACTATTCTCTTTACTAGGGGATCATGTCATCTTTAGAGTTAGTCTATATAATTAGCAGGGGGTGTGGGGGTGCAGGTGGGCTTGCCCCCTTGCCAAAAAAAATGTTTTTTTTTTTGTTTAAAAATTGCATACACCAAAGTTCATGCTTGGTAATGTGTCAACATTCTGTTTTTTGACCTTTTGCAGTCGACATGGCTAAAATGAGTAATGAGTAGACCCATATATATATCTATATCTTCTATAAATCTCTCTCTCTCTCTCTCTTTCTATATATATATATATATATATATATATATATATATATATATATATATATGTGTGTGTGTGTGTGTGTGTGCCTGTGCACACACACACACACACACACACACACACACACACACACACACACACACACACATATATATATATATATATATATATATATATTTTTTTTTTTTCCCATCAAGCCAATTCCAGCATTCAGATAGTAACAAATTATTTAATAATATCTCAAAATCACAATGACCCCACAACCGACCCAAGGTTTCACCCAAAGGCTTTCTCAATGTTGGTGGAAGACCTCATTTAAAACATTTAAATACAGCCATTGCTTGCTTTACCCATCTATCAGTCAGTTAATGATTTCCCTTTGAAAAAGCAACAGGGGGGAGTTTGTTTTTCTACAAAGAATAATGAGACTTGCTAATGAAGTCAGGGTGAATTTTAAATGCAAGAGGAGTGTTTCTACTTTGGCCTCTGTAACAGGATATGAAATAATGACAGATATTTCAGCTAATACAGACACTCCAGCTGATTTGAAGGAAGTTTCCCATCTTCAGAAAAAATCAATTTTAAAGGGGCATGCCTAGTTAAAAAATGTGGCAGCAGAAAACGTCAAAGTAAAGGAAAAAATGTTAATGATGTTGCAGAATCTGATGAAATAGTGTTAATTTGGTTATTTAACTGATTACACCTTTTCTTCTGAATGAGTTTCTGTATAAAATAAAGACTTAACATTTACACTTGTATGACCAATAACATTCTTGGATGTTATGTTTGATTTAAAGAGAATCTGTAGGAATTTGAATTTAATGTATTGGTTTGATACTCCTAATTCTGTATTTGATTATGATTTTTTTTAATTCAGAAAGTCTGAATTTATACCACCATATCATCCTTCAGTATGGTGTTTTGAGAATATGGTTGTGAAGGAGTTGGAACAAATAGAGGCTGTGTTGTTTAAAAATCAATTTTGTAATTTATCAAAACATGAAAGGGAGGCATTACATTCTGAAAAAACAATAAAAATGTGATTGCAGGAGCAGATAAAGGAGGGGCAGTTGTAATCTGGGACATAAGGGATTATTTTAAAGTAACAAAAAGGCAATTATCCAGTTGGAAGATTTATTTCCCTATGTTTACTGATCCACCCTCCTGTTTAAACAACAGTTGGATACTTTTTTGATAGAGTCAGTGGAAAGTGGAATAATTTCTCATGAATAGATGGGGAAACTTAAGGTAAATGATCTTAAACAACCATTTATCTATTTTCCACCTAAAATACATAAAAATATTTTTCCCCTCCTATTAGACCACTTGAATCTGGGAGAGGTTCTTTAACAGAACCGGCATCGGCTTTTTTAGAATATTATTTAAAACCTGTTCTGTCTCTCATTCCAGCAAGACTTGGGTACTACTTATTTTTTGAATGTTCTGAAGATGATGGTTAGCAAGAGGGTTTATTTGGTAACTTTGGACGTGAATGCCCTGTATGCCAATATCCCACATTCAGGTGGAATACAAGCAGTTAGACATTTCCTGGTGAAGTATGGGCAATATAAATTAGAATTTTATGAATTTATTGTGGATTTGATGCACCGCACTTAAATATAAAATGTTGTCTTCATTCAGGAATCTTGTAATTTACAAATAAATGACATGTCAGTGGGGGTTAATTTTCCCCAATATATGCAGAAATTTTCATGGGTGTTTTATAGGAAGGAATCATATGCCAGTAATAGCATTAGACATCCTTTGATTGCAAGGGATCATGGGTTTGTACCCCTGCTGGACTGATTCAAGCAGCATCTTCTGTGGTTGTGCAATCCAATCTGGGAGTGGAAATACTTTCTGTATTCTGAACAGCAGTAGGCAAATGTTGGACTGGTATCACAGGGCAAATCATCTTGAGGGCTGTCTTATCCTCTGCTCTCCTTGCAAGGTAGTTTCATACATAGTGAGCCCTTCTTTCACTCCTCGTTTCCAGGTACATTTGCCTGAGGCAAGAGAATGCCACGTGTTCATGCTGATGGAGAGAGCACTGAGGTCATGCTTGCATGTGTCCTTGTAGCACAATTTGGGTCACCCTTTCAGCTTCTTTCCAGACTACAGCTCTCCAAAAAGAAGTTCAATATTTGGCCATTCTTCATGTGTGAGACATGACCCATCCAGAGCATATGCCTCTGCTTCAGGAGGGTGAACATGGAGGTGTTGCTTGTTCTTTCAAGCACTATGCTGCTGGGGATCTTGTCCTGCCGTGAGATACCAAGTATGTGTTTAAGGCAGCGCATATGGAATACGTTGCATCACTACTCCTGTTTTGAACACAAAGTTGATGTTTCAATGTCATACAGTGATGTACACAGACTATGTAAACCTGCATCTTGATGTGCACAGTGGTCTTATTATTAGCTGATAGTCTCTCTGTCAGCCTGGAACACATTGTGATAGTTTTACAGTGCACTTTTTGATTGGCTATAAAGCAATATGTCAGAGATGGTAGAGTCCAGATACACAAACTCATGGATGACCTCCAGCTCATAGTCGCTCACACTGAATAAATGGCTCATTGCCCACACATTGGCCCATAACCTGGGTAATGTTTAAACTGATTGTGAAGGCAAATTCTATACATGCATCTACAAAGTGACTGATGTTTCTGCTGAGTGTGAGTAGCAATAACTGCATCATGAGTGAACAAGAACTCCCTTAGATGCATCCTAAGCATGCTGGTCTTCAACCTTGGCACAGGAACAGCCATGGAATCAAAACAAACTCATTGGCTCGGTCATACCACCAAATGTGGGAAATGAGAGAAGGCTGAAAATTCAGCTA
This sequence comes from Protopterus annectens, assembly GCF_019279795.1. NCBI lineage: Eukaryota > Metazoa > Chordata > Ceratodontiformes > Protopteridae > Protopterus > Protopterus annectens. Next base: position 848,043,941 of record NC_056739.1, on the reverse strand, counting down.
CAAACACCAGTGGCCACGGTCAACATCTTCAGCATCTACATGCCTACTTTAACTTCTACCCAGGAAGTCAAGGACAAGTTTTATGATGAACTTAGTGCTGTCATTAGTGAGGCCCCTTCCCATGAACTGCTATTAATTCTTGGTGACTTTAATGCCAGAGTTAGCAGTGACCATCATAGCTGGCCATCCTGTCTGGGACATTTTGGAACAGGAAAAAGGAATGAAAATGGACAGCATCTCCTTGAACTTTGTTCCCAGTACGACCTTCAATGCCTTCTTTAATGTCAAGTGCCAGCACAAAGTTTTGTGACGATACCCAAGATTGAGACATTGGTGCCAGCTTGATATCATCCTCACCAAATACAGCAGTTTAGGTAGCATCAGGGTGTCACCCATTTACCACAATGCAGACTGTGATACTGATCACTTGCTTGTGTGTAATAAGGTGACCATTCAGATGTGAAGGTTCTTTCACTCAAAAAAAGGAAAGGAGGCTGCACATTGACATAGACAATGACCCTTTCAAAGTATGCAAGTTTGTTCAAGCACATGAAGAGGCCTTGTCCCACCCTGATGACACTGACACCAGCAAGAGACGGAAAAACTACTGGATATTATCTAGAACACTGCAATATCTATCTTTGGAATTTGCTGATTGGTTTTAAGCCCACACTGAAGTGCTGACACCCCTTATTGAGAAGAAGAGACAGGCACTGGCTGGAAACAGGTCCTCTCCCACTGAGGAGAACTTGCAGGCACTCCAATGTGCTTGGAGTCACATGCAGCAGGTAGCTCAGTAGTGTGCAAATGATTATTGGCTCCAACTTTGCTTCAAGATTCAGCAGGCTGCGAACATTGGTAACATGCAAGGAATGTACGATGTGATCAAGCAAGCCATCAGACCATCACAAAGAAAGAAGGACTTACATAAGTGGGCCACAGGCAGGGTCTTGAAGGACAGAACCAAGCAGATGGAATGCAGGGTGGAACACTACCTGCAGCAGTATGCCAGAAACAACATAGTTATGAAGAGAGCCCTGATTGCCATTGAACCTCTGCTAACTACGTCTGAACTGAAATCTGAGCCCACTGTAGAGGAACTCAGCAATGCACTAAAAGCACTGTTTTCTGGAAACGCCACTGGGAAAGATGGTATTTCCTCAGGAAATCCTTAAATGTACCAATGGTACCCTAATTTCAGAGCTGTATGCCATACTTTGCCAACACTATAGAGAACACAGTGTACTGCAGGATATGAGGGATGCTAACATAATTACTATCCATGAGAACAAGGGTGACAAAATTGATTGCAACAACTATCATGGCATCTCCCTTCTCAGTACCATGGGGATGCTGTTTGCACATGTTGTCCTGAAGAGGCTCTGTGTTCTTTCAGAGTGAGTATACACTGAGTCTCAGTGTGGGTTCACAGATGAATAGTCTACTATAGACATGGGGACTGTGGGGTTCTGCATCATGGGGTGACTGTGTGCATTGCTCTAGTGTTGTCAGTACTAAATATTTTACTTGTGTAAACACTACTTGAATTTTTGAAAGAAGGAGCATTATCACTTGTAATATATTTTGGATTTCATCTAGGGTGATATGTCATTGTGGTAGTTTTTAATGCTGGTCCAACATCCATGCCATGGAAATTTCAGCTAGCTGTACATCTAAGTGATAAAAAATGTGAGAGAGAGAATGTAGTCCTTTCTATAAAGATAATTTAAGACATACTATTGCCAAGTTGTCTTTTATCAGTATTGATTTAATATTGTGTAACATTATGAAATCTTCTAAGCATGCTATTTTGAATCATTTGGAAAGAAAATGGATTGGTAGTTCTGGTGGATTGTTAAAACCAGGGTTAAATTAAAAGTTTTAACAGGTATTTATTAACTATCAAAAAAAGAGGCTCAATATTTGAGCATACATATTGGAATGAGTTTAATTTATTTTTTATATGTCCTTATCAATATGTAGTCAAATATATTTATGTATGTTTAGCTAATAATCATATGTAAAATGTTTTTTACAGCTGTAATAAATATATTCAGTCACAAGATGGCATTAAAGTAGTTCTATATAGAAGTTTATATTTCACAGGCATTGACATTTTGATTGGGTAATGCAAGCAACAGGTGTATTTAAATTTTTTTAAGAGGAGCTTCCCCACAACATTGAGAAAGCCTTTGGGTGAAACCCTGGGTCTGTTGTGGGGTCATTGTAACTTTCTGATATTATTAAATAATTTGTTACCTGTTCCCTAAATGTAAACAGGTACCTTTTCATTCCTTATACCTCCTTACTCTCCCTTCTTCACTTACTTCATTACTTCTATCAAATTCTCTTTCCTGACTTTGTCTCTCTAAATATACCATAGGCCTGTTTTTTCCTTACTTTGTATTGCAATTCCTGTTTGTATTCGAACAACTTGCATTTAATTTCTCTACAAACTGTCTAAAAATTCTCTAAATATTAAATGATTTTCATATAACTTGTATCGAATCTTAACCAATATTTTTGTTATGTTTAATTTGTTATAATTATTTAAACTGCAGATGTTTTTGTTTTATTTTTGAAGATCATAAAATTATTGTTCTTAAAATGTTTTGTAAAAATGGACTTCTACCTAGTCAGACCTTTCCTTTAATCAAATGTCAATAAATATAATAAATAACAAATAATTTTCTATCTGAGTGCTGGAATTGGTTTGCTGAATGTTGTTGGAGCATTCTAGGCACTAGTTTGTTCCTTCTGTGCAGTTGGATGAGCTTTATACATATACATGTATGTGTGCATGTGCGTGTGTGTGTGTGTGTGTGTGTGTGTGTGTGTGTGTGTGTGTGTGTGTGTGTATAGATATATATATATATATATATATATATATATATATATATATATATATATATATATATGTGTGTGTGTATATGGGTCTATATTGTTCTTGTTCAAAATGCTAAAAGAACAAACACACATAATTGATCCTAGCACATAGAACAAACATTAACACGAATACCTAAGACATCGGGAATCAGTAGACTGCAATAGGAAAACCCTACCGCCAATTCCAGACATAGTTTGCACAACAAGTGGTTGAGTTATAAAACTGGGTATTTTAAGGTAAGGTATATCATTAGGGGAAGCTCCCATCACCACCACAATAATGCCTGCCAACCCTAACCTTGCTGCTGTCCCCAACTCTTAACTTTGCACCTTACCTTAAAAACCCTTTCCATAGCACCGCCACTATGCAAGACAGCCTCAGACATGTACCACATGCATAACATTAAATCTATCCCCTTACTTAATCCTAACCAGCAAACACAGATTGCCATCCCCAAAACCACACTCAACTACAAAAGTTGATCTTTCTACATTCAGAATTTCCAACAGTTGACCAAACATGCATTTGAACAGACACACATTCAACCACATTTGCACACATTTTGTTAAAAGTAGTAAACATTCGATGAATGAAAGGTAATCCATGTGTGTGTGTGTGTGTGTGTGTGTGTGTGTGTGTGTGTGTGTGTGTGTGTGTGTGTGTTTGTAACTGAGAAAAAAGTATATAAGTTTATTGTAAATATGTGACAAAAAGGAAAACAGCTCTTCTTGGATTCCTGTTCTTAGAATGAACAATAAAAAACTTACCCTTTGACTATCAGTTTCTCACCCCCCAATACATGGGCTGTCTCCAAAATGTACTGGCTGTAGGCCCCATCCAGGCCTTGATTCCAGCAGTTGCACCCAGTATAACTCCATTTACTAACCCTGACTGGGTTGGCATACTTCACACTTTCAGGGCCTTTCTTTTTGATGCTCCCCCAGGTGAGGAGCTAACGTCTTGATTCTAGTCCTCTCTGTTGCTTCCTTCTACACCACTGTAACTGATAATTTAGACATTACTGACCAGTATAGAGCAGTGCCTTGTCAGCTATTTGAGACTGTTTTCACCTTCCCACATTCCACAGTGCAGCACACATTTAAAAAGGCACAGTGTCTATTTTTACATCTAACATGTTACAACTACTCCCATCCCAGCATAATAAAAAGGGGCTTTGAACTCATACAACTGGGCTGTAGGCTCTGAATTATTCCATAGTATTGCCGTTAGCTAGGCTGGATGTGTGGGTAACAGTGTATTGAAAGGGTTTGAGGGATGATGCAGAACTTCGTACTGCCACTAGTCAGTCTATTCTGACATTGCAATGGGCATGACTGGTTGCCAAATGGAAATGCCCACCTAATAAATAGCATTTCAAGGCTTAGAAAGCTGACTTTGTAGCTAGACCTATACTTTCAGTAGTTGAGTACTTCCTTCTGGCATTGCTTTACTTCCTGTGGATATTGTACACATGGTGCCTCCTACCTTGAATGTCTTCGGATGGCTCTGCCCCTAAACCTACATCCTACATATGCATCTGTATATATATATATATATATATATGTTACATTCTTTAGTAAAATCAGGAGTCCGTCTCACAGGCTGTGAGCATATGACCTTAACAGTCTGTCTGCATCAAGACCATTTATTTTATTTTATTTTGATTTTGTTAACCAAGGTAGAGTACTGATTCCACTGAGACCCATTTCAATCTCAGGAACACAGTAGATACAGGCCATTATATACAGAATGAATAACAAAACGCAATGTATACATATGTTATATACAAAGTGAATATCATAGTTTGCTTGAGGGTATAAAGACAATAAATAGATGACAATATACACAGAATAACTGACAAAACACAATATATGCATGCATTATATTCATATTGGAAATCAGAGTTGGCATGCTGAAAGTATCACAAATAAAAGTAGAGCATGTACAGAGAAAAAAGCTAAGAAGAGTTGAAGCTATAGGACCAGAGGGACAGTGCAGTTGCATTTTCTTAAGAGTGAAAATTGGGTAAGAAGAACAAACTTTAAGAAGAGAGAGATTCTAACTGTCTGGGACCAAGGACTAAGGAATCATGGTCTGTGCAGTGAAGCATAGTTTGAAGGGGGGGGGGGGTTGAAAGAGAAGAAATGAGTGGCTAAGATTTCTAAGGTCATATGCTGGTACATCCTTGAATAGTCAGGAGGCTAGTGGAGGGAAGGTGTCATTCTTGATAAGTTTAGATAGCTAAGAGATGGAGGTTTGCTTTTGCCAAGTGCCAAAAAGTATTGTTTTTGTTTTAGATGAGCTTAGTGGTAATTGTTTAGGAAAAAGTGGTATAAAGAAAGGTTTTTAGCCTTAACGCATTATTCAATGGTAGCAACTAAATCAGGCTTATGTAAGAAAATGAAGGCAGTAATCTGTTCAGTTTTGTTTCTTGCATTTTGTGTGTTAATTAGGAAAAAGGACAGCGGAAATGGACCCAGGTTAATTTCAATATTACTACAAAGTATTAATAGGAGTAAGGTGGTGAAAGTCTGTACAGAAATTTGGATACATGCAGCAACAAATTATCAAATGATAAATGAGTGTATATATATACATATATATATATATATATATATATATGGTTCCCTATCAGAAGCCTGAAACACTTTAAGCCTGAAAATCAAAATCCTGAAAACTATAGACTGAAAGTTCAAAATCCTGAAACTCAAAATCCTGAAAACACAAAATGGACATACTGACGTCATTGTGGCTTTGCTATTGTTAGCCCTGTGGTGTTGGGTCATGCGTTGGGTTCAGGTAAGTGTGCGGTTGGTTTTATGTTAGGGTTAGGGGCGGTTTAAGTGAGTTAGGGTTAGGGCGCAGGTTAGGCATGTATGCAATAGTGACAAATATTGGGGTTAGGGGTGGTTTAAGTGAGTTAGGGTTAGGGCACGGGTCAGGTGAGTGTGCGATAGTGACGGACCTTAGGGTTAGGGTTAGGGTCAGGGTCAGTTGGTAGATATTAGTGTCTTTATAGTGACATATTAGCATTATTTGTGTTTTCAGGATTTTGGTCTTTTAGGATTTTGAACTTTCAGTCTATAGTTTTCAGGATTTTGATTTTCAGGCTTATAGTGTTTCAGGCTTCTGATAAGGAACTATATATATATATATATATATATATATATATATATATATATATATATATATATATATATATATATATATATACACACGAGGGGTTGGTCACTGAAGTAGTTTGAGTGGTAAGTCTGGTAGGATATGGTAATGGGGAGAAGAGATGGAGTACATGTATGGGCTGAATGAAGCAAGTATAGTATAGCAGCATTAAACAAAACTGGGTGAAGTATGAGTGGGGAGTACTTGACTGAGTAAGTCATACGTCAGCTGTTGTTTGGAGGTATGGTAATGGGTGTTATCAGGAGGAGCAAAAGTAGGTACTTAGGAAAAAAAGTGGAGCACATTCTGTGGAAAAAGTAGGGTTACCACCTGTCCCTCTTTGTGAAGGACAGCCCCACTTTGGGCAGTTGTGTCCTGTGAAACAACTTAAAAAATGGCAAATGTCCTGAGATTTTAAGACAAAATATATTTCTTAAGTTTTCTTTAATAGTTGCATAAAACAGTTATTTTGTATCTGGAACACAAATATTATATCACATAGTATAATCAACGCAAATGCTATAAACATAAGCTTTTATTTTAGCAAAAAAGTGAAGTTCTGTCCTTTGCACTGGCTGTGGATATCTTTTGTCTTGAAAAATATCACATTTCTACAAAAAATGTCCCACTTTGGGCATTTGAAAAGGTGGCAACCCTAAGTAAAAGAAGAGAAAGACACATACCCCGGGATTCATGCAGCTTGCACCAGGTGCAGGTGTAGTGTTGGCATTCCAACACCAAATATGGCCAACAAGCAATCCAGGTGCGAGCTGTTTCCATGTGCACTAGATGCTTATACTACACCCGCACAGCTCCCAGCCCCTGTATGCTAATTACTCCATTTGCAGCAGTGTAGCATGCAAATGAAGGTATTAAGCAATCCAGCAAGTGGTGCAGGTGTAGTGTAAGCATGCAGAAATGTAAACCGTAAAAAACGGTTTACATTTTTGCAAACAGAAAATCGAACGGAGCCATGACAGCCGGCCAAACACATGTATTATATTGTTAATATATGCCAATGACTAAATATATAGCTATTGGCGTACAAATACATGTACAAAATATAAAAAGAACATTTAATTTCATTTTTCGCAATATCGCATAGTTTAAGTGCAGGGCAGCGGCACGCAAACTGGATCGCAAGGAAAATAGAAAAATATAGAATAAAACTGCAATGTAACACATATCATGATTTCCCCATAATAGTCAGTGGCAGGCATGTTACACCACACCATGGGGCAAGGGTTGCTAAGTGTCTGGGACAGTGTTTTGCATGGTAGCTAGGAATTAGTAGGCAATGCCATGCAAATGAGAGGAGTAATAGTGAGCCACAGATTCCCCACTGGTGTAAGGATGCACCTCACAGCATAGCATTATAACACCGAGGTGTGCCCTTGAGTTAGAAATGACATCAAGAGAGGGGTGCGTCACCTTTGCTATAAGCAGATTGGAGCATTGCTAATCCGGTTTTCCCATAGCTAAGCAAAGCTGCAGGAAAGGAGTATGTTGAACTGGCTATAGCTTTGCTTAGCTGAGAGCACACAAGGTAACTGAGTATGCATGTCAACGGAAATTAAAATGTGCTTAAACTCAGTAAATGGGTTTGCGCATTGCACAGTGGAGCTGAAACAGGAATGATATAGGAAAAAAATAAGGAAATGCTGCAACAGGGAAAATGGAGTACAAATGACTAATTAATACCTAGGAACCTACAGTGGGCCATTGAACAACAGCTAACAAGGCTGCAAGCAGCCACCTGCAGAACAAGAAAGGGGAAGGGCTGTACTGCAAAGAAAACAGTAAAGTGTCACAGCAGAACAAAGATTTGCATTATATCAGCTGCAAGACACATTTTGCAACACATGACTGGGTAGGGAAAGTACAAAACAAGAAAGACAGCAGGTGGAGGCATGCCAATAATGGGAGGGGATCCTGGTATAAAAGTAAATTAAAGGGCAACAGATTAATCAAGGCAGGCAAGCATAACTCCACACTAAAGGCCCCACACTTGCAGTACTCACTATAAAACCCATAATTAAGATACCCTGCATCTAGAATTTCTCAAAGACACCCAATGACATCAGCAACATCCATAGCACAATAGTATAAAGTGTGAAAGCACCTCACACACACTTGTGTATTCCCATACACTCTGCACCATTGGTGTATACAGATGGGACTTTTAATATGTACATGTTAGTGGCTGCCATAGCTTTGATCCACCAGCACATGTTGGAGACTGAAGGTGGTGTGGAGGATGATGCTCAGAACCACCCCAGGCACCAGAGGAGGAGAAGAGTGTTCAGACCCAGGGTAACCTACTAGGGGCTACATGGAGATAGTAGAGCATTACAGGGAGGACAGGGACACCCTACAGCAACTTGTGGAGCTGTGCCGGCCATGCCTTGGAGCCAGAACAAACAGAGGGGAACCCATCCCAGTGGATACGAAGAATAAACTTCCCCCAAACGCAGGAGGAGGTGGCCAGCAATATGCTTCTCTTCCACCGTGTGGCAGAATTCCCTGAGGTACTGGGTGCAATAGACTGCAGGTAGATACACATCAAGTCACCACCCGGTGAGCAGGGTAGGCACTACATAAACAGCAAGGGATACCCCTCCATCAACTGCCAGGTCGTGTGCAATGCCCAGGGCATTATCATGGATGTGTGTGCTGGCAGCCCTGAAAGCTATCACGACTCCCACATCTGGCATGCCTCACAGCTGTATCAGGTATTTGCCAGGGGGGACATCCCATATGGCCACCTGGTGTGGGATGCTGGCTATGCACTGGAACCGTGGATGATGACTCCCATCAGAAATGCACACACACCCATGCAAAAATGCCATAATGAAGTACACGCACAAACCAGAATCATCATAGAGAGTGTCTTTGGGATGCTTAAATCAATGTTCCGTTGCTTGGACATATCTGGTGGAGCCTTGCAGTACTCACCAGGCACATGTACCCACATCTTCATAGTATGTGCCATGCTACACAATATAATCCTGTGGAAACAGCTGCAACAGGGACAGAATGGTGAAGGCCCTCACAGCCCAACACCATTGCCAAGGGCCCCACAGGCACAGAGGTACTCAGACCATGAACACCCTGAGCCAGCCCCAGTAGGCAGATGGAGGCATGCCCAATATGCCCATGCCTTGGCAAAGAGGGAACGTATAGCACACAAACTGACAGTGTAGGCACCTACGGACTGACACCTTTCTCCACCTGCATACACAGTAAAAATGTATGGCACACACACACAAGACTACCTGTAAATTGTCATGTATAGGCAGTCTACTGTGTGCATCCAACATAGGCAGCCCTCAACTATTTCCCAAACAACTGTTATTGGCACAAGGTAAGTCAACACCTGAACAATATATTAAGCTAGCATGTGCTGATACTGTATGTATAGATTCATAGTTTCATAGGTAGGTACTTGGCTAACTGCCTGAGGGCATTCATAGGCCTAGCCAAAATGTGTCAGCTTTTGCCACCCCATTGATTAATTAACTGTCCCTCTTTGGAGCAGAGCCAACGGCAGAATCCATGGGGTGTATCTACTGTTTCCCATCCACTCTTCAAGGTTTCTCTTGAAGAGTGTTAGTGAGGGCTTTGTATAATGTAATTAGGGATGTAGTTCCAAAGCATGGGGAGTTTCTGTGACAGGAATCTGCCCCTCCAGCATCTTCTAGTTATTGTTGTGGCAAGGTTTAGCTCACTACAGTGCGTGGCTTACTCTGACATGGATTCCCATAGGTGGAGCATATCCATTAAGCCTGAGTTGGACATGGCTTGGTTGGCCAGCAGAGATCATCTCTGGGTAAATGAGATGTAACTGAGTAAAGCAGGAGTTTATTCAGTCTGGCTGCATAGGACATATGTCTGAGGCCAGTAATCCTCTTGGCGCGGTATGTTCGTGGACCTTCCAGCTGTCGGAAGTGTCTTCTGAGGTACATCCCAAATGGGTTATTATACTCTATGATTGGACTGATGAGTAAAGGGGCACTATAACCTCAGTATGTCTAGATGCAAACCCTTTCGTAATCAGGTGGCCTACATAGAAGGATGTCCTAACTACTTTGGAGATATGATTATCAAAGGAGAGATCACTATCTACCTTAGTCCCCAGATACCCTATTACTTCGTCTGTATTAAAGTGGCTGCCACTTATGTGTTAATATGTGGGTGTTTAGTTATTCCAAAATGGAATGACCATGCAGTTTGTGGCACTTAGCTGGAGTCTATGACTTTGACTCCCTGTGTCAGTCTCTGTGAGGCCCCTTGAAGGATGTCAGTGTCAGCTGGACTGTCAATTATGGCTCCCAGTTTGCAGTCATTGTCAAACATGGTCTGCCATAGTCCACCTGTGTTTTCCTGTACGTCTGAGAAGTATATACCAAACAGTAGGGGTCCCAGGACTGAGTCCTGTGGGACACCAGTTGTGACTGGTTAAGAGGTGGACCTGGAGGCTGCTTGTCTTACCATGTGAGTTCTGTGTGTAAGCCTGTTGGCAACCCATCCTGTGATGTATGGGTGTATGTACAGGCTGGTGAGATTATCAATAATACCTGAGTGGGGAATGGTGTCAAAAGCCTTTGCGAGGTCCAGGTAGTATGTGTGAACCACCTCTCCCTTCATCTAATGTCTTGGTGACTATCTGTAAGATGTCAAACAGGTTCAGTAGGCATGATCTGCACTCAACCAAGCTGACCTGGTTGGGTCAAGTGTTTGGAGGTTACCAATGTCTTTGTCAATGAGTGCCATGAAGATGCATTCCATAGCTTTGCAGACCAGGCTAGTCAGGCTTATGGGGTGGTAGTTACCATGGTCAGTTGTGTTTCCACCTTGGTGGAGTGGAATAACCATTGCTATGTGCCATTGTATTGGCATGTAGCCTGTGTAGAGGCTGAGGTTGAAAAGCTTAATTAGGTGGGGGGTTAGTTTGTCTTGTAGTGTTTGCAAGACGCAGTCTGGGACACCATCTGCCTCCACCGATGCTGTGTTTTGCCATCTGAGAGGGCCATTTCCACCTATGTGTCTTTGATGCCTGGGATACTATACTTTCCGGGTATTGTGGGCTCTTTAGGGGGTGAAGTTTGCACTGAATGTATCTGCAAGGATGTTGGCGATATCAGTAGGGTCAGTATAATTTGTGCTATATTGCACTGGCACAGTGCAAATCTGTGTGTTACCACTTAGATCCTTGACATAGCCAAAGAAGGCTTTGTAGTTATCTTTTGAATCCCTGCCTATTTTCCTGTTGATGTTAGCCTTGGATGATTTCATGATGGGCCTATGTTTCTTACTAATACTGGTCACGGATGTCTGCCCTTCTTGGGTTTTGCTGTTTTTCTGGACTACTGTCCTACTTCTGTTTTATAGCCTGTTTATTGCAGGGGTCCACCAGACTGGTGTCCTTATCTAGGAGGAGTGAGTCTTGGTTTACCAGTGATGGCATGATCCATGAATCCTTGTAGGTGCTTATAGAGTGCATTTGTAAATCTTTCTGTATCTTGAGCAGTGTTTTCCCTTAGCATGGGGGCTATGAAACCTCCCACCTCTGTCTTTAGTAGTGTGAATTTAGCTGTAGGAAAGGTATTCACTGTGGTTTCCTTGGGTGGGGGAGATTGTTGGGTGTGGAAATCGTCAGTGAATAGTCCATGGTCAGATCTAACCAGTGACCAGTGTACCTCTGCTGTGGTGCACCTGTCGCCCATGTTGGTGCTTACCACTTATTGTATGTTTCCACCTCTCATTAGGGAGTTTACCGTTTGACACAGGGCATATGAGGTGATAAATTCCAGGAAGCACTGGGCCTGGAAGTGAGTACTCGAGTACGTTTCCCAGTTAATGGTAGGGTAGTTGACATCGACCAATACCAGGGTGTTCGGTAGGACTCTCATGTTTTCCACTGTCTCCAGGTAGAAGGAGTGGTGGTCCTGGGTCATGGAGGGTGATCTGTAGCAGGCTACAGTTTGCATTGCAGTTGTGGCTGATGTTAGCTGCACATGGATGATCTCAGAGGTATCATGCTGCCCCACTAACCTGGAGGTGTAGGTATCCCTGATGAATATAGATATACCCCCTCAATGTCTGTGTCAGTCCATGTTCTGTGGCCGAAATGTGTGGTTATGGGTTGTAGTCCAGTCATGCTGGTGTACTCTAAGAGCCTGAAAACAGGTCTCAGTTACTGCACAGATGTTGATGTTGTCCATACGGAGGAGTGCTGTGAGTGTGTGAATGTTGTGATTACAACCCCTGGCATTGAGTAGCATAACCCTCAATGATTTCATTATTGTGCTGTTTACGGAGGTGGGAATCACATTTGTGACTCACCTAAAAAAGTCACCATGGGGGTGCCAATAGCCTTGGCCAGTATTCCAAAACACATGCAAGCTGGTATGGTATTGTTGCATGCATGTTTCCTATCTGTGCTTGTTTCTCATCTTTCCTGTAGGTAACCTACTGGTAAGCAATAGAAAGCCTTAAACTTATACAAGTCTTCTAGCTTCCAAGATAGGCTTTTGGAGTGATTAAATATCAGTGTTCTGTATGTTCTTGCTGTACTTAACTGTTTTCTGACTACATGGTGATTTTTCACTGTATATTGTGATCTGAAAGCTCTGTTTATTTGCATATTATGTCTGTGATGGCCTGCACTTTAGAGGTTCATATATAGGTAGTAGGCTATATGATGCTCAAGGGCATTTAGAAGCATAGATACAGTGTGTTGGCTTTCTCCACGCCATTGATGAAGTAACTGAGCCTCTGTCAAACATAGCCAATGAAGTGATTCCAGGCAGAGTTGCCGGAAGCTGTTGAAGACTGGAGTGGCGGAGGGTGATAGGGGCACTTAGTGATCTAAAGAGGGCATGTTAATGTGAAACATCAACACCATTCAATTTCCCCAACAGGTCTTGCTGCTATAAAACTGGAGGGGCTCCCCCACTCCCTGGCTGTATGATTCTGGGACACATGATCCCAGGGGTGTATATTCTGTTACCCATTCACACATCAAGGTTTCTCATGAAGTGTGTCAGTGAGGGGCTATGCCTAATGTAGTTAGGAATTTAATTTATAGTCTCTCATTTCATTTGTTGTGTTTGTATTTCAAGAGTAAGTGAAGCTCAGTGGGTTTTGGCACCTCTACCTTTGCTTAGCCTAGCTTACACATAGAAATCATCTAAATAGGAAATAGGCAGAAGCAGCGTTGTCAACAGTGTAATGTTTACAGCATTTGCATAGTATCTGTGCATTCCTGGGTCAAATTCCAATAAAGGCAGAGATGTTTTTCATGGTAAAAAGTATACCTTAACCACAGCTTCTATATCTAGGTAGTATTCTTCAGTATAATAAATATTTGAAACACCCATGTGTGCTGGAGGGTAAAGTCAACAGAGAATTTAATGTTATGTAAGCACATAGTGAGATGTTACTTCATTGAAATGCATATATCCTGAGTAGTTCGCAGATGTGGCAGTGTTTGCGCGCACAGGTTATAAGTTTTAAAATTTGTTTAACTGTGTTTAACTATTGCTTTAATGTCACACAAACACTTTTAAACATGCTTACAACTGCTTAAATGAACCTTATTCTGGAGTAAAACACATTTTTAAAGCATTGCAGGTGCTGAACCCTGGACCATGCACACCATAGTTATGGGATTTCCACTAAGCCATCTGAGCTGTATACATGTTTTGTGGTCTTTAGACTACACTTACTATATAGGCATTCCACAGTACTGACCACAAATGGGACAGTCACTTTGTGTGCATATGTACAGTACATTGTAATGTACTGTAGTTTGTGAATCAACATATACAAGTCTACATATGTATTACTGTTACAAATTGATACTAAATACATGCCAGTGATGTCTGTATATATATATATATATATATATATATATATATATATATATATGTATATATATATATATATATATATATATATATATATATGTGTGTGTGTGTGTGTGTGTGTATATACAGTTACATCTATAGCCATATATATAAACATCTATAAACACACTTTGTGACACAGAAACAATCCAAAGGAATTTAAGTGTACACAAAATGCATGCAGCTCTGCTATTATAACTATAAATATTAACTTAATTCACCATAGAAGAAATGGTTGTTGTGTATGTGGTGACTTGGCTGGGGGGGGAGAAATGATGGGCAATGAAATTATGCATCAAGGAGAGACTGGGTTGGATGTTCAATAAGTGAACTGGGGGGGTATACATGGAGTATGGGGACAATATAAAAAAGAAACAAAACAAGAACCATTCTCATCCATAATACACCCTGTCAGGTCACATTGCAACACTTAATTCCACAAACATATGAATATTAACATGTATCATACATATGTACACCAACTGACTGTCACATTTGTTTTCAGTAGTGAGGAATGCCTGTAGTAAAATGTATATTCTAAACACCATAACATTTGTACATATCTCAGATGCCTTAGTGGTATAGTCAGTGACTGTGGTGTTCATGGTCCCAGGTTCAAGGGCTGTTAATTTATTTTGAGGGCCAGAATAAGGGCTGTCTGATGCAGGTTGATTAAAGCACTTTTAAGCAGTTGTAAGTGTTTTGTGCAGGTTTGCTCGACGGTAAGTGATGCTTAAACATGGTTAAATGGATAAGCGCTTCACAGGTTTAACCTTTGCTTAACATCACACAGACCACGGGCAAACCTACTTACAACAGCTTAAATGTGTGTTAATTACACTTTCCCTACCAGTGCCTGCTCTGAGAGGTAAAATAATAACCACGTCCAGGCTTAGAACCCGCAACCATGTACACCATCCTCAGAGTAACCTACCACTAAGCTACCTGCAATGTACCTATGCCAGTTGTATATTCAGACAGGTTAAATCACAAAAGGAAGGATTGTGTGGAAATAGGACAAACCACCATGTACCCAATGAAAGGTGTATGCTATATATATATATATATATATATATATATATATATATATATATATATATAGAGAGAGAGAGAGAGAGAGAGAGATACATAGATACATGTCAATATATAGAGATATTCATATATATGTAGACATATAAATATGTTAAAAACATGTACACATCTATGGAGGTACATATAAGTGTATACAATAATATATATTATATATATATATATATATATATATATATATATATATATATATATATATATATATATATATATATATATATATATATATATATATATATATATATATGCATACATACATACATACATACATGTGTGTATACAGCATCTGAAGTGTTCAAATCTGAGGATAACATGGACCATAGCAATCGCACATTCTGCCACCCCCAAACAATATGAACATAACATATGAAGAGTATATGGCAATACACTATTACAAATATGTTCTGTGGACATGAGTCAAATAGGGTTAGTCACCAACACAACTACAATGACTGCAAATATCCATGACAGAAATACACAGACATCTTTCATTTAGCAAAACTTTATTACATACCGATGTATTGACAAAAGGATTCAAGGACTAACAATACCTGCATGCTATACAGGTAGCATTTAACAGTGCCTTAATGAATCAGCCTGCAATTACCATAGTATTAGTCCACTAAGGGATAGGTGTTCACATAGGGAAAGAACCCTCACACACATATAAAATATGTATAAAAGCAGTTCCTAAACACCTGCATTTGCTATGTACACCCACCATCTCCCCCACACCCAAACTAATTACAACAATACATACTGTCATATCATAACCATATATTCACCCACTATATGACATCTGCTGAAACCTTAACATACCTAGACAGAGACACACTAACATGGCCCTATGTGAAATAGTTGCTGTTATACAATGGAACGGCTGGTAATGTTACAGGGTTTTTTTTGAACTAATCCTGTTTCAGAGGGTTGAAAAGTAATTACACCAGGAAGTGTTACAAATTACTGATTATCAGCACAGTATGATACACATTTGCAGCAAACTAAAGATGTCTGGTGAGCACACTGTAAACCCCTAACATTGCATGCATAGCCATACAGCCTTGAGCTGGTCAAACATCCTGGCCAGACTGAAACATATGCAGAAGTATTAGGTACAGGCAATCCCTGCACAAGTAGCAATGTTCAGAAATATAACAGCAGTACTCACATGTAGACCAAATCTTCTAGGCATTACACACAATATATTTGTGTTCGTCTCCATACAGCTGTTGCAATAGATTTCAAACAACACTTCCAGGCTGTCTTCCTCACAAGTAAGGCAAAGGGACAACACCCAAGTGGAGTACTCAATTATACTTCACTGTTGCCATGGTATTGGCTAAGAGAGTTGCTGCACAACTGATGTGCATGTAATTAACTACTGTGGAACACCAATTGGTGATCAGGATAGCACATGTTACTGATCTCTAACTATAAAAGGATGCCTTGTCACACATTCAAACCATCTGTATCTACCTGCAGAATAGTACAAAATACCCAACAGAAGGTTGAAACGCAAACCGAAAACGATTAATATACCAGTCAATAACACCTCCAATTACTAAGAAGGTATGTATAACATTTAGTATGTCTGTATGCAGTACCTGTTCTGTAATAATTACAGAGTAATCAATGCATATAGTGGAAATAGCTATCTTGTAGCGATGTATTGTTGAGCAGTAGTAATGCTTGTAGTATTCTATGTGTGTACTGCTGTAGGTCACAAGGCAAACTCCTCATACACCACAAGGGATGATATATATGGGCTTGGAATTCACCATTCCTATTCCAGCCACTGTCAGTGTCAGGGTTGGTCCAACAAGTATGTGCTATGACAGGGGATAGTAAATGTTGTTATACTGTAACAGTAGTCATATGTATGTCTGCATTAGGGAGATGAACATGTCAAAGGTGGGCTTACTGTGCAAATATGATTTGCACTGTGAGATATTGTGCCAATAACTGTGTAATGTACAGTATTTTAAACAGATCTGTATTACATTTCACATAGCATTTCTATGTTATGCAAAAATAGTTGTGTCTATTGGCAATTACAATACTCAATAACAGGATACGTATGACTTTATATTCATCTGACAGTTTAGCAGCATGATAGCAAAGCAAATTGGAAGAGCTAAGTAAATATCCATGCACATAAGACATGTAATATCCACCTCACTAGTATTGTTTGCAAGCAATAACAGCTGTGCATGTGTATGTTATGCAAATGTGTAGTGACCCTTGTTACAGGGTTGGCCCAAATGGCTATGTGCACACCTACATAGAGTGGATATTGAGAGTAGAGGCACACTGGTTAAACTTTCAGGTTTGTGTATCCAAACCTCTCATTACCATCCTAACAGCCACTTGCAAATACTGTATGTAAGGTTGTGCACAGTACTGGTAATGAAACAGTTAGCATATCATCTGTAACTCCAGTGTAACATCTGCAGTAGGAGTGTAAGATGTAGGAGACCGCTGTCCATGTGTAATAGCTGCTTCATAGTTGATGGCTTAAACTATCTGATTATATCCTGATCATGTTGATAGGGGCAGCAGAGTCTATTGATACTTGACTATGTTTGGGGTGTGGGTGTCTGTGCCCAACAGAGCTCATGGTTCTGGTGGATATGTGAGTATGTACCCAGAAAAGGATACAGACCTGTTGACACTTGCATCATCTGTAATCAACTATCAGGATGTGATGTGCTCTTCAGAGGAAGATTGCTGCTAAAGGTAGCTGCTATGTTTCTGTAATAGCCAGTGTTGTCACATCCATAACACAAATATTTACTTGTGAGCATCACTGTCTAAAACATCTTCATAAGCAATAAGTAAACTAAATACAGTACTTGGTACTTGTAGTACTGAATGCTCATACAGGCATGTCCACTAGTCAGTTACTGGTGTTTACTAATGTCAGCTTTGTGTATGTGGCCATCCTGGGGGAATGTAATCTCTATGCTATGTACACTGCCAAACCCACCTTACACCACACCTCACACATTGTCTGGGATGCAGCTACAGGGGTAAGATGGAAGGCAGTCCAGTCTACAGCCATGACTGGACTGGAAAGTCATGAGGTGTAGGCTAACACATGCAGCTCATCACCACAACCAACACATACCCTTACCAGAACACAGTAAGGACACCCACACATACCACCAGAAATCACACACATTCACAGAGGCTTCTAAGTATCTGGCCAAGCAAGAGACCTCCCAAACTGGAACAGACAGACAACAAAATACAAAAACTGTATGACATAGTTTGCATAATTGTGCCACACCTCAGAAAACGTGGCCAGAAACATGCCCAGCAGTACTCATTTGTAAAAGCAAACTCTAGAACTATGTTACACACCAAGCTTTACAAGAGCAAACATACTGTCAACTGCCTGTCTGCCATGATTAGCCACATACCCATACACTAAGACCACTTTTTAAACTATACACATGGCTCTAGCATATTCCATGTTGTTGTGCAGGACCTGTGATGCAGTATCCTGGACTGTATGGCAACACACATGTAGGAACTGTCAGGTCTTGTAGCCCATGCAGGTATATCCCAAGGCCTGGGTAGCATTCTGCCATTAGCCAGAATGATACTGCAGTACAGGGACAAAAGGATTGTATTCCACAATTGTCCAATGTACTGGTGTAACTCAAAGGGTATCCAGTATCTCTCTGCCTGGGATAACATGGTTGACAGACCATGATGCTTTGCCAGACAGGACCTGCACCTGTCACCCCTGGGAATCGGGATACTGGCTAGGGCTCATGCTTCCCCTATAGTGCCTTCATCATGCAAAGTTCCAGTGAAAGTCCACTGCTGTAACAGGGACAGCCAAGCAATAAACTGCGTGTCTTGCTACTCAATGATACATTTCAGAAACACAATATGGACACACTTACGTCAATCCTTAACATGGAGAACATATCTGTGCAGTGACTGAGATATGGCTCAACGCTTCGGAGAGCACTCCTGCATGACCATGTTATAACACATACCTATCCTTTATTGGAACGCACAGGTATTCCTGAAGGATATGTACATCCCCACTCTAGTTGCACTTGCATAACTTCAGATGCAGTATGCTGAGCAACTACCTTTGTGCCAAAGTGGAATCCAAATTGCACCTTGCGACAGATAAGCCACCATGCCTCAGAATTCCCAACTGTCATATTGTGCTGTAATGGGGAATATTAGGTTTGAGACAAAAAAACATAATAATGGCTAGTCTCAACTATCCCATTATGAACTGGGAAGACTCATGTACCAACACCTGTGCTCAATGTATGTTGGATTTCATCAACTCCAATGACCTGGATCACCAAAGTCGCACAAACAGGGCTAACAGTATGTTATGCATAGTCAGTCTTCAAAGCCAATGTTATGCTTCTAAAGAGCAAAGTGGTGACTGTCATGGCACCCATGCAGATGGACAGTGCATGTGCAAATGCTGAATCCTACACAAATGCACTTTAAGCACTCACATAAGTGCAGTGATTGTGCCATTGAAACAGAACCAAGATTCAACCAAACACAAACAGGAAGGCAAACTGGTGGTACCCTGCCTTAAACTGTACCAAATAAGGTAGTAACTGTTGCAAGAGTGAACACACATGAGTGGAGGTGATCCCTGGTCAGCCTCAGTAAGATACAGATACACTATATAAAGCCACACAAAGCTACTGTGAAACTAATCAGCCACATATTATGTGGCCAACCACAGAGCATTCTATAGCTGTGCCATGAATCATAATGGCATTAACAAGACCCGCCATGCTGCACAGCACTATAGCATGAGAAGTACTGCACCTACAGAAATAGCACTTGTTCATCCAGATAGGGTCTTGGATAACCTAAACCTACACTCACCTCCCCCCCCCCAACAGGTACACATATTTATATATCCATGTCCACTATAGAGCCCCTGTAATAACAACTATGCAGGTACAAGCTGCACTCTCTAAAGCCATACATACAGCTTGCATGGGACCTGTCAACATCCCAGGGTGTATCTTACACAAATGTCAGAACAATTTGCTCTCCACATACACATCATGTTCAATCATAGCTTCATGTCAGGCTGTGTACACACTGAACATTGCACAGCAACAGTTATCACACACCACAAAGGGGGAGACACCACTGATAATGGGAAATAGTGCACTACTACCCTGCTGAGTCTGGTCGGTAAGGCCATGAACCTTGATCAACTTATTTGATGTAGTCAGTTCAGATGTAGATGACAGTAAGGTTGATTCACACAGCATATCATGACCTTGCCAGGTCTTAGGACACCATCACCCATACTATGTTCCAGCTACACCCAGTAAACTAGGTGTATATTCTTATGTCACAGAAGTGGTTGGCAACTGGACTTCTGGCAGAACCAACACTACAGACGGTGTCTGACTAATACACCCACATCAAACCAGTACCAGCTACAGTAATACAGGGTTAATTCCTGGTACTCCCCCTCATTGTTATCTATACCACACAGGCTAACACAGAAGGCATCTGCCTATTGAAGTTTGCAAATGACTATGAACTAGGAGCAATAGTTGACTCAATGAGTGTTGCGGGCAACATACAGAAGGGCCTTTGTGGGTCAGATGTGTGGTGTGCGATGCATGGCCACAATCTGACAGCTAAGTATTGCATTGTCATCCCCTATGTTAAAAACCATGCACCCATGAACTACCACCTAGGCAGCGGTCAACATAATGGAAACTGTATGTGTATGGGATGCTGGACAGTAGTCTTTCCTTTGATAATTACTTCACCACACCAGTCAGGTAGTCATAAGTGGCACCCCTAATCATGACAGGGTGCCATCCATGAATATAGAGATCATTGTTCAGCCATACTCAGATGGCCTACACCAGCCTTCCCAATCCCTAGTGCCACTATGTAGCATGATGCCTACCCTGAATAAAGCCATGTCCAACACAGAGATGTTGGACATGCTACACTTACACATCCTGATTTCAAATAAACACATACATCATGGACATCCACCTTTCTAGTACAAGGATCACAACATGCCTGACAGATCCCTGCCCCATACATTTTACATACTCCTGCCATACTATGCATCCCTGTCCAGCAAAGCTGCACATTGCTCCTCTTTGAGACATGGTGTGATGACTGCATGGCAAATATATCAGTAACCCTGTGGATCAGTTATGTGGCACTGCTTGAACTGGCCACTGAAACTTAACTGTCTGTTGGCTACAGCTAGGTAACCTTTCAGCCTAGGTTCATAAATGACCCAGGGCATATAGCCTACTAGTTCACTATGACCATACATGCTATAGTTGATATCCAACCCTGAAAGTACCGTCAAGCTAGCCATTGTCCCATGTGTTTCACATGTGTAACACAGGTAATACATGACAGGATGCTAAACTGCTATACAGTGCCATGTAGATGTATATGGCAAAACACATACATGTAAAACTTTCCGTGAGGAAGTCTGCAGGGTCACAGGTCATGTACCTTAAGACTGTGTATGACTATATATGTGACATATACACAGCATTAAGGTCTATTGCATTAATGTGAACACATCCAGGCATGTGCTCATAGGTAAAGACACCAGTACAGGCAAACAGACATGCCCACATCAAGACAACATTCACATGGAGTATGAGCAATGTCATCACTTGACACACACATATATGGTGATAACATCAAAACACCAGTACGTGTCAAATGTGTGTGAGTTAAACATGTCAGTGATGTTAGTGTCATGTAGATTTGCAAAGACATATTTGTAATCTTAATAAATGTGATACACATGTATGTTCACCTGTACTTCTGTACTTCTCAGTGAGTTACTGTGACCTGTCTCCATCATTATGTCTTCCAGGTATTCTGCATGCCAGGCTGCCACCATACACCCATTTGGAGGATGAAGTCCTCATTCCATGCCTCCTCGACAACCATGTAACACTCTTCAGCCGTGTGCCACAGGATGCACAGCAGTGGGATGCCCAGTGGGAGGAACTGCGCAGGAGGGTAAATGATGTTGGTGACCACAATTGCACCTATCAGCAGGTGCGCCAACACTGCACCGACATCATTAGATGGGCAAAACAGCGTGCAAATGCAATCGCCAGGGGAACAAGATGTAACAGCTGGGGGGGCCACTCACCCAACCCCCACTTACGTGTACCGAGGAGCTACCGGCCAACCTGGGGACACCTGCAGAACTCCATCCACAAGCTTTAGCTGGTATTGTGGAGGTGGGTGTCTCACAACCACTGAGCCTGGAGTTGCCTGGTAAGGCACTACTGCACATATAACACAACTATATTTCATATAGTTACATGTGTTACTGTACAATATGTAATGTAACATCATATGCAAGGCATGTATGCACACATGCCACATACTATAGTTTGCTACTCTGTGTATGCACAGATGTGCATACTCCATAGTATAGCCTATTGTACTGGCTTATGTGCTAATATGCACATTGCACCCTGTAGTTATCACACAGGAGTGGATAATGATCTTACTGCTGTGACACTACTATTTAGGTACCTCTAGCATTTCGCAGCGACAGCATCCTGTTGCAGGTGAGATTGTTATTATTTATCAGGCTCAATAATGCACAAATCATATTAATTGCATGCTATCTGCCATGTGGCCATTTAACACATGCACACATAATGTATGGTGGCCCTGTTAATATATACAGGTCAGGCCTGCAATGTATCACAGTGGTTACCCATGTGGAATAATTGAAGACTATATAAAACACCTTCACTAAACCTTACAAACTGTCATTGCCAGATGTGTGGGCAGCTGTGAATACAATGGTGGAGGTGTAGCTCACTGTAGGGACATGTACTACAGATCAGCATTACACATGTGGGAAATACAAACAGTACTATACAGAGAGCATATGTGTGCACACACTCTAAATGTTTTGGAGCTGGAGTATGACCAGTCCACAGGATTCACCCTTGTGGATTATACCCTTTTTATGAATGTCACACAATGTCATGTGCTATCTGACATGTCCATGACATTTAGTGAGCAGACTGCAATGCTGCTTAACTATCCTGCAAAACATGATATCTCACATCCCAAACATACCACCCGTTGTCGGTATAACCCTGTCCTCAATGGAGCATATGACATCCATGGGTGTATGTCATATGGGACAACACTGACGTGAAATAGATACCATCACAACTATTGGTCAAAACATGTTTACACATGGGCATGGAGGATGGACAGAGACATGAAGCAACACACACAGTAGAAGTGATGTACATGTGTGTACACCCTGTTGTACATTGGCTTGACACGATACAACTATGGCCTTTGTGTAATGGTGATATTGCAGATGTAAAAACTAAACATCATACAGGCCTGTGCATAGCTTGTGAAGGCATGACATCAAACCATCACATAACATGTCTTGAACATCATGAGTGTGTCACAACATGAAAACATTCACCTATACAGTATCCAAATACATACATGTGTTGCACAACATACGCATATGACCACATCAGGCCACAGATACAGTACATTCATCTTGCTGGTGTCAGACATCACTGTCATGCTTGCCCCTCATGTGTGTGTGAGGTACACAGATGGCATGAGGGACATGGAGTACTGCTAAGTTAGCCATATCTGGGCATAGTTGCCAGGCATAAGCAATATGGTTGCAGATGTGTAGGGGTGTCATCTGTATACCTTTCGGTGACCTGTGTCACACATTCCACATTAGGGTTCGGCATGTATACACCTCAGTGATGTGGATCACATTCCACATTAGATATGTGTTGTATCTGAACACAGTCATGGCTATGAACTGTGTCTGTAACTCACACTGTATAGCAATAGTGAAGCCACATGATGCCCTGCAATGGCTATGCACATCAGCTCAATGTGCAGTATGTCACTGTATATCTGTAGGGCGGACTGACAACATTGCTTCAGCTGAAGGTCCATGTTAGTATAACACGTCCCTCCATTGAGACACCGTTACCTCACTGTATATTTGAAAGGACACCATTGTGTTAAACATGTATGCATGTCATTCAACACATCATCAGAAGACATGTCATACTACATGTGATTGGCAAGGTCATATGCCACACATCAGGCTGGTGCACTGTTAACCAGTGCTGGTCTGTGGGGCCATTGCAAAGTAGGGACAGCCATGTCAAACTTGTGTACAGCCACATGCACATTGTCTGTAGACTAAGCTCAGGGGTAAGCTGAATAATGTTGAACAGACATGCACTGCTTTGGGGGAGATATGCAAGCTAGGGCTCAGGCAAACATAGTATTCACTCAACATAACCTTCTTCTCATGTCCTTCTCACACATAGAGACAGTGGCCAGCACAAAGCATCAGTGGCAGATGTACAAAGGTCAGCAATGGTCTGTTAACATGTGGAGTATGTTGCACAAAACATGGCAGTGCTGTGCAACAGTGCATAGTGCAAGCATTGTGTTGCAGGTTTGGGGCATAACCTACTAACACAAATGGTGCAACACAGGGATGTATGCTAACTACTACAATAATTGTGTAAGGTGCATGCCTTCTGCTATAACACATGCATGCTGTTGTGTGCAACTCAGGGATGTAAGATAACTACCACTATAAATGTCTAAGCTGAATGCCTTCTGCCATATCACATGCATGTTGCATGCTGTTGGGTGCCATAGCATGTGTTTCTGTGTCTGTCTGTGCCTGTCTGTCTGCATCTGTCTGTGTCTGTCTGTCTGTGTCTGTCTGTGTCTGTGTTTGCCTGTATCTGTGTGTGTGTGTGTGTGTGTGTGTGTGTGTGTGTGTGTGTGTGTGTGTGTGTGTGTGTGTGTGTGTTTGTGTATACTGCGCTGTATAACTTGTAATGTACAGTTCTTGTCTACCCCTCACAGGTGTTGGTGTAGTTGCGTTTGCCTCTTGCGGTCCATCTGATGTTAGTGTCCCCATAAACTCTAGCAGTGATGATGAAAGCATGATTGAGGCACAGGCAGGGTTGTCAGGGACTGAATCTGTGCCATTGGTTGCCATTCCACCTGAATCCCTCTCATCCCTGCACACGGTTCTCATGCCTACACATACCCCATTACTAGTGGCCATAGAGGAAGGACAGTTGGCGTGTGGTAGCATGGAACAGGAAAGTGTGGAGACTATGGGAGGTGTGCCTGCACACCATGATCCCAGCCCACTGACTGGGGATGTCCCACACAGGCATGTGCCCAGTGCTGCTTGTAGGAGGACCTCTGGCCAACATGCCCCTGCAAGACATAGCACATCAGCTGGTGTCATCAGACGCATGTTTCAGGCTGTAATGGAGGCACAGGAACATGCTGAATGGCACAACAGAGAACGTCTGAGGCTTCAGAGGGCTGCTGTCTGTTCTTTAACTGACAACATCCAGGCAATTGCAAATGCTCACCATCATCTTTCAGATGTTCTGGCTAGACGATTGGGTGACATGGTGGGAGTTCTTAACCATGGCATGTCAATCCTCGAGTGTGGAATGTCTGTGCTGGAACATCTGGTGGGAGTGAGGTGTCAGGCATGTGGACATAGGCCAGCTACATCACCTGTTGAAGGTCTTTGTGAACATGCTACTTCACATGCCTGCTCCCATAGTGGCGGTAGTAGCAGCAGTGCAGCTGGTGTTGTGCTGTCCACACCAGGACACAGCAGGCCATGTGCATGTGGTCCTGGATGTTCCCAACAGGGACACGGTTCCAGTGGACATGTGTCATCAGACAGTACCCAATCTGTACCTCTGCCTGGTAGTGTCCGGTTAAATGCTGGCAGGCGCAAGTCACATGGCTGTGCCCGGACACTGTGAACTGTGAAACCTGCCCTGTATAGTCTGCAGCTGTCAATAATACCCCTGTGTAGGCCAGCCACATGCCAGACCTGTGTGCATACATACACACACACACCAGAAACAAATGTAGGGCACCTCAACGCACACACATGCATAACATCCACACATGCCCAATGAGATCAAAGGCCCTAACCCACGCACATGATGTCATCCAGTGGTGCAGACTAGGCCTCTGGCAAACATTATCACCCTGTTCATATGATGATGCCTGTGCCACATCCCTGTCATCCACACCATCGGTACAGGCACATGCTCATATGGTCTGATGCACAGTGTGAACAAACTAGGAAGACAATTGTAGATTGCAATTGTTGAGTGGTGTTGACAGGCAGCAGGCATACCATGTACTACAGTTTTAGAATGCATTTTGTACTTTTGACAGTATGTATCATGTGCAACAACAGTAACTGCATGTTGATCTTGATGTTCTGCCTTCCTCTTTCAGATGTAATTGCATGTGCCTGGGGATGTCAGTGTTTGTGGTTAGTGTCCCATATGTAAATGTAGACTACTCACAGGTCTCTATTACAATACCTGCATGCACTTTGTAGCTTCCACATCACAGTTATAATTTCCCAAGATTCAAACATGTTTACTGATCTAATGATCCAAGAGCATGATAGCTGTGTAGTAAGCTACTGTAGCCAGAGCCGTTACATCCATAGTGGGTGACATCACAGGTATAGTTACCTGGAGCGGGGAGGAGATAAAAGAATGGTTTAGCAAATGACAAGGGTAAAGGCGGCTTCTCATTGGGAATCAGTAATACCCACTCTCAGGGCAGGATGCATACACATACACACCCACACACTCAGGGATTCACAAACACAGTAACACACCCACACACAGGGATTCACAGACACAGTAACACACACACTCTGACACACACACACAGTTGCCAGTGTTGGGATGAGAACCCCTGCCTTTGTGCAAATCATCATTATAGTACTACACAATTATAAGATAAGCCACAGAGATTACACATGTACAAGTAGTAAGAATGACCTAAGATCAAGGACATCAATAGGGATACTAGATTGCGGTGAGTGTATGTGGGGGGGGGGGTTCATCAGTAGGCATGTAACAACAAGCCTCACCTCAGGGTGTACATGTTTACAGGCAGTTAGAATGCCCTTATAAAATTGATGACATCAACAGGGTTACTAGATTGCATTAAGTGGATGGGGAGGGGGGGGTCTTATCATTTCACTATGGTAAAATACAGCCTCACTCCAGGGACCAGACAGCCATGCATACATACACACACACACACACACACACACACACACACACACACTGCGCATTCACAAAGATATACACCTATGTCACACATATACAGACACTCGACATGTGTGTGATGCAAACACCTGCCTATGTCTTGCTTTCTACACTTCACTCTGTACAGATGTCTACAACAGTGTACAGGAGAGTGAAAATCATTTTGGGATGTATTCCCCACCATGCGTGACATATATGGACACACACACTCCCACACATGCCAGTACTAGGAATCAAACACCTGCCTATCTCATGATAGGTATTACAGAGCAACAGCACTATCATATGTGCTACAAAGTGTACTGACTCTTTCCTTTACCAACTGTGCCATTATTTTTTATTTATTTATTTTACATTTGTTGACCAGGAAAATCCGACTGGATACATGTCCATTTTCAGCGGAGGCCCGGGGAGAAAAGCTCCACATTGACATTAGTTTACGTACTTATAAACAGAGAATATATTACATGTTTTGATAATTAATACATAGGTACAAAGAGATAAGTGAACAGAGAAACTACTGCTCTTTACTAAGACTAATACATAGGTACGATAAGATTATGTAAATGATAAACATATAAGACTAATATGTAGGTACAGTAGGATTATGTAATTGATGAAC
The DNA here is from genome assembly GCF_019279795.1 of Protopterus annectens. Taxonomy (NCBI): domain Eukaryota; kingdom Metazoa; phylum Chordata; order Ceratodontiformes; family Protopteridae; genus Protopterus; species Protopterus annectens. The sequence goes on along the minus strand of NC_056739.1, from coordinate 848,016,101 downwards.
ATATAAGGTTTAAAAGGAGAAAATGTCAGAGTAAATGCTAGATAGAGGAAGAGCCTAGAGGGAAACATGAGGAGAAGTGGGGTTCCGGAGGGTGGTGGGTTTAGTCTGGCTTGGAACATTGACAGAGCCACTGATTTTTAAAGTGAAGGGTTAGATTTTTCTTGAATTTGGATAAAGAGGTGATGGTGGTGAGTTGAGGCGGAAGGGAATTCCATATTTTACCAATGGAATTTGCAAACAGCGAGTCACCTCCAGAGTTACAGGATTTGACTGTTTGAGCAAGTAGCCTATTTGCTGAACGCAGACTAGTTAGGTTTAGATATGGGGTGATTAAATTACGCAGTGCAGGGATGGAATCTGGATGATGGAGGATCTTGTAAGCTATAGTTAGCTGGGTTTGTTGAAGTAGGTTAGGTAGTTCCACCCAGCCTAGGTTGTGCAGGTTGATACAGTGATGGGTTTTGTAAGGCATGCTAGTAACAAATCTAGCAATGTGATTGTAACAGCCAGAGAGCTTATTTAGGTCAGATTTGTACAGGTTGGTAAGTATGGGTGAGGCATAAAGGAGTGAGGAGAGGAGATGAGAGCGGGCTGTGGCTTCTCTTGCTTTGGGAGTAAGAAAGGATCTTATTCTATAAAGAGACCCCAGTTTTTTGTTAACTGTTTTAATAGTTTGGTTAATGTGTAGGTCGAATCTGAGTTTGTTGTCTATGGTAACACCTAGTAATTTGGAATTTGAGTCTGGGGATATAGTAGTCCCATTTTGGATTGAACAGAAAAGGGTATGGGGGTAGGTTTATGGGTAGGCTGGAAGAGTAATAGTTTGGTTTTTTTAGGGTTAAGGATCAAATGGCGACCTAGCAACCAGTCTTCAACTGCAGTGAGACAGTCTTGGGTTTTGGATAATAGCTTAGTTGGTGACCTGTCCGTGTTTATGAGTGTTGAGTCGTCCGCATATTGTATACAGGAGGACTCGGGATGACTGTGTGGAGGTCGTTTATAAACATAGAAAGAGTAGGGGTCCCAGGATGGAGCCTTGGGAACCCCTATGGTGTTAGGTAATAGGGGTGAGAGTTTGTTTTGCCATAGTACGGCTTGATTTCTGTCTGAGAGATAGGCATGGAACCACTTGAGTGTTGTGTTGTCTAGTTCAAATGTATTTAGAGTGTTGTGCAGTAGTTGGTGGTTGACCATATCAAAGGCCTTTGATAGGTCAAGAAAGAGAGCGGATGACATGTTTTTGTTGTTTTTGTTGTAGTTTATTGTGTCAGTGAAGGACAGGAGGGCAGTGGTAGTGCTGTGTTTGGGTCTAAAGCCATGCTGTGAGGTAGTCAGGAGCTTGTTCTGGATTAGATAGGGTACTAGTTGATTGTGTATGCATTTTTCCATGATTTTAGCAAGTGGTGACAATATGGCTATTGGCCTGTAGTTGGATAGGTCAGTAGATGTCCCACCTTTGTGGAGAGGGATGATGTGGGAGATTTTCCAGATTGAGGGGATAGTAGATTCCGTTATGGTGCGGTTAATTAGGATGGAGATGGGGTAAGCTATGACCTCTGCAGCTTTTTGTAGGTAATCAGCTGGAAGAAGGTCAGCAGCAATTGTAGTAGGCTTTAGTTTCTGCAGAAGGGATCTAATGAAGGAAGTGGAAACAGGTTGTAGGTGGAAGGAGGGTTCAGACTTCAGAGTCGGACTCGTGGTAGTGGGGTTGGTCAGAGTTTGTTGTGGCGCTAAAGATTTGATAACATTAATAAAGAAAGAGTTAAATGCATTGGCCACTTCTTCAGGACTTTTATCATTTAGGTCGGCCGGAGTTGGGGTAGAGGTCTTGCCTGGATGGAGAAGGTTGTTAATACCTGCCCAGAACTTTTGGGGATTAAGTTGATGTTTATTTTGGAGTTGGAGGTAGTAGTTCTTTTTGTCTAGTAAAATGGATTTTTTTGTCACATTTCTAAGTTGTTGGAAATGAGCTCGGTCTAGGGGGGTTTTGGAGGCACGCCATTTGTCCCAGGCTTTGTTTCTAAGTTTGATTTTATACTTAGAGTCTTTTGTTAGCCATGGAGCAGTCAGGTTTTTAACCTTGGCTGAACGTATGGGGGCATGTGAATTGAGTATTTTTATAAAGGTGGAATTAAAGGTTATAACGGCTTCCTCAAGAGGGAGGGATTTAAGATTAGACCAGTTTCAGGACTGCAGCTCAAGTTGGAATTTGGCAAGGTCAAATTGTTTAGTGTTCCTGATAGATTTGTAGACTGGTAGTTTACATCTCCCTACCTTGTTTTTCTCTATGTAGGTTATGAGATGGTCACTGATTTCGTTTGGGAGATTCCCAGATTTATAGACGTGAGATGGACTGTTAGTGAGTATCCAGTCAAGAAGACTTTCTTTTTGGTTGGAGTTACCAATTCTGGTGGGGGAGGTTATGTTTTGTGAGAAGCCATGGAGATTTATGAGGGTGGGGTTGGTCTCAGAGGAGCATTGGTTCCAGTCTATATTCATATCACCCAGGATAATAGTTTCCTGGGGACAATTGGTAGCTAGCCAATTTAAGATATGCTCAAGTGTGTCAGTGTTGCTTCCGGGGGGAATGTAGATCACAAGTAGATTAATACTTTTTTCCTTATTTATTTGGATCTTCAGGGAGATTAATTCTGCACTGGAGATTTGGGGGGGTTGTGAAGGGTTCAAAGTAATATTTAGTGAGCATTTATAGAGGACGGCGAGACCACCTCCTTTTTCACTGGGTGGTCCTTTCTGTATATGTTATAGCCTTGTGGGGTGATTTCACTATCTTTTGTGGCTGGTTTTAACCAGGTGTCTGACAGGCACATAATGTTGGGGTGGTATATCTCTAACAGGGCGTGCAGATTGTGTATTTTGTTGTTTAGACTTCTTATATTAAGATGACAGATAAGGAGGGAGTTAGGAGAGGTTGGGGGAAGAGATAGGTTATGTAAGTAAGTGTTTGTGATAGGGCCAGGATTGGGGTGGATGTCACCATCCTTGGACAGGTTTTTTCTTAGATGTTCTATGAGTTACAGGAGTTTGAGTAGTAAAATGTCTGTATATTTGGATTTAGGAGAGTTAATTCTTGGTTTATAGGGAGGGTATCTGATGTATTGTACCATATTGGTGGGGTAGTAAGTAGGATAATGAGTGTAAGGTAAGGATGATAGACTACAGGTATGATATTTGGGATAGTGATATCCGTAGTAGATAGTGTACTCATAAGTAGTTAGGGCATGTAGTGATGTAAGGACTAATAAAGTAAGCGGCAGAGTTTTTATTATTGCCTTGAGAGCCAGAGAGAGGTGGGCTGTATGTTATTTAACATTGTTATCTATGCTTAGGCAGATAACAAGTGAGGTGGGAGTGGTTCAAGTATAGGGAGGTGGGTGAATGTAAGATAAAGTCACGCGTGATTGTGTGAGAGTATGGATAGTAGTGGGTGTGGTTAGTTAGGTATAAAAGTAGGACCACTGGGGGCAGGTGGGATATGGGGGCAGGGAGGGGCGCGGAGCGAGCCCGAGCGCAACGAGGGCGAGCGGAGCGGGGTTAGTCCGACCCCACACTGACCAGGTAATGGAGAGAGTAGTAATATTTACTTTAATCCTTTAATCCTTTGCTTATGCCCAATGCGAAAATATAGTTGGTTGTACTTTTATTTTTTTTTAGCTTTTGCCCAATTTTACACCATTAATGGGATGTACTGCTGTGTTACAGGGCTCGGTTAGGAGTTTTAGAGGGGTTATTTACATTGAACTTGGTTTGTGATGGTAGGACTGGATAATGACCTTGTCAGTTAGGTTACTGTGCTCACAGCTTTCAGCTCACTTAGAGGGTTCAATAAAGTGGCGCTTCTGGTAAGGGCGACCTGGGAAATGACTGGGCACAACCTGGGAGAGGAAGAATATAACACTTAGCTTACACTCAACACTGTACTTTCACAGAGGAATATGTATCAGCAGCTTATCCTTATATCCTAAGCATTCATGCTTACAGTTTAAAGTGACAAAATTAAATATACAGTTTAGGAATCCACCCTTTTATGCACTAGACAAGTGATGCTTTAAACTCCTGAGACAACAAATGCTCAATATGCACAGAGAAGGTGTTACTGTTCCAGGTGTCAAGAGGTTTGCCTTCAGTGTCACCCTTACTGCATTCTATGTTGTGTGTCTTCCCCTTCAATTAACAAAACAATAACTTAGCAGTTACACAGGTTATTGTAGGAATGGTTGTAACACACCAGTGAGTTGTTCTCAGTAATCATTCATCTGCAAAGTAGCCCCACCACTTAGTAGTTATGTCCAAACATCTGCCCATACCTAAAGTACAACTTACTGTACTTTGAGCATATCACCATATACAGTAGGCAGTGTTGAGGCTGCATTGCAACTGCATGATGTACTAAGACAACAGTCACCTTCAAACATCAGACACTGCACACACATGGAATCTAAACACACATCAGTACATGTACACATATGCAGTCTCCATCAGTAAGTGGACTAGCAGGTCACGAGGATACATTCCACACCTTCCCCACACCATGTGTGAAACCCAGCTGAGCATGACACCATAATGGATGTTGTATTCATGTACTGGTAGGACACATAACCACCTTCACTGAGTAGCCAAGTTTACGTTTATGCTAACAGCACATCAGCAAGACACATACAGCAATATTTTATGTCATGATCCCACAAACTGTTAGTTGATAGTTCCACTATGAAGCCAGGGCACTGTAATGGTCAACAGTGAGCACATCTTATTTGCCACACACACCTCATGATTACTTGACGAGTGCCAGCAATGTGCTCTGTTTGAGCTAGGCATTACACTTATTCAAGCATGTGCAAGGTCTGTGGCTTGTAAACATCTCCCCTAGCACATTCTGGCTATTGTGGTAATAAGGTTAATGTCCAGACAGCACACAGCATGCATGGCTTGCAACTGTTGACATGGGGTATATGTAGGAACTGTGGGCACACATGGCTGTACCTGTCATGGACATATCACCTGTAACTACTCAGCAACATACAGAGCATAGCTGTATTTCCCTGAGTCTGTCAATACAGGCTATGTGTGTAGGTCCTATGATCCTGTTATTTGGGTATGTTTGTAGGCATTGCATTTGGTGGACATGTCTAATGACATACATGCCACATGGGTTGTTGTATGATATGATAGGTGTCATGGGTGACCAGTAGAGAGGGAATATTACCTCTGTCAACATAGATGTCAAACCATATGTACTGTTAACATTCAGCAGCCATGGACCTATCTTCCACGTGCATGTGTGTAATGAATGTAGCCACCTGTATGTACAAAGGACAACAACAGCAATGGTATTCTCATTTATGTTGTATGAGTGTGGGATGTACATATCCAGGACAGGTACATCTAGGTCATATCCAACCATGAGGGTGTTGTTTACTGGTGTACAGCAACAGTCAACTATGTTAATGCTGACAACATCCGAGGGACCCTGGTATGTGTACAACTGACCTGGTTACAAACAGTGGTATTATTGCATTGCATAACACATTATGCAACTGTATCAGTACATGGGTACTTTGCACAGTTGATGTAGGGCTAGGTACAGTCCACCAGTTGAAGGTTATTTGGTGTTCTACCATACTATTCTATACCACATGTATGGATGTGTGTTGGTAGTCTGAGGACATGGTGGAGGATGTATATGAGGATACAACCTAGAATGCAGCTTTTGCCACTGTTACCTGTACCTGACTCATTTGTGATGAATTATGTCAGAGTAGTGGTCTTTACTTGTGAGTAGCCTTTATGAATATGTGGACACCACCACCTGGAGAGGTCCATAGCTGTGTTATAGCCCACATGTCTGGATCTGAGTTATATGGTGGTAGTGCTATTGTGCACTACAGAGCCTTCAGCCAGGTGCTCCTCACTGCACAGATGTCAGTATTCCCCACTGTAGGGTCTACATTGAGCAAATGGATTATGAAAGCCACACATCTAGCACTGGTTAGTATAAGCATCCAATGCAATTGTCTTGTAGGTGTCAGGGTGTTACTTCTGTGTTTAGGACATGTGCCTTGGAATGGCACTAAATGGGTAAATGTGACCTAGGTATTATCCACACTCCCTTGAATCATGGATGCATGTGCTCTGCGACAAAGGCATGTCTTCTTTCAGTCATGACATCCCAGAATGACAGACACTGGACAACATCATAATTACAGCTGGACATTGGCTCGTTGTCTTGGTCAAGCAGTTGCGACTCATACCATGACATCATTGTGAGTGGCAGTATTGTGCTTGGTATCAAATGCTACATCTAAGGTGACGGACAGCAGCAGATGTTGTGTAGATGACCAATGTCAGATATGCTTAGTGGAGCGGTCCTGCTAATAATGACAACTACTAGCACAGCCGGGAGAGGTCATCTTTATACCTGCACCTCAGTACAATTAGACAATGGGGCTCACATATTATGCTTGCACATGCCGCTTTTCCAAGAATAATGCCACTGTCCACAACATGATATCAATGTATGCCTTTCAGGGCAGCAATGTGTGTGACACATGCTGTAGTTAGCATCCACCTGTGTGTCCCAGTTAACCTATTGTCTGTCACTTCCACGCATGCATGATTGTGTATACTTCACATATATATGGAAGTACTTCATGTACATGTATGCATGTGTATCACACAGCACAGACACAGATATATAATTTATGGGCCACATACAGGTATCTGGTAGTAAACCTGTATGATGTGCATATATACTGACAGTTAAGATGTACATAGCTGTAAACGTGTGTGTTTACAATAGGAGTCCATTACAACATGTTCTGTACATCTACGTGTATGAGCATGCACACTGTGGCCTTCTGTGGTTAGACTCAGAGTGCATCCCAAACAGCCCTGTGTTACTAAGTGTATGAGCATACCCACTACCGCCTTATGTAATTTGATTCAGTGCATCCAAACAAGCCCTTTGTTTCTAAGTGTATGAGCATGCCCAGTATAACCTTTTGTAGTTGTAGTCATAGTGCATCCCAAACGGCCCTGTGCTACTAAGGGAATGAGCATGCCCACTGTGACCTTGTGTAATTGGAATCAATGCATCCAAACAAGTCCTGTGATTCTATGTGTACGAGCATGACCACTGTTACCCTGTATAGTGATAGTAGTTGTCCATTTCACAGATCGACATACTCCAGTTCAGGGCTTGTTGTGCTACAACTATATCTTTCAGGCCTACCTATGTCTTACCTGCAGATGATGTGTCTTGTTTGTGCATACAGGTTGTAATGGACTCCTACTTTAAACACACATGTTTCCAGCTATGTACATCTTAACTGTCACTATCCCTGTTGATGTCCTCAGTCTTAGAAGGGCATTCTGACTGCCTTAAAATGTGTAATCTCTGTGTCGCATCTCGTAGCTGTGTAATACTGTAATAGTGATCTGTAGATAGGCTGGAGTTCTGATCCCACCACTGTCAAGTGTGTGTGTGTGTGTGTGTGTGTATGTGTGTGTGTATGTGTGTGTGTGTGTGTGTGTGTGTGTGTGTGTATCAGCAAATGACTGAGTGTGGTTGTGTGTGTGTATTTGTGTCTGCATCCTGTCATGACAGCGGGTTTTACTGCTTTCAAAAGAGAAACCACCTTTTGCACTGGCCTTTATCCTTGTCATCTGCTAAACCACCCTTTTCCCCCCTCCCCACTGCAAGTAATCAGTCCTGTGATGTCACCCAGCTCAGAAGCAGAATCATAGTTAGTGTAATTGTATGGGTTCTGTGGCACATACCCCAACTACATACCACTCTACTAGTTACCTTTACATAGGCAAGACTTGTAAGCACAATACTGGCAAGTGTGTGTGTTTGTGTGTGTCTGATTACCCTGTAACCAGGCATGTGTTATGTCTTTTAACATGCTGCACACCATAGTAGTCATTTGTGATGAGTGGAGTCTACAAATTATTACATAGTTAGGAATAGAAAAAAATAGACAGTGAAGAATGACTACTACTGGGTATGTTATTTTCCTGTGCTACTGTCGAGCAGTGGCACAGATGTGGTCCCCGGGGTATATGTTCATACCCATCATCCCCCACCCAAACTCCACAATCCCCGGGGTATATTTCCTTAGCCATCATTCCCCACCACAAACTCCACATACACAACAACCATCCCTTCTCTGGTGAACTGATTAAGATTTAAATGTTATAAAGCAAAGGTTGCCTCTGTTTTGTGTACACATCAATTCCTTTGGAACCCTTCTGTGTCACAAGGGTGTTCAGACGTGTTTATATATATGGTTATAGCTCTGTCTGTGTATATGCATATATATATATATATATATATATATATATATATATATATATATATATATATATGTGTGTGTGTGTGTGTGTGTGTGTGTGTGTGTGTGTGTACATATCCCGTAAGTGCATATATGTATTTAGTATTTAGTTATAACAGTTGTACATATGTAGACTTGTCTGTGTTGTTTCACAGAGTACAGTGCATTCAAGGGTACTGTACATATGTACACAAAGTGACTGCCCCCTTTGTTTTTAGTACTATGGAATACCTGTAGTAAAATGTGTATTATAAAAAACATGAAATATGTATACAACCCAGATCGCTTAGTGGTAAGTCCAGTGACCTTGGTATCCAGGGTTCAAGACCTGCAAGGGTTGTTGGTAATGTCATTTAGGACTGAATAAGACACTTTTAAGTGGGTGTAAATGTGTTTTTGTGACAGTAAGCAGCGGGCACACACAGGTAAAAGACGTACAACTCGCAGAACACTTGAAATGCCCTTCTTTGGCAATCCTGCTGATGTCACCCACCTAGACATACACCTCTGGGAGCACTGTAACCCAGCAATCTCCATAGTACATCCTGTAACTGAGCAATGCTGTAGTGTGATAAACTAGTTTGGCAGGTATCCTAATCCCAGACTTGTCAACTGTGTGTTTGTTTGCCTGTGAAGGGAACAATGTATTTTAGAGTATGCACACTCCTTACAATTCACATACTCAACTTTGGCAAGGGTGCTGATGTCACCCACCTAGAAATAGACCTCTGGGACTGTTATAAGTCAGTAATTTCTGTAGCGCGCCCTGTAACTGCGTAATGCTGTAGTGTGATAAACTAGTTTGGTAGGTGTTTTAATCCCAGACTTGCCAACTGTGTGTGTGTGTGTGTGTGTGTGTGTGTGTGTGTGTGTGTGTGTGTGTGTGTCTGTCTGTCTGCCTGTGAAGGGAACAATGCTTTTAGAGTATGCACACTCCTTACAATTCACATACCCAACTTTGGCAAGGGTGCTGATGTCACCCACCTAGAAATACACCTCTGGGACTGCTGTAACCCAGTAATCTCTGTAGTGCGTCGGGTAACTGCATACTGCTGGAGTGTGATTTAGAACTGTGGCAGGGTTCTGTCCACAACTATGGCAGTATGTATGTTTTCTGTGTGTTTCAATGTCTGTGTAAAGAGCAATGTATTATAGCCTACTCACTCGCAGGAAATTTACATTGCCCTATGTGGGTGATCCTGCTGATGTCATTGTCAAATACACCTCTGGAGAAGCAGTTCTCTAGTAATCCTTGTGGTGTGTCCTATAACATCACCATGCAGTAGTGTGATATAGATCTTGGTCATGGGTCCTATACCCACACATGTCAGTTGTGGATGTGTTGTGTGTGTCTCACTGTCTGTTTTATGAGCAATGCATTCTGGGCTACTCACTTGCAGGAAATTTGAATTGCCTTACTTTGGTAACTCTGCTGATGTCATTCCTTGTGAAATACACCTTTGGGATGGGGTAGCCCAGTAATCTCCGCAGCGAGTGCTATAACTGCGTAATGCTGTAGTGTGATAAACTAATTAGGTAGGAGTTCTATTTCAAGATGTGGCAGGTGTGTGTGTGTGTGTGTGTGTGTGTGTGTGTGTGTGTGTGTGTGTGTGTGTGTGTGTGTGTGTGTGTTTGGCAGTCAGAGCCTGTGTGGAGGTGGCTGTGAGTGTATAACCACTGGACATGTTGAGGAGCGGTTTTCCTATATGGTGGCCATATTATATGTCACAACGTCCACCTCACGAGGATTACAGATTTCAATCAACCAAGAGACTGTGTTGGAAATCCATGTCCCTACATCTGGAAAAAGGCCTGGTGCACAAAATAAGCAACCCTACTATTACACAGAATATGGTCTGAACCCATGTGTCATACACAAACACACTTGCCTAGAAAATCCTCCTATTACCCTGCACATTGTTGACAGATAGTAGGCATGGTGTGAATGCAGTGGGCTGCAGAGGGCATGACATCATGTCCACCAATACAATAGGCACACAATTGTGGACAAAGCACCTTCGCTATGTTCCCCACTGGACACCTGCAACATATGTGGTGCCATCAAATGTGATCCGCAAAGGACATACAATGCCTTACACACATGCCCTGTATGGACAGATGCCACTGTCACCAGGGAATACCTGTATCATGCTATTGGTGCAGGGTCAACCTGCTGTCTATTAACAGGTCCTGCCACACCAGGCCAGGAGTGGTACATCTGATGGTAACAGTCTGTGTACACAACATGTGCCAGACAAACCAGGTACACTTAAACATGTCATTGTACATTAATGTGGGATGTGCACATCCCAGGCAATGTCCATGTCAAGGACTATCAAACACAGACATGGCATGCATTGCAAAGCAATGGCCACACACAATGGTAACCAGGATGACAGGACTGTTAATACAATACCCATCTGTGTGGGACACTGCAGACACTACACCCCTGAACCACACTGCAGACCATTGTCAGGTGTCCTGATGCTAAGGATTACCCCTCACCCAGCCTTGTACAGCCATCTTGCATAGCCAACCACTACACACCCATGAAGCAATGCACACATGCATGTCAGTACTGGCACCTAAGTAAAACTCCCATTGGCATACTGACTGATGTCAGACATGTTCACATGCCCTAGCCCATAGAACCTCAGGATAATCCCTGTGGTGCATGTAATACCTGTGCATTACTGTAGTGTGGCAAACTAAGTAGTTAGGAAGTGTATTTGTGAGCCTGCCAAAGTGTGTTAATGTATCTGAGTCCCTTAGAGAGTGTGGTTATGTTGACAATGACATCTGTTCATGTGGGCAGCCATGTGTGCTACACCTAATGTATGCCAACTATATCTCTGTTGCAGATGTCGCTCACCAGTACACATATATGTTCTTATAGCATGCCAACATGTCAGCTATGTGGCACATGGAGTAACTGCATGCACTTGTAATAGTAATGGCTAGTCAGTCAGAGTTTGAACCCCTGTACTGGTAGGTGTGTGACAGATGATGCTTAGGTTTTAGTCTCCCAGCCCTTCTCTGATGTACTTTGCCTCTGTCTGTCCCTCACACATACTCTCTGGTGGATGTGGAGATGTACACCTGCTCAGCAGCAGCTTGTGTTTTGTAAGTGATGGTCATGATCAGGTGATGGCCTCTGCACCTATTGCAGTCCTCTTCTAGCTGATTGCATGTGGAACAGCTGTGGTGACATTCCCATAGCCAATTGCATGGAAACACAGTACAATATCTAGGAACATCATGTTGGTGTTTGCCAATGACAGTCACTGTGAGTGGAACCTGGATCTGGTGTTTGGTAAACAGCATCACATATGAAATCTGGATATTCCTCAAATGACATACACAGTGGAAAATAGCCTAAAGACGGGAGGGTGATGTGCCAGACATGACTACAGCATGTAAGTGTAGCTATGCTTCATTCAGACTACTGCCAATTTAACAAGTTGTGTGTGGCAATGGCTAGTTTGCATGTTTTAATAACTGACAAGACAGTGCTCTGTTTGTGAGGAAACCCCCATCTGTAGGGTCATCTGTGGACTGGTCAGTGTGTGGAATCATTTGTTTCTTGTGTTACTCACAGAACACATATCTGTGAACTGCAGAAGCATAGTGTGAGGATTGCAGTGAGTACATGGTGACAGTGATGAGAGTTACTGCCATCGCATCCCTGATTGGACATACACCACATGAAACAGTGGTATGACAGTCAATGTCTGAGGTTATCACAGTGACATGCCAGTAGTGGGCCACTGTTCATAGCTGCAGTCACAAGTCATCTACGCTTTGAACAGATGTCATACAGTATATATGCATGTGTTGTGCTCCCCCTGCAAATGTATAACATCTGTTGTCTTGGGTTGATGGCAATATCTATGCATGCTGTTATAAGTAATCCTGAATGCTGTTGACTATTACTAAGCCTTATTGTGTTAAAACTGCAACACCATAGGCTGTATGGGATTGGATGTCCCTGCGGAAGCAACTGTCCCACTTCAGCTGGCCATGGCACCGGGCACCAGCACATCTGGGGCCCAGCCTTGGACCTCCACCTCTGTTGGCTCTGCACCACCTTCTGTTGGAACTGCCACTGAGGATGGGGCCTGCCCCCCCTGGGAACAGGTCCAGACAGGAACTTGTCAGCCATCATACAGTCCAGGCCGTGGTGAGTAGGGGGCTCAATAAAGGGTTTCGAGGCCAGCTACGCCAGCTCGAGGCCATAGTGTCACATTTAGAGGGTGAGCCTGCCTTCCTAGACAGCCCCCAGCACAGCCACCTTTGCAGCTGTGAAGGTGCAGTGGTGGCTGCCCATGGCTGGGGACCTCCGTCACACTGTTTCCATTTGGGGGCTCATGGGCTTGTGACTGCCAAACACCCTTCCCCGTCCAAGGTGTATCCCCACACATGTCATATACCACCCCTGTATGCTGTCTTGTCTGTCATCTTACCCAGCCTATCCTCCACGAGCATACCTACTCTCCTTCCCCAACATCCCACTCTCACCTTACAGAAATGGAAACAAAAGGCCAATCTGTTCCCAGAACAACTTTTGCCCCATACATAGCTGTCCATTTCACACACATGTCCATTGGACACATGTAACCTTTTTAACTTGCATCACAACATACTACTGTTGTCCTCACCCCTCTCTCAAGCACACAGTCCTGGTATGCACATGACTCCTAGAGGTCCCAGGTACATGTGATGCAGATGACCCCATTGTACACACAACACTACCTGTCCCTCTATGGTTACCCCATTTAACTTTTTAATGATGATGATGTTGCACACAGCACATTGCAAGAGTACTTTCCTCACATAATGATTGGATAGGAACTGTTTTGTTAATGTAAATGAAAAGCTCAAAGTAATGTATTTGGGCAATGAACAAATGTTTGCATGTATTAATGACACATATCTGTCTGAGGGAGTCTTGATATTACATAGGACAACACCACTACATAATACAGGAGTTTCCCTTTTCATTCGTTTTTACTGATTTGTTGTCACATGGTATGTTCTTGATATAGCTATATATATCTATATGTATGTATGTATATATATATATATATATATATATATATATATATATATCTGGACATAAACACACACACATACATCTACATAATGGAATACATTTCCTATACTGTTGAATGACTGTACTGGATCCTATGTTTGTGATAACATTCGATGTCTGTATATCTGCCATGGCTTAGTGGTAAATCACATTGGCTGTGGTGTGTAGGGTCTTGGTTTTGAGTCTTTCAGAGGCCATTTATTTTGTTGCTGGGCAGAACAAGGGCCATTGGATATGGAGTGATTAAGGCACTTTTAAGAAGTTGTGAGTGGGTGTGCACAGGTTTGCGTGATGGTAAGCAGTGGTTACGTTTGGTTACAGTTCCTTACATTCATTTACCTTCTTGATTGCTTAACCTGTGTAAGCAGTGCTTACCTCAGCGCAAACAGTCTGTAACCCGCTCACTGCTGCTTAAAAGTGCTTACTCCCACTTACCCCTGTGCTAATTTCTTTAAAAGAAAAGAAAAAAGGGGTGATAGGAAAGTGGTGAAAAAGGGGCACAAAGAAGAAAAGACAGTAGGCAAGGTAGCTACGGATGTACAAGAAGGGTGTAGGGAAGGTCCATAGCTGTCCCTTTCTTCTACAGCAATGGCTGTGCATATGAAATAAATTTGGCGGTACATTTGGACACTCACAACCCTGAGAGGGGGGTGAGGACAACAATAATATGTTGTGATGCCAATTACAAACATTTACATGTGTCCAGTGGACACGCGTGCGAAATGGACAGCTATGTATGGGGCATGATTTTTTTTTTGTGGGAACAGATTGCCCTTATTTTCTTTTACTTTTAGGTGAGAGTGGGATGTTGGGGAAGGAGAGTAGGTATGATCAGGGAGGATAGGTTGGGTAGGATGACAGACAAGACAAACAAGATGCATACAGGGGCAGTATATGACACATGTGGGGGGGAACACCTTGGACGGGGAGGGGTGTTTGGACGTCGCAAGCCCATGAGCCCACTAATGGATTCAGTGGGACTGAGGTCCCCACCCATGGGCAGTCACCACTGCACTTTCACATCCCAGAAGGTGACTGTGCTGGGGCCTGTGTAGGAGGGGCAGGCTCACCCTCTAATTGTGCCACTCGACCCTCAAGTTTGGCATAGGCAGTCTCAAATCTCCCTGTCAAGCTCAATACACACCACGGCTCAGACCGTACCACAGGTGACAGATTCCTGTCAGCTCCCACTCCCAGGGGGAGCCAAGCCCCATCCCCTGTGGTGGTTCCACCCAAAGGTGGTGCAGGGCCAATGGATGAGGAGGTCCCAAGCTGGGCTCCAGATGTACTGGTGCGCACTGCCATGGTCAGCTGAGGTGGGACAGGTGGGTCCGCTGGGACCGGCCTTCCCATACGAGCTATGTTGTAGCATGTTTAAGGCAGGTATGGGTTAGTAATAGTCAACAACATTCATGATTAGTTATAACAGCATCCATAGGTATTCCCATTACCCAGGGCACCAGATATAAAATAGTTGCAGAGCAGGCAGAACAGATGCATATATGGGTAAATAGTGGTCATTACAACAACATGCACGTTTCATTGATGGCAACAGGACACCAATATGGGGGTATTTTAACATGGCACATGCATAGAAACAGATGTGAATATTTATAAAACCAATAGGACATATGTCCCAACAAAGGTTAGGAGTGTAGACATACCAAATGAGTTGTGTAAATCGGTTATCTTTGCACATATGGTAGGGGTGAAAGAGAGAGTTCAATTAACAACTAATAAATCCTTGTAGTTTACACAACATTCGTAGTCACTGCAGTGGTCTGTCCCTTACATGTATTATTACACTACCCAATGGCTTTATATTGCACAATGGTATGTTTGTAGATTAGTAGGTACGGGACCTGTGTCCTCCGTACAGGCTTGACAAGATGCAGGTGTAATGCAACATGTTTTGAGACTGCTGACTGCTGTCATACACTTTGGGTGAGATGCTGGGATGACAGGTATGTTTGCATGTACATTCTCTGACTATGTACAAGTCTGACTACCAGTTATATGTCATTTACCAGTTATATGTCATGCCCCACCCTGCCCCCTTATCCCACCCGCCCCCACTACCTCTACATTTATCTAGTCCCCTAGTCCATCCCTCTTGTCACCCACCAATCTCAACTCTTCCTCACTTGGACACTTCTCCCTCCCACTTTTTTGACTTTCTATATCCCTCCCACTTTCTGACTTTCTATATTCTAAGGTTACTCTCCTAGTCCTCCCCCCATCTACCTCTCTATATCTCCTCCCCTTCTCTAATCCTGCCCATCCATTCTATTCTAGGACATTCTCCTAAGCTTCACACACATTAGCCTCTCACTATACCATGGATAAAAACTCTTTCTCTATTATCCCCATCATAGTAATTCTCCTTCTCACTCCATATCTACTAACCAGATATGAAACTCAAGCCCTCTCAGGAGTTCACCTCCCCGGGAGTTACACCTCCCTGCACACAAACCATCCCTCCAATCCTATCTCTCCCTCTCCCCATCCTAACAATAACACAGGCTCCAAGATAATACATCTTATTCTCTGCCACCCCAAAGCAACCACAACTAAAGCCGATCTTAAATTACTAGTTAAGCTCCAAAAACTACTAGAGCATCTGAAAAAATGTATCATAAAAGATGGCGATATCCACCCCAACCCAGGTCCTAACACTGTCCCGAGCTCCAGCTCCTTGATATCTGCCAGAAACCCTACTAGCTCCCTCCTTATGTTCCACCTTAATCTTAGAAGCATCAATAATAAGGTGCATAACCTACACGCTCTACTAGCTACCCATTCCCCCGACATCCTGTGCCAATCGGAAACATGGCTTAAACCGAGCACTAAGGATGAAGAAATTATCCCACCCGGATATAATATTCTTAGGGCTGATTGGACAACTAGAAAGGGCGGGGGTATAGCTATCATGTTTAAGAACTCACTGAACATCATAAGGAACCCGCTCCAACCTCCTAAAGTCTCTAACTTAGAACTGATTGCCCTAAAACTATTCCTAAACAAACAAAAAAGTATCAGTCTTGTCGTAATTTATATACCTCCAGGGAAGAACTTAGAAAACCTCGAGCTAACTCTCAGCTGGTTTGCCAACAACTATCCACAAGAAACCATCATACTAGGAGACGTCAACATTGACTGGTTCCTCTGCTCTGAGCAGACAAATCCACACCCTATCAACCTACATGGTTTTTCCCAAAATATTCTATCTCCTACTAGAATTGGAAATGCTCAACAAAAAGATAGTATCATTGACTGGATTCTGACTAATAAGAGCACAAACAGCTATACCACAGGGACCCTCCCCAATGACCTTAGTGACCACCTCATTACCTTTATCAGTAAAAATAAATGTCCACCTACTAACCCCACCCCAAATAGACTGGTCAGGAATAAGAAGAATTTTGTTCCAGACAAATTTCTTGCTGAACTCAAATCTTATAACTGGTCGGTCCTAAAAACTTTGCCCCTTGATGAGAGTGTGTCATACTTTAACGATACATTCCTCAAGATACTTGACTCTCATGCTCCAAAGCGACTAATCAGGACCAAGGAACGCATCGCACCTTGGCTAACAAGCGATACCAAAACTAAAATTAAACTCCGAGACCAGGCCTGGAACAAATGGAGAGCTTCCAAAACCCCCTTAGACCGTACCAAGTATCAACAGCTTAGAAACTCAACAAAAGCAGCCATTACGACAGACAAAAAACAATATTTCTGTCACCTCCAGGATAAACATCAGCATAACCCTAAGAAATTTTGGTCTGGATTTAATAACCTCCTTCATCCAGGCAAATCTACCACCCCACCCTGAGAAATACATAGGTCAAAATCCAGAAGTAATAGCCAATGCCTTTAACTCTTTTTTTACTGAGACCATTCAGTCCCTAGCCAGTCAGCTCACCTCAGCTCCCTCACCTGTAAACTTAACTAAAGACCCTGCACACCCCTTTAACCTACAACCAACATCTACCTCCTATATTCGTAAACTTTTGAAAAAACTAAAACCAACAACCCTAGCAGTTGACCAACTCCCAGCCGAATACTTACAAATTGCATCTGATGTCATAGCATATCCCGTATCAATCTTAATCAACAGAACCATAACTGAAGCTATCATTCCCACCATATGGAAAATCTCTTATATCATCCCTCTCCACAAAGGCGGGACCTCCACGGACACATCTAACTACAGACCCATTGCAATTCTGTCTCCACTAGCCAAAATTATGGAACGATGTGTTCACAAACAACTCACAAACCACCTTACCCTTAACAGTCTCTTGTCTAATACCCAGCATGGTTTTCGTCCCCATCATAGCACAACCACTGCTCTTCTCTCCTTTGTTGACTCAGTCAACAACAACCGTAACAATAAATTAATATCCTCTGCTCTCTTTCTTGACCTATCGAAAGCCTTCGATATGGTCAATCACCAGCAGCTGCTCCATACCTTGGAAACCCTACAGCTTAACAAATCAACCATAACTTGGTTTAAAGCTTACCTTTCTGGAAGAAAACAAGCTGTTCAGTGGCAAAGCAGGCTATCGGACTTACTCCCCAATAATATAGGTGTTCCCCAGGGCTCTATACTTGGTCCCCTTCTCTTCTTGGTCTTTATTAATGATCTTCACTCTGTCATACCCAAAGCCACCTGCGTTCAATATGCAGACGACTCCACCCTGATCTGCTTTGATGTCTCTCTCACCAAACTCCAAGCCACAACCCAGAAATGCTTTACTATTGTAGAAAAATGTTTCTCCGAATTAAAACTCTTACTTAATCCTTCTAAAACCAAGCTACTGTTATTTTTCCCCACTGCAACTACCGCTCAAGGTAAAGAACCACTAGATGTCAATAACCCAACCTTCCAAGTGTCTTCTACCAATGGTACCATTATTGAACCGGTCTCCAACACCAAACTACTAGGTGTGACCATTGACCACAAACTAAAATTTGACACACATGTCAGCCTGACCATCAAGTCTGTAAACAAGAAACTCGGGTCCATGTATAGAATAAAGAACTTCTTAACCCCGCACACCAAACTAACAATCGCACGCACCCATTTACTTTCCACCCTCCTATATGCCTCACCGATACTCTCATTTCTCAACAAGAGTGAGCTCAATAAACTTTCTACAGCCTATAACCATATAGCCAGATTTATAACGGGAATGCCTTATCAAACCCATCACTGCCTAAACCTAAAATCACTTGACTGGCTAGAATTGCCCAATATACTCAAACTCAACCAACTTGCTGAGGCATTTAAAATAATGAATCAACCTGACAAAACCCCCTCATTGAGCAAAATACTTACCCCCTACTCCAACCTCACTTGCCTCAGATCATCTAAAAGCCTCCAAGTGCAAACCATTAAATCTAACAACTCGGGAGGTGACGCTCTCTATGCTAATTCCATTGGAAAACTCTGGAACTCCCTTCCTAACAAACTAAGACTCCTGACCTCTCTAAATCAATTCAAAAATCACCTTAAAGAATTCCTTAAGACCCACTGGCTATGCTCCTGTACTAAACCAGACTAGCACCAAACGTCCAACACCTCCTAGCCTCTTACCATCCCAAACTCTTTCTCTGTCCCAGAAGGATGCACTTTGTAACCTTCTTAGATTAACTACAAAAGCCTCCACCGGTTTTCTAATGGAACTGAAGTCAATTTGTTTTTATGTCTATATGTTACTAATATGTACACTTGCCTGCACCTCTAGGCAACAGAATGTATAACCAATTGTTTATATATCTTATGTGTATAATATCTACCTTTGCCTGTATATGATATGCACCTTCTTTGTATATGATATGTACCTTTCATTACTTCTGGAGGTTTTCTCCCCGGGCCTCTACTGAAAAAGGACATGTATCCAGCTAGACTAGCCCGGTCAACAAATGTAAAATAAAATAAAATAAAATAAATAAATTTACAACTGCCTACATTTCTTGGATCATCACATAAATTTGTCAGGGGAACATGGCAAAAGGCAGGTGATGTGGGCCATTTATCAAGACATACTGGGCAGATTGGAACAGTTGACTGGGCAGATTGGAACAGTTGAGGGGTATGGATGGGTCATTCAAAACTTCGAATGTTCTAATATCGAACCTTATTTAGCAAAAGCTGAAAATATCGAAGCAACAGAAACCCAAATTTTTTCCTAGGGAAAGAATTTGGTTGTCCATTTCTGTTGCTTAGGTATTTCCAGCGCTGTGGTGGAAAGTTACAGGTCGGGTTCAGGTAAGTGTAAAATTGAGTGTGGGTTAGGTTAGTTAGGGTTAGGGTGTGGGTTAGGTATGTGTGCAATTGTGTGGACATGAGGGTTAGGGCAGGTTAGGTGAGTTAGGGTTAGGGCGCAGGTTAGGTATGTGTGCAATTGTGTGGATGTGAGGGTTAGGGCAGGTTAGGTGAGTTAGGGTTAGGATGCAGGTCAGGTAAGTGTGTGATTGTGTGGACATGAGGGTTAGGGCAGGGTAGGTGAGTTAGGGTTAGGGCGCGGGTGTGGTGAGTGTGCGATAGTGACGGACCTTAGGGTTAGGGTTTGGGTTAAGGTAAGTGGATAGTTAGTGGTGTGTGTATAGTTTAGTGTGGGGTTAGGTGTAAGATTTTAGGTGTATGTGTGTGGATTGCTGTTTGTTCAGTGTGCTTTTGTTGTGTGTATGTGTTTTGGAACAGCAAATTTTTTCCCTAGGAAAAAATTTGCTGTTCTGTATGTTCGATGTTTTCAGCTTTCGCTGAATAGGGTTCAATATTACAACATTCAAAGTTTTGAAACTTCGATGTTCTAATATAGACCCGGTATGGATATGCATACCACTTTCTATGTGAGCATTCTAGCATAATCTGTACAGTTGTTAAGTGTATATATGCATACAGCTTTCTCTCTGAACATTCTAACAAACTGTGTGCAGTTGTGTGGAATGATAACTCACTGGCGCTCCTGGGATCCAAAGCCCTGCTGTGTGTGACAAAAGCATTACAGTTAAGATCACTGTGCAATTGTTGTGAGGCTTTGCAATGTATTTAGTCTAATATGACTGACCTGTTTGCACTTCCAACATTGTTATACAGCACTTCATACACATTTTATCTGCATATCACAATGTGGGTAACACTGCTTACTACAACAGTACTATTTAATAACTGCAACAGTACAACAACATATGACTGCAGAGTAAACAAGAAGCAATGTAGGGGTTACACCTTTATTTGCAGCATATTACACAGATCTGTATACTGGTACAACACTTTCTGAGGCTCTTACATTTATTTGTTATGACAGTACATGCTGGCTATTTTCTAACCTGCCTCACAGTGCATTCTTTGCAGCCTAGCATCATAGGCTTGCTGGTTCACAGCATACTCATCTGCAGCTGTCAGAAAAGTACAGTGATATTTAGCCATACCTATCCATAGTATACACAAGCTAGGTAATTATTAACTACATAGTGGAAGGAGGACATACTCAGTTCTGGGGCATTCTGCATCTGCCTTGCTTCCTGGATCCATTGTTCCTGGACATCCCCCCTCCACCTCTTCATGTCTGCATGGTGGTGCCTGACCTGCTCACCAGTCCGGGGGATACCTGTGGCACTAGTGAGGTCACAGGCAAGACTGTCCCAGGCCTCCATTTTGTACTCCGAGCCCTGGTACTGGCCCTGCAGTAGTCTCCTGTCATGATGCTTTACCAGGAGCCATACCATGAATTTGGACTCCTGGATGCCCTAGCACTGCACTCTAAAGCGAGTGCCTTCACCCACTCCAGCCATTCTGCCTGCAGGGGGATGTTACAACCAGTTATGAGCCATATTCCCACCTCTTCAGTTTAAGTAGGGCCGGATTCTCGCACTTTTCTGTAACTGGCCGGTTTCGAAAAGGCTAAGCTATGTCTTATTCATTACAGGTTATATATGTGTCTGGCATCTGTCATTCATGTGTACATACACTGTATGGGGTCCTGGGGACTTCATAACTTTATTACAGTGACACCTCAACTCTATGTTTACTGCAGTACTCCAATTCACATATTTATAGTCTGTGGCAGGTTATAGAACATTACCTTGTACATAGATTCAGTTCACATTTGATTTGATTTCCCTGTGATGTGGTTTAGTTTGCTGATACCTCCTTTATATGTATTGCTGTCATGGCATAGTGGTTAATTACTCTGACTGTGATGTACAGGGTCCTGAGTTCTAGCCTTGCAGAGGCTGTTTATTTTGTTGCTGGCCAGAACACGAGCTGTTGGGTACAGAGTGATTAAGGCACTTTAAAGCAGTTGTGAGCGGTTGTGCATGGGTTTGCACGGAGCTAAGCAATGCTAACCTCTGGTTACAGTTTCTTACGCTCAGTTTGCCTCTGCATTGCTTCACCAGTGTGATACTCGCATACCGGCGGCCAAACTGGCTTACACCCGCTTGCTCCCGCACTTGCAAATGCACTGCATTTGGTGTTTGCATCTGACACTCACACCCCTGGGTGGGGGTGAGGACTACAATAATACATTGTGATGCCTATTACATCAGCTTACATGCCTATAGTGGGGTGTTGCGACCATGTGTTCATAGACGTTGTGTAGTGGGTTATGCAACAACACATATGGTCATACCGTACTTAGCCATTTAAACTGGACTGTGCTGCGGTTGGACCCATATCGGGAATGGCTGCCCATTAGGTGTAAGCATGCTAGTCGACTGTACAGAATCCATGGTCTGTCCAGAGTTTGCTTAATACTATCGGTGTGTTCCTCTTACAATCTGCACCTGTCTGGCAAATACCTGGGAACTGACACCATTAAATACAGACAAGTAATTGGGTTTAGGACCACACATCCTTCAGCCGAGTCATGCTAACGCATACCTATTATTCTATCTGCTTTCTAAGGTTGTAAGTGGAATATGTGCTTTCTGTCCCTATTTGTTCCCCCAACGGTTTATGTTCTGTTCAGTGGTTTTGCTGTTAGGGGTTGAGAGGTATGGGTGTAAGCTCTGCCCATTTCAGAATATTATTTACATCCCTGGGGTGGTCCTAATACAACTGTGGCAGCCAACACCTGCACGCCTAGGCCCATAATTGCATACCCATAGTTCCCCCCACCTGCCCCTCCTCTACAGCACTCATCCTTACTGTGGTTGCAGGTGGGGTCTAACCACACCACTACACACTGCCTACTCTCCACGTGTCAAGACCCATGTAGTATGTTGTGTTGACTCAGCCAGCGGTTTATGCCTGGTGAAAGTGCTTAGTTATTTGGTTCTGTGTTTTATTAAAATAGTGAAGACCTACGTTTAGTCCTTGGTGGCTGTTTTATTATTTTTTTCTTATTTTAAGTGTTGAGTGGTGGTTTATCCATTTGTATTTCTTTGTTTTTTTTTTACTTTTAATTGTTATCATGCAGGTTATACAGCAGACAGATGTCAAAATATGTTCATATACAGATTACCAATGGAAAATGGTATGTGCTGCAGTGGGATTCGGAATGGGAATGTCTGTTCATTAGGCAGATGCTCTAACCACTACACTATTGCTGTCCTGCTTCATTTGCATATATACCTATATACCCATGTATCCTAGTTCCCCAAACACCCAGCCCAACACTTCACTGACATAGCAGTCATCCATTCTCCAGTTGGATACACAGTGTATCCACACCACTACACATTGGCTACTCCCTACTCCTGTAGACCCATCCCATGGGTTGACTCACTCCATGTATCCTCAGACATCCCTAAAGTTTAGTCCACACACATTGGTGAAATGAGTGACCAATAGGACACTATTCACATTTTTTGGATTGACCCACCTGGGACACACATGTCTTTATTTCAAGATTAGACTCTATAGTTCATTACATCGTTACTCCCGTTAACAAGACACTACAATAAATTAATGACTATGACTGTGTGGTAACCCACATGTTACACATGAGAGCTAATAATGTACA
This sequence comes from Protopterus annectens, assembly GCF_019279795.1. Taxonomy (NCBI): domain Eukaryota; kingdom Metazoa; phylum Chordata; order Ceratodontiformes; family Protopteridae; genus Protopterus; species Protopterus annectens. The sequence continues at coordinate 847,992,672 of NC_056739.1, read as the reverse complement.
AGTTCGGCAAAATTATATTGCAAATAGGACTGGTTTAGTGATTGGCATTGCCGTAGCAGGCAGATCACAGGAATGATTCCATATGTGAGAAAGTCCTCACATTTGATTTTTGAGAACAGCACTGACTTCGGATAATGTACACAATTCTGCATTTTTGCAGATTCGTCCCTTCCCTCTTATGCACAACCTATTATTCTATCTACTGTCAAGGTTTGTAGGGGCACTTTTATGTTATTTATGTCTGCAAAAGGAATGAATGTGTTACAGGGAATGTACTTCTACATATAGATGTATGCATGTGTGTATGCATATATACTTATAACGAACTCGCTGACCTCTACAAGGCGGTCCATTTAGAACCAGGTCATCCAACCCTGACATGCCTGGATCCATAATTTCATACCCATGGTTCCTCCACCCCACCTGAATTCGACATACATGCAAACCATCCATTCTTCAGTTGCTATCACAGGCATGACACACTTCCACACATTGCCCTCTCCCCAGCGTTAGGGACCCTACATGTATGTTGTCCCAACCCATGTATCATTAGGCTCTCCCACCATTTAGTCCTTTAACATACCTGCCCTTGCTTGTGTAATGGTCAGAGGTCTAACCATCCTAGCAATTTTTAGGTAGTCCCACCAGGGACTACCCTGTGATTGTTTGTAAAGTAGACTTAGCAGATCGACAGTGTTACTCCCACTGGTAGTATCCTGCCTGTAGTGTGAGTAGCAGTGCTCGGCTCACCCCTGCCCAGCTTGATATGACATACGCTGACAGCACTAAATAATACTGGAGTTGCTGTTGATTCCCTTCTCATTCTTTTTGTATGCTTTATTGTCACTACGTTCATTCTTCATATATATATATATATATATATATATATATATATATATATATATATATATATATATATACATTATATATCTGTACATACACATGCACATACATCTACATAATTATATACATTTCCTATGCTGGGCACTGCTTACACCCATGCAAATGCACTCAAACTTGCTTACTGGTACTTATATATGTTTACTACTGCTTATTTGTGCTTACACCTGCTTACTAGTGCCTTATTCATTATGACACTACCACTCTGATTGAATGACATTAGTTAAATATTTCATGCGGTACTCCAATTCACATTTCCATATTATTATGTAGGTTATACAGCAAAATGATGTATAAATATATTCATATACACATTCCACATGGAAAATGATATGTACATGAATGCCTGTTCGTTAGGCAGATGCTCTAACCACTACACTATTGACGTTAACGTTGATTCCGCATGTTCTTTTCTATTTAGATGATTTTGATGTGTAAGCTATGTTAAGCAGGGGGTGGCGATGTGCAAACACACTGCGCTTCGCTTACCCTTTCAATAATGAAGCAATACAAATGTAAAATAGGGACATGGGGGAATCTAATTGTGATAGTTCTAGGGTTGGGGCTCAACATTCCACTACGTGCTTGTTTGTTTACTACTTTGAATTTATTTCAATGTTCGTGGACACTCTTGTATGCTTAGCATACATTTCAGTATCCATGGACACTGACTTAATTGCTTAATATTAGAGGCGGGCTCTAATAGTAAGCATAATAGGTTGTGTAACTGTGGGGGCATGTTTACACCTCCGTAGAGCACTTAAACATGCCCCCTGCACTCGCACATGTTTCCTGTGCACGTCGTGGGTGCGGCAGCGTGCCCTCATAAATATTCATATGGCACTGCTGCACCATCTGTTAGGAGGACGTTTGGCACAAGGCTAAAACCATCCTTGGGCCGAGCTTCATGAATTCTGTGGATAGTGTTGTATGTTAATGTAAAGGAAACAAAGCTAGATATGACAGTTGCCCACAGTTTGAGTAGAAACCAGAATGTGTGTCTTTAAGGAGGTGGTGTTAGGTTGGAAGAAACAGATGTGGAAAGGAGGAAATAAATGTCGGGAACTAGAAGGGGCTGGGAATTGGGATGTGAGGAGATTGTAGTCGGCCAGAAATCACACTCTGTGTGAGTTAATCAACCTGAACACCCTCAATGAGTAAGAACATTCATTGGTAAGCTAAAATATAAGGCATGCTTTATGTTCCAGAGAAAATAACAGAGATAAACAAAACACTTTTGAGAATTAAAATATAATAATGATGATAATTATCATCATTATCAGAGTTAATTGATTACGTCAGAATTGGGGGGCACAGCTGAGCTTATTTAGTAGTTTGAGTCAAATCCAGTTCTCCAAGCACTTGCCAGGGGGAAGGGAAACCAGATGAAGAGTGTAGAAGGTCACTTGCGATTTGTAAGCCTTAAGAAGGTTAGGCAGTCAATAAAGAGTTTAGAACTTACAATTATGTTTGAATCTACACAGCAGAAGGGCTGAGGCAGCAAGCTCCTTGAGCAGTTATTTAATTATTTGTTGGACCCTGATGAATGATGTACTTTCTCATTTCAAGTGTTTAATTAAAAATGTTCCAGAGTTTGTCAGGATATAGTAGGTCAGCAGAGCAGCAAGGTAAGCATCAAATCCAAACAGGCTTGGCCAGTCTCTGATACAGATTGTCAGTGGTCACAACTACTGAGGTATAATGATAATAAAAATAATATATCACCTAAAAAGGTAATATAAAGTAGTTATCTGACTTCCAGCAGGGATCGCACATGGAAAGCCTATGAGAAAATGCTCAGTTAATAAACAGGGCAGAAAATTAAGTACATTGGAATGACTAGAGAGAGAGAGAAAATGAAAGACAGTGGAGTAAGGGAACTTTCTGTACCCCAAAATGAAAATATCACAAAAATATTCATATAATTATATCACAACAGCTAGGAAAGAGGCTTGTCCAGAACACACAAAAAAAAAAAAGATTTACAAAAACAGCTATAACTCTTTCATTAGCAAAGTAGCAGATAGTTATTGTAGACATGCATATTACTAAAGAAATTAAGACAACGTACATAGCAATGCATTAATGTAAAAGGTAATACATGTGCAGAATACATATTCTTGGTAAAATAACTTGCATTAAGCACTGATCTTGCCAAGGAAAACTGCATCTGAACTTAGACTGATTAGACAGTGAAACTACCAATGCGGCTTTAAAGGAACTTTTCTTTTAGTGAGAACTGTCAAACAACAAACAGTAGTTGTAAACTTAGCTACAGACTTTCTATTTGTTCCTACTTGTAGTCTTACACCCCCCTTTAAGATATCCTAAATACCATGACCAGCTTACTTTTATAAACACTCACAATTAAGCCTCCCAACATTATGAATTCTAACAAACACAGCCTGCACTTTTAGTAAGTGAGAGAGCCAGTCGTCTGAATGAATGACCACATCAGCAAGGTATGCAGCAGTATATCATGAGTAGGTCCATAAGATTTTATCCATCAGCCTCTGGTACCACTGCATTCTGTGATAGATAATCTAGGATAACAAAGGCTGTTTTTCTTTGGCAGAGGGTAGAAGTGGGTATCTGCCAACATTCCTTTAGCAAGTCTAGTTTTGTTAAGTTTCTGGCATTTCATAACTGCATGATCAACTCATTCATTTTGGACATGAAATAGGTATCAAACTTTGAAATGCTATGCAGTTTCCCAAAGTCATTACAGAATCTAATAATTCTATCAGGTTTAGGAGCTAGCACTGTTGGTCTGACCTATCCAAGCACTCTGTGACTCTTCTATCATACCCACTTTAAACAATTTTTGAACTTCTTTGCATGGTCATTCTTTCAATGATTCTGGTGCTCTCTAAAGTGTTAGCAAAACCTTCATTCCAGGTGTTGCCTGTTATGTTCTATGAGGTTACTTCTCCCAGGCATTTCTGAGAACACTCTTTATTTCTTAATAAAAATTCTCTTAAGCTTTTGTATATTTGACAAGGAGTCCGCTAACTGCACTTAAGGTATAGATTGTCTTCTTCTTTATGAATTTTAGTTTGCAGGCTCACCACAGGACTTTATACTTCTTTTTGTGGTTTCAGTACATTAATTTACAAGATTTGTACAATTTCTCTCTCTTTCCTCATTGTCTAACTTTGTAGCTCATGGTATTTGCTCTTTTCACCTGAAATGGTCCCTGCCATCTGGACATAATTTTTTCTGTGGAGGGGAGACACAGGCATTAGCACCTAATTTCCTGGGTTAAATTCTTTGAGTTGGGGATTTATATTATAAAATCATTGTGGCATTTCCTGGACTGTGGAGAAAACCATCTTTCATCTACCCTGCAAACTAACACAATGTTCTGTCATACTTTAAGCAGAGTCTGCTCTTCTTCCCAAGTGACATTTGCAATGCCATGCAGTTGTCTTGGATGCCTGCTGTACACGGTTCATACTGGGCAGACCCTGTTATAGCTTGTAGCACCTCTCTCAAAGCAAACAGAAAACAGTGTAACAAATGGACCCAGTTTTTATCGTGTGTCTCCGTAAGTTTCCTCAGTATAGGTGTCAGCGTTTTGTTGAACCTTTCCACTAATTCATCATTCTATAGATGGTAGACTAACATCTTCAGCTGTTTGACATAACTGATGCACTACTGCTGACCATATCTCTCAACCTAATAGAGCAAGAAACCTGGAAAAATCAAAAAATAACTGGGCGACAAAGGCCCAAAATAGGAACAGGATTTTAACTATTGCTCTTATAAAATTAGAAAGTTGCTAGAACAACAGGTTTTGTGTTAGCATACATTTTCTGAAAATTATGAAGTCTGAAACACCTTACATTTGTCATTATTTAGTGAGTTCAATCCCCATTGGTTTGCCTGAAAACAAATTTTATGATGAACAGACCAAAAATATGAGTCACAAATCTGGACATTATGTGAAAATCTGGAAAGTTGAGAGGTATGCTGTTGACATAAAGGGAGTGCTTTGGTTATTTATTTATTTTTTTTAGTGATACACACCCTGGAAAATAAAAGTACCAGTTTACTGGCAACAGCACTGGCATTACTTTTGTATAACACTGCTTTCGGAAAATGTTCAGCATATTCCATTATTACTAGCATGTACTGGACATGTCCATATCAATATATTCAGATGGCACCTTTGTGATAGACACTAAAGTCAATGGACTCAGATCCAAGATATGGTGTAGATTTCTGTTATTCTGGTCAAGAAGCACATATGTTTTCTTTCTCATTCATTATGCCTCACCAGTAAAATCTGGTTAATATTCTTGCCTTAGCTTTGCCCATTCCCAGGAGACTTCCTGACATGTGACTATGGGTGAGCTTTATTACAGCTGTCCCATAAGATTTTGTCAGTAGTAACTGATGCAGAAACCCTTCTCTTTCTTTAGTTATTGTAAGAGGTCGCCTGTTATCCTAATATGCAGGTAAGAGGTAATGGGAACACCTTGTTCACTATCCTCCCCTACACCCCGGTATTCCATCCTGACCTACTTTAAGTATTATCTTCCCATTGCGTATTTTTAATGTTTTTGTTGCTTACCTGTAACTCCATTAACTGAGTTTCTCAGTAACATATCCCCATATGAAATGTTTATCCTCCCCCCATTTAAGCCTGTGGCTTGCAACGTCTCTTATACCAAACAATAAGCAGGGTAAGAACTGGCATTGCAGCATTTTCTATTCTTTTGTGCCTTCCCCTGTAAGGGACAGATTTTAACAGAACACCTTCTGCTTTATTGTCTATGCTATGAGCACATGCCTCTTAAGTGCTCTCTTTTTTGTTTCTGTATTAGATCTCTCCTGGTTTTGATTTTAGATCTCTCTACAAGCTTCACTGCTCTACCCCTGCCATGTTTCTATCTTGTACTACGTGCTCTATTTAATATGATTAATCTCAGTTGACTCTTTCACTTAATCATACCCTCATATCATGTAGAAGACTATTTATGCTTATCCTCTTGAAAAAAAGGTCTGAACAGCTAATGCTAATGAAGGCAATATTCTGCAATGATATATGTATTTTGATAATTAATATGCTAAATATATTTTTCAGACACAGGTATTGTCAAAAAGTGACTTTTGAACTGAATTTCAATATAGCTGATTTTGTGTTCAGCCTAAAGACATTACTGTATGAGAAATATACAGGCACACATATAACTCAGAGCAGATCCCTCTATGTAGGTCATATGAAATGTCCTACATTGTAGGATTAGGGAATATGTCTTATAATGACTATCTTTACTACTCATGAAATGCATTCTGTAACCTTACAGTATAAGATGTTTCATGTTTCTGTTAGGAGACTCTATATTCCAGTTAGAATTTTTCTGTATTTGGCTAAAGGATTCGGTCTTTCCTTTCATCAGAATGGACTGAGGGTAGGGTTATTTCCTTTATGAATCAAGACTCCACTATAGTTAGAAGCTTTTGAATCAAGTTTAACATAGGGATTCCGGTTTACTCTTGATTAAGGTATCTGAGGTCACTTTTGAGAACATTTTTGGGCTGATTTTTATTTTTGTAGGCTTGGTGTGGCTTTGTGGTGGTATGTAGCTAGTAGGGTCTACTTGTACATAATAATAATATTAATAATGATGTTTATTTGTTAATAAGACAGACCCACTGGATACACCATTCCTTTTCATTGGTGACCCAGAAGCAATATCTGGTTAACTGACTTACTCCAGGCCATACAGTAAGGAAATGAGAGCTGAAGGAATCTAACCCTGTACTACAGGAATTATACCTCAAAGCCTTAACCACTGTACTAGACACATGCATGTACTTGGTATGGTGTAGTTTTCTTTCTGTTATTTTTCCATTGCAGTTTAGTTGGTTTAAGAACTAGGTTGGGAAGCTGGATTCATTTCTAGGAGGGAATTTCCTTCTTGGGGATTAGGGAGATGCAAGGAAGAGAGGGGGAGAGTGAGAAATGTGTTGCAGGTAAAAAGTGGGGTAGGTATGGGAGGCAGGAGAAATAATGAGTAAAAGCAAGACTGAGTAAGGGAAATAAGAGTAAAAGGAAAAAGGAGAGAGGATGTCTATAGGTATTAGAGGAGAAGGAGCTGGCATTTTATTCACAAGAGCAGCAAGCGTAAAGGCAGGAGTCAGACAGGAATTGATTTAATTGCAGCTTAAATAAATGAATGGCAGAGCTGCATAGTTATGTATTACCCTAAATGGTGCAGGGATCATATTCCAGACTTTTGACAACAAAGTGAGTACAGACTTCCACCGCAGTTTTTCTAAGGATTATAGATGTCAAGTATATTTTTCTCAGAAGATCGAGGGTGATGACTTGGGAGGTAGTGATGGAGAATTTTACTTACAGCTGGGTAAGAAGTGGGATTAAAGATATATTTTTGTGTTAAGAGAAACTCGGTATAATTTAGTTGGTGTAATAATTCTAGCCAATTTAGAGTTTTTTTGTGCGGACCTGTGATGTGTTCTTTGACTTGTATGAGATGGAAATCTAGCTTGTATCACTGTTCTAGTTTAGATTTTAGGGTGGCCTGGAGGTTAGTCTAGA